>NC_072004.2:76691900-77002500 GCF_028885655.2 Pongo abelii | reverse complement strand
ACTTCAGTGCCATCGACATTTTGGACTATATAACTCTTTGCCATGGGGGTTTGTCTTATACTTGAAGGATGTTTACCAGCATCTCTGGCCTTTGCCCACCAGATGCCAGGAGCACACCCACAGTTTTGTCAACCAAAACTGTCTCCGGACATTACCAAATGCCACCTGAGTGCAAAATCACACCAGCTGAGAACCACCACTCTCTGATGATTCACTAAGGTCTGTGTAATAATTCTCACAATAATCCTTGCTAGAGACGAAAAGGATTTGCTGTATAATTTTAGTAGCTTTCTACTGGTAAAATTTTAATCGTATTTCAAGAATAGCAAAGAGATTTATAATTTTTATAAAAATTCCAAATGTAATCAAGTTATATTTGTAACTTACATAAACTTCAAAAATGGTAGTGGTTCAAATGTACGTCTTTCAATAGACTGTATTTTATTGCAGGATAAATCTCTAGGAAAAGGAAAAGGAAAATATTGCCTTGATTAGTTATTAAATGTCGATTAGTATGAATAATAGCAAGAGTTTAGAATAATATTGAATACACATTTTTCATCTCAACTCTAAACGTTTGGACTTGTATTTGAATTTTCCAGAGCCCCTAACCCTGCCCATACCTCTCCTAGAGTCTCACCTTCATGGTTTTAATAAATATACAACTTAATAGACTTTGGAATTAATTTTTCCTGAGAGCAGTAGACTTGATTAGATGCCCTTTTGTAGTGTCATCAAATCTTAGATTATGAGCTCAAAGATTTTATCTCTATATATACAATTTCTAATATTAAAAAAAATAGTCAGGCTGGGTACAGTGGCTCAGGCCTGTAATTCCAGCACTTTCGGAGGCCGAGGCTGGTGGATCCTGAGGTCAGGATATCAAGACCATCCTGGCTAACACGGTGAAACCCCGTCTCTACAAAAAAATACAAAAAATTAGCCGGGCCTGGTGGCACGTGCCTGTAGTCCCAGCTGCTCAGGAGGCTGAGGCAGAATGGCATGAACCCAGAAGGCAGAGCTTTCAGTGAGCCGAGATTGCACCACTGCATTCCAGCCTGGGCGACAGAGTGAGACTCCATCTCAAAAAAAAAAAGTCTCACATTTCTACACCTTCTTAGTTTAGGTCTGTTTTCCTAAGCCAGTTCAATATCAGAAGAAATAAAAGACATCCTTTCACATCATTTGAAAGGAAGTTACCCCTTAACCTAATACATAACTTTGAACTAATTCAAATCATATTAATAGAATTAATTTCTATCATATTAATAGAAATTCATTTTTGGTTTTATATTGCTTTAATATTTCATGAAAGAAATTTCTTCAGTTATACAGTGATGGAGTTTGTCCCTCCCTCTTTACCTGGATGGTGTAACGTTGTCTGGCTGATGTCTCCATCTCTAGTCTCTCCCTTCCTAAACTAGCCTGCACACAGTCATCATATAAACTCTCCGGAAGTGGCTTGTAAAGACCAGCATCTTCTGGGAAATTACTGAAGATGCAAATTCTTGGTCCCACTCTAGACCAACTGAATCAGTAACTACGAGGGTGGAGTCCAGAACTGAGTTCTGATGTGCCCTCTCAATGACTGTGATGCGGATCTATCTTACAGCACTGCTGTGGTAACACGGTTCCCCATGTTGGCTCCTCAGCTTGGCATTCAAAGCCCTAGAAGATCTGGCTCCATTTTCCTACTCTCCCTCCTTGTACTCTACGGGTACTCATGGCATTCCTCGAATACTTTCCTGTGTTTTGCCCTCCCATTTTCCTTTTGCAAGTTTAGAATATTTTCCCCATGATGTCTGTCTGATGTTACACAATGGCCCTTCAAAGTCCTATTCAAATGGCATTGTTCTAGTAACATCCTCCTGGGTCCAAATTGAAGGCATTTTTTCCTCTTCTATGTTCCAGAAACAATTTATCCCTCTTATGCTCCAGAAACAATTTATCCCTCCTAGTGCCCACATCCATTTCTTCTTTTTAATGTAGTTATTTTTTATCCCATTTCTTCTGAGCATGAACTCCTTGAAAGCATGGACTAGGTCTTGCTCATCTGCATTGCCCACCATGTTTAAAACTGACACATGGAAATAAAGCAAACTCAAATATTTGTAAAATAAATGAATAGCTGGGGGAGTGTGTAGAAGGAAAATAACTATTTTAAAGGAAATGTAGTTTTATTATTTCATAGCCTCTGTAGCACTTTGGCATCCACTTTGAGGGTCTTTACACCCACTTTCCTTAAGCCTTCTATATTTGAAAGAATCTGTTTGCAAAAGAGCATCACTAATGAGCTGAATAAGGATTAATGACATACACACCTCTATGGACAAAGGGTAAGAATCAAGCTTTCATAGCAATGAACATAGTATCTTCTTGTCTCTAAACAGACAGAAATACAGGGATCCCTTTCTTGGTAACAGGGCTGGGGAGATCGTTATTTTGTAATTAGTGAAGAGTTAGGGGCATTTCTGATGTGCTTCTTAGTGTAAACATTTCTAGCTCTACCACTTAACCATCATTTTAAACATCCGTTTTAATATAACAATTCCTGAAATGAAATCCTTAATACCAATCTATTCTCTTGGTAGCTTAATATTCTTGATAATATTATTGATATAATTCAGCTGATTTTTAATATTTAAATGTTAATTTAATTCCCATTAAATCACCAAAAAATTCTGGATTAATGATGTTCAAATGATTGTAGGTGGTCTCCATTTTCTTCTCCTTTAGGCAACAATCTGAAGTTAACTTTAATTCCTTTCATCCTACTAAACCAACTTTTTGAAATCTTTTTTGTGAAGGTCAGACAGTAAATATTTTAGGCTTTGTGGGCCACATATGATCTCTCTCGCATATTTCTCTTTGTTTCTTTTCTTTTTCTTTCACAGTCCTTTAAAAATGCAAAAACCATTCTTAACTTAATGGGCTATTTAAAAATAGACCATAGATTAGATTGGATCTATTGGTTGTAGACTGAATAGAAAAAGAATGGTATGTGAACCCTTATAAAACAAGGTTCATATGGGTGTCAATCACTGCTCAGATTTTCTTACCATGTGAAATTTTTTTCTGTGTGTATTTTGTCTATATAATTTAAAAACTGAAAATGCACAGGAGGTAGCTAATGCTAGAGATGGGCTGAGACCCTATACAAACTTACAGAATTGCAGAATTTTATTGCTTGAAGAAATCTGAGAGATTATCTAATTTGAACCCCTTATTCATTTTACAGATAATATGACTAAAAACTCATAAATATAATTAACTAACTTACAAATACTGGAGGGATAGCAGGCCTTCAAATGAATCCTTATGTAATTCAGTCAAGTTATTTTCACTGAGAATTCTGGAAAATGAAGAAGTTATTTCTAGATTAAAATGCAAACTACAACTATTTGCTACACAGGACTGTCTCCTGCATGTGGAGGAAAGCTGGGTCATGGTCACTTCAAGATGGTGGGATCTGCTCTGCTTTCATTCAAACCTGTTCTTGCATTTTCCTTTTTGTGTCCATCTCTCTTCACCACCACCACCACAGACACACACACACACACACACACACACACACACAGAGACACAAGCACACCCCTACCCACTCTTCCCAACAAATTGTATTATTTCATGCCTCTTCTCTAGATCACAAAATCCCTTTTAGAATCCAACTCTGGGTGGCACCAAGATCAGCAGAACCTCCATTTCCTCCTCTCTTTTCCCAAACCTTATTATGAAAGCCCCACATGGAACCATGTCAGGGCTGCAAGTGAAGCCATTCAACCTTTTTCACCCATCAAAAAAATTTGAAAACTACAATGTGCATAAAATGCACATAACATAAATGTTGTTTATATTTAATTTAATTTAATTTTTGAGACAGGGTCTCACTCTGTTCCCAGACTGGTCTCAAACTCCTGGCTCAAGTGATCATCCTGTCTCTGCCCCCCAAAGTGCTGTGACTGCAGACATGAGCCACCTCACCTGGCCAAATATTCAGTTTAATAATTATGAAGCAGATACCCATGTAAACATCGTTACAAAAGATCATTGCTAGCATGCCAGAAGCCCCAGTGTGCCCCTTTCCAATCATATCCCTCTCTCTAACCCTAACAGGTAACCACTATCCTGACCTTTGTAATAATTTTCTTGTTTTTAAAATGTAGTTCTGGCCTGGAGTGGTGGCTCGTGCCTGTAATCCCAGCACTCTGGAAAGCCAAGGTGGGTGAATCACCTAAGGTCATGAGTTTGAGACCAGCCTGGCCAACATGGTGAAACCCTGTCTCTACTAAAAATATAAAAATTAGCTGGGTGTGATGGAGGGCACCTGTAATTCCAGCTACCCGGGAGGCTGAGGCAGGAGAATCGCTTGAACCCAGGAGGTGGAGGTTGCAGTGAGCCAAGATCGCACCATTGCACTCCAGCCTGGGCAACAAGAACAAAATTCCATCTGAAAAAATAAATAAAGCATTTCTCCTGCCTCAGCTTCCCAACTAGATGGGATTACAGGCACCCACCACCACGCCTGGCTACTTTTTGTATTTTTAGTAGAGACGGAGTTTCGCCCTATCGGCCCGGCTGGTCTCAAACTCCTGACCTCAGGTGATCTGCCTACCTCCCGAGGTGCTGGGATTAAAGGCGTGAGCCACCGTGCCTAGCATGTGTTTTATTTTTAATTTAGAACTCATCATGACTTGTCTATATACGTTGAACTAATGATGTGACACACAAACTGTTGTGAAAAATGTCAGTTACTTCGAATGTAAGCATTTTTTCCAAAATCACTTATGTGTCTAAACCAATTCCTTCTATAAATCAGTAAGAAAATGATAAAACAATTCAACAGGAAAATGAACAAAGGCCAGAAAATTCAGAGAGGAAACACAAACGTTCAATAAACATATAAAGATATTTAATTAAATTCATGAGTAATCAGAAAAATTCAAATTTAGATGGAATCCCTTTTATTCATCCATAACTTCAGCAAAAAGTTGGAGAATACCCAGCGGTGAAAAGATGTTGGGAAATGAATGCTGTCATATTCTTCTGACAATAGAGTAAGTCGGCACAACATTTTTGAAGGCAATTAAAATTTTATATCTACATAGTCTTCACCCCAGCAATTCCATTTCTAGATATCTATACTACAGGAATACTTGCCCATGTTCACAAAGAAGCATGTACAGGGATTTCATTGCAGCAATGCATGTAACAAGAAAACTAAGCATAATCTAAATATTCATCAATGGGGAAATTATTCAATAAACTATGATGCATCAATACTATGGATTATGC
This sequence comes from Pongo abelii, assembly GCF_028885655.2. Lineage (NCBI taxonomy): Eukaryota > Metazoa > Chordata > Mammalia > Primates > Hominidae > Pongo > Pongo abelii. The sequence continues at coordinate 76,997,208 of NC_072004.2, read as the reverse complement.
AGGAGTTTAAATGAATGGGGTGACCCTCTAAGTACTGGGAAGGAAAGAAATCTAAGGCAATCATGAAGTGAAAGAATCAAGTTGCAAGATGTTACCATTTATGTAAAGAAAAAATTTTAAAAACCTTTTGCTTTATGTAAATATGTATGTAGGTAAATGGGGAAAAGTCTGGAAGCATGTATACTAAATGCAGAGTAGCATTACCTCAGGGATGAGGGAGTAGGGCACAAGGAGGGTTTTTGTTCTGTTATTGCATTTTTATACATTGAAAATAGAATCATGGGCTGCGGGTGGTGGCTCATGCCTGTAATATGAGCACTTTAAGAGGCCAAGGTGGGAGGATCACTTGAGCCCAGGAGTTCAAGACCAGCCTAAGCAGCATAGGAAGACCCTGTCTCTACAAAAAATACGAAATTAGGTGGGCGTGGTGGCATGCACCTGTGGTCCCAGCTACTTGGGAGGCTGAGGTGAGAGGATCACTTGTGCCTGGGAGGAGAAGGCTGCAGTGAGCTGTGATTGTGCCACTGCACTGCAGCCCGGAGGACAAAGTAAGACCCTATCTCTGAAGAAAAAAAAAAAGAGAGAACAAAAAGGAATATAACCATGTATTATTTGTATGATAAAAAATAAATTTAAATTGCCTCTTATTTTAAAGAGAGCCTACCAAATTTAATTTTAAAATAACCATACGATTGCAATCAACAGTGGTTGATTTGGGGTATGGAGGAGAAATATCTTTCCTCAGAGGTACTGACCTCAAAATTCTGGACCAAAAAGGATCTTACAATGCAGTTAGTTTTTTGTCATATTTGGAGAGAATATACTCACAGTTTCTCGGTCCAACTGTATGCTTTCCATACATTTCCATCAACGTAAGAAATATAGTTTCCTTGGAAATTTCTGTGAAGAAACACAGTTTATATCCTTGAATAGGTAGGAAAACAATGAACACGATAAGTAAAAGAATCATTGCAACCTTGTCGGGGATATTCAGAAACAGAAAGTAACATCTGCTTTCTCATTTCCAGAGCTATCAGCTTCCCAGTTTGCACAATTCATCAAGAAATTATGCGGGGCCACTGGCACAAATGGTGAGGCATCTCCCAAAAGCTTAACTTCCTATCCATCCCATCTCTTCGACAGATGATGCCAGTTAATTACTTTGAATGTAAGTATTTTATCTAAAAGCACTTATGTGTCTAAACAGACTCCTACAAATCAATACCAAAATGGTAAATAATTCCACAGAAATATGGGCAAAAGCTTATCATTATCAACAAATGAGAAGAAAGAAACCCTATGCCAGGTAACACCAAATCTTTGGCCCAGTGCCCTCTGTTGAAACATCCTAGGCTATTTCTTTCCACTCCTATTACAACTGATCTGTTTTGGCCCCTTCACACTTCACTCCTAGATTTTGCTAGACCTTTCTATTTTGTCTCTCTGAATTAAGCTTTTCCTTTTGGGCACTTTATATATGGATTCTAAAATAATCCTCTGCATGTCTACACTTGCACATAACGCAAAAAACAAAATAAAATAAATAATCTTCCTGTTTTAATCATTTAATCTCTCTTGCTTGGAAACTTTCAATGGCTTTTCATACCTCATTGTGTAACTTTCAAACTCCTATTGCTGATAATCAAGGTTTTACAGAATTGTATCTTCATTGCTCCCTCACCTAATTCTTTGTAGCCACATTGGTCTACTGAATTCCAACCACACCTGTAGCCATGCCTTTGCCTAGACTGTACTCCCATTTTTTTTCTATTTAACAAATTATAGCTACTCTTTAAGACCCAAGTAAAGTTTTAGCTTACCCATGTAGCATCTCCACACCTCAAGGATCACAGATTCTGGCAAATTCTAGCACCAATGATCTGCATTGTCTTTTAGTACTTAATTATATATACCCCCCTTTTTATGCCTATTCTCTTTCTTCCCTCCTATCATTTTTTTTTTTTTTTTTTGAGATGGAGTCTTGCTCTGTCGCCCAGGCTGGAGTGCAGTGGTGCAATCTCGGCTCACTGCAAGCTCTGCCTCCCGGGTTCATGCCGTTCTCCTGCCTCAGCCTCCCGAGTAGCTGGGACTCCAGGCACCCGCCACCACGCCCGGCTAATTTTTTTTTGTATTTTTAGTAGAGATGGGTTTTCACCATATTAGCCAGGACGGTCTCGATCTCCTGACCTCGTGATCCGCCCGCCTCAGCCTCCCAAAGTGCTGGGATTACAGGCGTGAGCCACCGCACCCAGCCTCTTCCCTCCTATCATTTTCGTGTTCTGGATACAGTAGCATACTTGGCCCTGGGTTTGACATAAAACGAGTTCTACATATCGAAAGCTAGGGACAAAGATGAGCTCTGGACAAAACTAAAGGACTGAGTAATCATGTGAACAGCCAACACTCCTACATATGCTAGGCACTGATGAAGTGTTTGATATATTCACTCACCTAAATTTCACAACATTCCTATGAAATGGTAACTAGTATAATCCCCAGTTTAAAGGCGAGGAAATTGAGTCACAGAGCAGAATAACTTGCTCTGGGTCACCAAGCTAATAAATAGACCTGGGTTCAAACCCAGGCAGCCTGGCTCCGGAATCAACTCTTAACCACTTAGAGCATCATCACTGAGATTGGGAGAGGGACAGGCTGCTGTAAAGAGGGTGAAGCGAAAATGGGAGGAGAGCAGCGGTTAAGCAATGGTGTGATGGGGCTAAATAAAAATGCATACGAAAATGAGTAAAAGACTAGAGTAAAAGTAAAAGACTGGAGAAGGGGCCTAACGTTAAAGGAGAATGAGGAGAAGGGAGAGTTGACAAGCAAAGGTGAAAGCAGAAAGTCAGTTGTCCGTATGGCTTGGGGAGATAAAGAAGGCCCAGGAAGGCCTCCAGGAAAAGGCTGCCATGTGAGGCAGGACACAGAGGACAATTGAGGAAAGGTGATTCTTACAAGATGGTGAAGGTGCCATTGTAGGTGTTGGGCTCTGGTACAGGCACTTGGTGGAGCCTCTGCTCTGGGTTGAGATCAATACATGACAGCATGTTATCTTTGCAGGTACAGAGCTCACATATGTTGGTACTTGTGGAGGCCTTCTGTTCCTCTGGTGCAGTTAAAGCCTTATTTTGGGTGTAACTTTCAGACTGCACCAATGAATCCTGAGTAGGTTCTAGCTCAGTAGGGGGACCTGTGACTTCAGTCAGTTTTCGATGCAGAGTCTGAACCTGGTCTGGACGAGGAGCTGTAGTCTTCTCTAGGGCTATAGAATGTCCAACCTCTGTAGTGGGCTCTGGAGTTATGGCAAGTCCTGGGTCTGGAGGCTGAGTTGAGGTCTCCTCTGTGGTTGGAGACGGTTTAACCTCTGTAGTAGGTTTTGTAGTTATGGTAAGCTCCAGGTCCAGAGGCTGAACTGTGGCTTGAGTCAGGTGTGAATGCTGAGCCTGACCCTTGTCTGAAGGTGGAAGTGTCGCCTCAGGGTGTCCTGGAGGAGGAGCTGTAGTCATCAGGGCTGTAGAAGGTTCAACCTCTGTCGTGGATTTTGGAGTGATGGTAAACCCCAGGTCCAAAGGTTGAACTGTGGCTTGAGTCAGGTGTGAATGCTGAGTCTGAACCTGGTCTGGATGTGGAAGTGTCACCTCAGGATGCTTTGGAGAAACTATAGTCCTCTTCAGGGGTGTAGAATGTCCAACCTCCATAGTGGGTTCTGGAGTGATGGTAAGTCCCAGGTCCAAAGGTTGAACTGTAACGCTGGGTGACACTGGATGCTGAGCTTGATCCTGACCTGGTGTTGGATTTGTTATGTCTTGATGTACTCGAAGTTGGGGTACAACTTTTTTAGGAGGCTGAGTTGGGGTCTCTTTCAGGGTTGGAGAAAGTTCAACCTCTGTCATGGATTCTGGAGTGATGGTAAACCCCAGATCCAAAGGTTGAACTGCAGCTTGAGTCAGGTGTGAATGCTCTGGAGGTTGAGCTACAACTACATTAAGGAACCCTGGAGTCTGACCTGGGACCTCCTGATGGGTTACGGAAGACTCACCCTCCTCAGTGGTCTGTGGATGCTCAGCTGCAGCCTCCTGCTGGGTTGGAGAGGGGTTCTCATTATTAATAGGTTCCGGAGATTGAAATGAAGTCTCCTGTTGTATTGCTAAAGGTCCAGCCTCTTCCGATGACTCTGGAGGCAGAAGTGGGCCCCTGTGCTGGATGGCGGGAGGTTCTACATCATTACCTGACCCTGAGAGCTGAGCTGTAGCCTCCTGGTGGACTACAGAAGTTCCCATCTCTGCACTAGGTTCTGCTGCTATGGTGAGCTGCATGTCTGGAGGCTTCACAGAGACACTAGGCGAATCTGAATGCTGAGCTTGATGGTGACCTGGAGGTGAAACTGTGACTTCATGATGTTCTGAAGGCTGACCTCGGGTCTCCTGCTGGGTCAGAGAAGATTCGACCTCCCCAGAAGACTCAGAAGGCTGAACTGGCTGCTGCTGCTCACTGATGGAAAGTTCATGTTCCATAGGAGGAACTGGAGGCTCAATTGGGGCCTCCTGTTGGGTTGCAGAAGGTTCCAGCTCCTCTGGAAACTGAATTGGGGCCTCCTGCTGGGCTTGGGAAGATTCTGTCTCATTGGTAGGCTCTGAAGTTATGGTAACCTCCACATCTGCAGGTTTAACTGTAATGCTGGGCAGGTTATAATGAGCTTGATCCTCACCTGGAGGTTGAACTGTCACCTCATGATTTGGTAGAGTTAGACTCTCCATAGAGGACTCTGGAGGCAGAGCTGGGGCCTCCTGCTGGGTTGAAGAAGGTTCTTCCTCCTCAGGGAGCTGTGGAAGCTCTGCTGGGGCTTCTTGCTGGAGTGAAGAGGACTGGATGTCTTCAAGGGTCTCTGGATTTTGAGTTTCGGGCTCTAGATGGAATCGAGAAGGTCCAACTTGCTCAGAGGGCCCTGGAGGCTCATCTGACTTCACCCGGAGTTCTGGAGGCAGGCTGCCGGGATACAGTGTATCCATACTCAAATATTCATCCTGCAAAGTCTGTTTCTGACTCTGAGGTGTGGATAATTGGCGTGTAATTCCAATAATCTCAGCAAGGCTCCAACGCCGAACTAGATCTTTTTTCAGGTTCTTGGGTGAAACAATAAATTTGGTTGGTTTTGAAACTTTACTGTCTAACGGAACAAATATTTCATCTGCCTGATGAGGTGCAGCCCGATCTAGATCTGCAGTTTGAACCTTACTTTTGAGGTGAGGAAGCTGAACTAGGGTCTGGCTCTGATCCCCGTCCAGCAGTGGAACCACCTCTGGGAGCCTTTCTTGCGGAGTCAGCTTGTCATTTAAATCCTGCTGTGCAGCTGAGAACTGCTCTGGCCCCAGGGGCAGCTCTCCAGCCGAATCCGTATCCAGGAATGGAACCAAATTTTCAGTCGATTCCTGGGGTGGGGCTGACATCTCTGAGGAAGCAGAGGGCCCCAGGTAATCAAAGTCCCCCGGGTCTGCCGGGAGAGTAGGCGCATGGGGAGATTCCCATGGGAGATGGGAGGAGTGGGAAAACCAGGGCTCAGGCGGCCCCAGGGGGTTAGAGGTCAGCTGGAGCGGGTCCTTGACCCACTCCAGAGGCTGAGCCTCCTTGACTAGTAGGCACAATAGTTGCCACATAAGGAGGGGCCATGGGCCCCAGAAACGCAGACGGGACATGACACACGCTAGTGCCACGCACTGAATGGAAGCCATTCTGGCAGCTCCGAGACGCTCATGCCCCTTAAAAGCATGAGCCCCGCCCTGTCTTTATGACACCTTTATTTATGCCACAGATCTGCTCCATGTCACCAGGGCACTCTTATGTCACAATCCCGCTCAAGCACGCCTTCCCACCCCCCACCGCCGGAACACCTCTCCCCTCCCCTTAGTGAGAAAGGATTTGGGCCTCGGACCTTGGTGGTCCCAGGACTCCAGTGCCTGCTGTGGTGGGGTAGGGTGGGGTAGGGCGGGGTAGGGTGGGGTAGGGTGGGGTGGGGGCACGGCAGAGCTTCCCAAGGAAGTCACGGGACCTCGCCTCAGGATATTCAGAAGTGCTAGTCCAGTTCTGGCAACCTTCCTCCTTCAAGGTGAAATCTGAGAATACTCTTCCTTCCAGGGAGAGCAACTGACCTGCAAAATGGGCACCAGTTAGGGTGGCAGGCAGGAAGCACATTACAGTCATTTATTCCAAAGTGTTGCCATTTTTGCTAAACTGTTGCATGTTTGATAATTAATTCACCACCCTATTAGGTAGGGGCTGCCAGGGAATAAGTGAGGACTCCAAATTTTCTGTAGGAGGGGTGTTGGGAGTTGGCAATTCAGTCTGGGAGAGAAGGTTTTAATCCGAGTGAAGAGCCCTTTGCACTAGGCTGGGAGGAGGCTGAACTGTCATCCTGCCTTGACTCAACACAGCCATTACCCTAGAAACTACAGCGTCACCCTTCAGAGATCTACCCTGTGTACACACATGGAGAAGAGGCTTAGGTTGTTAAAGTCAGCATGTTAAATAATTTCCTGAAATGCAACTGTAACTAGAACCCCGCTGACTTCCCCCACAGCCATTCTTACCTATTTTATTACTGTCTGGCATAATTACCAGCATGTAAACTCCAAGAAGGTGCTTCATCTTATTCCAGTGCCTAGCATAGGCATAGGGTACACAGTGAGGGTTTTAAAATTGAAGGGGGGCCGGGTGTAGTGGCTCACACCCATAATCCCAGAACTTTGGGAGGCCGAGGTGGGGGGATCACTGAGGTCAGAAGTTTGAGACCAGCCTGACCAACATGGTGAAACTCCGTCTCTACTAAAAATACAAAATTAGCCAGGTGTGGTGGTGCATACCTGCAATCCCAGCTACTCAGGAGGCCGAAGCAGGAGAATTGCTTGAACCTGGGAGTCAAAGGTTGCTGTGAGCCGAGATCGTAACATTGCACTCCAGCCTGGGCAACAAGAGAGAAACTCCATCTCAAAAAAATAAAATAAAATAAAATTGAAGAGATTCCAAGAACCACCTCATTTAGGGATGGAGCTATTGTTATAATTAGATTTCTGAAATCAGTGCTGACTTCCTCTACATTTCACAGGAAGCTAGACTTCTTAAAGCTTGATGTTTCCTTGGTGGGTTTTATTTAAATTGAATTAAAATAATTATTTTACAGGGAAAAATTTCAAAACACTTTGCAACTTTGGGGTAAAAGTTAAATAAAACACCGTAACCCCAAGTTAAGTTCCCACTGAAATGATACTTTTGCTCCTTTTTAAAAAAAAAATTCCATATATAGTAAATAATGACTGTTTTGAGATTAATTTAGAAACTTAATCCCTATTTAAGAGCTTTCATATGCAGTCATGCATTTCTTGCCATGTGAGGAGCTTGAGAAATGTGTCATTAGGTGATTTCACCACTGTGCTAACATCATAGCATATACTTACACAAACGTAGGTGGTGTAGCCTACAGCACACCTAGGCTACACGGTATGGCCTAGGACTCCTAGGCTACAAACCTGTACTGTATGTTACTGTACTGAATACTAAAGGCAGCTGTCACACAATGGCAGGTATTTGTATATGTAAACATGGAAAATATATAGTTAAAATACTGTGTAAAAGATAAAAATGGGGCCCGGGCGCAGTGGCTCATGCCTGTAATCCCAGCACTTTGGGACGCCAAGGTGGGTGGATCACTTGAGCTCAGAAGTTGGCCACCAAGCCTGGCCAACATGGTGAAACCCCATCTCTACTAAAAATACAAAAATTAGCTGAGTGTGGTGGCACGTGCCTATAATCCAGCTACTCAGGAGGCTGAGGTAGGAGAATCACTTGAACCCGGGAGGTGGAGGTTGCAATGAGCTGAGATCATACCACTGCACTCCAGCCTGGGCAACAGAGTGAGACTCCATCTAAAAAAAAAAAAAAGATAAAAATGGTATACCTATATAGGGATAGCTCCATTATACTCTTACAGAACCACCATCATATATGTGGTCTATTGTTGATCCAAACTTCATTTTTCAGCACATGATTGTAAATGATTGACAGAAACATCTTCAGCAAAATATTCCACCCAAGATACATGGGAGATATTGAGATCCAAGTAACAAGCCATATTTGAAAGGCATTATAGTTTTCGAAAGCTGTAGCGCAATCATTATTAAGGCCAGTTATATTCTCCCCACATCTCTGGGATCCTGTTTGAAAGGAGTTCTAAAAAGTCCTGTGTTCAAGCAGCCCAGCATCCCTTACTCCTGGGGCCAGGGGAGACTAACCCCTCTCCTGTGTCCACAACTGTAGTAATACAATCCTCAGTTCTGCTCTCCAAACTTCAAATAAGGGGTCAGAGCCAAGGGTCAAGACTTTAGGAAAAGCCCCAGAAATACCCTGCACTCAAAAAGCAGTTTCAGAGTTTCACATTTTCCTGAGAATGAAACAAATTATCCTCCAAATTCTACTGCTTGTTTTGAATTATGGTTACACTGGCTATGTTATCCAACCCTTGAGTTGTTTTTCTTTTTTCTTTTTTTTTTTTCTCGAGATGGAGTCTTGCTCTGTCATCCAGGCTGGAGTGCAGTGGCATGATCTCGGCTCACTGCAACCTCCACCTCCTGGGTTCAAGTGGTTTTCATGCCTCAGCTTCCCAAGTAGCTGGGATTACAGGTGCCCGCCACCACACCCAGCTAATTTTTGTATTTTTAGTAGAGCTGGGGTTTCACCATGTTGGCCAGGCTGGTCTTGAACTCCTGACCTCATGATCCGCCCACCTTGGCCTCCCAAAGTGCTGGGATTACAGACGTGAGCCACTGTGCCTGACCTGTTTGTTTGTTTTTTGAGATGGAGTTTCACTCTTATTGCCCAGGCTGGAGTGCAATGGCATGATCTGGGCTCACCGCAACCTCAGCCTCCTGGTTTCAAGCGATTCTCCTGCGTCAGCCTCCCGAGTAGCTGGGATGCAAGTGTCACCATTCCTCCATGTTGGTCAGGCTGGTCTTGAACTCCCGACCTCAGGTGATCTGCCTGCCTTGGCCTCCCAAAGCACTGGCATTACAGGTGTGAGCCACTGCGTCCAGCCCTGTTACTCTTGAGTTTTTGTCTCCACATACTTGAATTAAACTGTGTAGTTCTTCTTCCCATCTGATATTTACAATCTCTTCACTGGGTCCATACTCCACAGCTATTTTACCACTTTCTGAAATAAAGTTAAGAAGGATCAATTCAGAATCTTTTTCATTCTAAATCTTCCTGCATATAATGGTGGCACCCCACAATAAGACATTCTTTTGGTTTCTAAAAGCAGAAAATAAGATGTGATGATTAAATGAAATAATGGCCAGATCTTGATTCACATTCCACACAACAGGGAACCATGACTCTAGGGAATATGGCTGATTCCCAGGCTGTAGCAGGAAAGGGTTATGAGATCAGTCTGGATTCTTGTTGTACCAGAAATTTTAAAAATGCTCCAAGTATGGATTGGGGCATGTCAAATGGACACAAGAGCTAGCTCAGAGAGGCACTGACTGGCCAGATCTTGAACAATATTTTTTGGTAACAGCTTTATTGAGATATAATTCATGTGTCATACAATTAATTCCATTAATGTGTACAATTCAATGGTTTTTAGTATATTTGCAGAGTTATGCAACTACCATCTCACTCAATTTTGGAATATTTTCACCAATCTAAAACAAAACCCCATTTAGCAGTTACTGCCCACCCCGCTCCTCCCAATCCCTGGCAACCACTAGTCTACTTTCTGTCTCTGTGGATTTGCCTATTCTGGACATTTCATATACATGGAGTTACATAAAACATGGCATTTTGTATCTGGCTTCTTTCACTTAATGTTTTCAAGGTGCATCCAGGCTGGAGCACATAATGATACTTTATTCCTTTCTACGGTTGAATAATATTCCATTGTGTGAATAGACCATATTTTGTCTATCCATTCATCAGTTGATGGACATCTGGGTTATTTCTATTTTTGGCTGTCGTGAATAATGCTGCCATGAACATTCACATATAAGTTTTTGTGGGGATATATGTTTTCATTTCTTTGGAGTAGAGTTGCTGGGTCATGGGGTAACCCTAGGTTTAAGCTTTTGAGGCCTACCAGATTTCCAAAGTGACTGCATCATTTTGCATTCCCATCAACGGTATATGAAGGTTCTAACTTCTCTACATCCTCACCAGTATTTGTTATTGTCTGTCTTCTTGACAACAGCTCTCCTAGTGGGTGTGAACTGGTATCATTTTGTGGTTTTGGTTTGCGTTTCCTGGATGGTTATGAATGTTGATTTTACTTTCGTGTGCTTACTGGCCATTGTATATCTTTGGGAAAATAGCTATTCAGAACCTTTGCCCAGTTTAAAATTGAGTTTTCTTTTTATTACTGAGTTGGAAGTGTTCTTTATATATTCTGGATACTAGACCAGCATCAGATATATGGCAGACATTTTTTCCCATTCTTTGGGTTGCCTTTCACTTTCTTGGTGGTGTTCTTTGAAGCCCCAAAGTTTTTAATTTTGATGATGTGCAATTTATCTATTTTTCCTTTTGTTGCATGTGCTTTTGGTATCATATCTAAGAAATCATTGCATAATGGTTTCCAAGGTAATCTGGGACTATTAGACCATCAAAATAAATGATAGTAACAGATTATACATTGAATGGAATAGGAATCCATGAGCCCATAATAATAATAAATTGACAAAAAGATACATAGTGTGGAGCTGAAGTGGAAACCTCTTCCTGACAATGAAAGGTTGACTGGTAAATGTGGAAGAAGTCATGAAGTTGGAAAATAATAATCATTTTGCAACCATCATAGATTGATTTCAGCAAGAATCATCATTGGATGCTAAATCTGAGGTGGTGGGAAGCCTGCTGAAGAACTGGGTATGTCCACGATCTTATAGGGTCTCCCCAGAGATTGTTTATTCGTTGCATAGAAAAAAATCAGTAACTATACAATAGATAACCAGACATGTTTTGATCTTGCAATCAAAATTAACATCTCCAGTGAGGGACAGAGAGAGAGTGTGTGCCCCCAAGATGTGATTCCCAGGGAGGACACATCATTTATGTAGTATTCTGTCCAGGGATGCATAGCCTGTGTCTAATCCTGAGGAAACATCAGAGTTGAACTCACTGAAAATCCTTAAAGTTACTGGTCTGTATTGTTCAAAATGGCCAATGCCATGGAAACTGAAAGGCTGGCCTGGTGCGTTGGCTCATGTCTGTAATCCCAGCACTTTGGGAGCCTGAGGTGTGAAGATCACTTAAGGCCAGGAGTTTCAGACCAACCTGGGAAACATACCAAGACCTTATCTCCACATTAAAAAAAAAATACTTTTTTTTTTGAAACAGAGTCTAGCTTTGTCACCCAGGCTGGAGTACAGTGGTAGAATCTCAGCTCACTGCACCCTCCACCACCTCCCAGGCTCAAGCGATTCTCCTGCCACAGCTTCCCAAGTAGCTGAGATTGCAGGTACCCACGACCACACCCGGCAAATTTTTGTATTTTTAGTAGAGATGGGGTTTCACCATGTTGGCCAGACTGGTCTCAAACTCCTGATCTCAAGTGATCCACCCACCTTGGCCTCCCAAAGTGCTGGGATTACAGGTGTGAGCCACTACACCCATCCTGAAAAAAATATACTTTTGATAAATCTGAAAATCTGGGGCTATTTCTGTCACTGAGGGAAGAAGGTGTGTCTTTCCCCTTAAAGTAGGTGTATGTTGCTGAGGAGGCAGAGGGCTGAGTTCTTCCATCCATCGCCTTCAAGTGTCAGGCGGCTTCCGGTTGGACAGGATGGCTACCCTTGTGGACTTGTTTCCTCTCTGGTCTCTTTTTCTGTCTAAGACTCACTCCACACCAGCCTGAGCTTGGGACCATTCTTTTGCTCCTCTCATCCTCCTACCCCTAGAGCTGACAGATTTAGCAAATAAAATTTACAAGATCCCAGAATTTTGGACAAACAACAATCCACCCCACACTGCCTCAGGAGGGTCCCTCAGAGATAAGTGTCACTGAGCCTCAGGAAGGAGGAAGCTCCATCCCTGCCCATTACGCCCCCTCTCGGGGTTTCCTCAAGGAAGACAGTGGTTCCAGAAGGTGTGTTCCCACCTCCTTTCATAGCCTACTTCTCTCCCATGCCACTCTGACCCCGGGTTCCAGCTGGCCTAGGGATTTCTGGGAGGATCCGAAGAACAAGGCTGTCTGCAGTAGGAGCCTCCTGTTCCTTGCCACCTACGCTTCAGCCCTGCCCAACTAACAGCTCTCCATGTTCTAAAGAAGGTGGGAATGCTGGACCACCCCAGCCTTCTGGAACCCCAGTTCTGTAACATTATCCATCTCCTGGAAATATGCTGGTTTTAACCATGCAAATTGGCCAAGCATCAGGCAGAAATAGCAGCTGTGCCTGGAAGGACAGGTGATGTCTGTGATGCAAATGGCCAAGCAGGACAGGGTGGAGAGCACGGGCTGTTCCCTTCCTTTCTGGGAACAGCACCACCTTTGGGGGAACTCCTTCGCTCATGGGGTTTTAGGCAGGGGCTGCCAGTCCCAGGGCCCTGCCTCCTGTCACCCCCCATACGCATAGGAACACTTGTGCACCAGTCACTACATTTGCAAGTGGAAGCTGGTGGAGCTGCTCAGCTCCCAACAGGAAGCCCATGTGTGCAGGGCCAGAGGACACAGCCCATCTGAGGCACTAAGCTTCTGTGAAGAGGGAGTGGAGTCTGGATGGGATTCCAATCCCACAGTCCACCCTTTCTGGGACCCAAACTCACCCTTCCCCTTCCTTCAATTCTGAGAAGCAGTAAATGTCCCTACTTGCGAACAAGTTTGAGTTGGGTTTCTGTCACTTGCAGCTACAGTCAGCATCGGTCAACCATCTGTGAAATGGTGAGCTGACAACCTGTCCCCTCCCTGGGAAGGCCACAACATCCCAACACCATTAGTCACCAAGGAAGTCTGGGAGAAGTTTCTACCAATTGTAGCAAAAAAGGTGCAAGAGAGGAAACATTTTGTTACTGCGGGCCCACTCTTCCCTCTGAAACAGCGCGGCAGGATCTGGCAGAAAGAAAGTACAAGGGGCTTCTAAGCGGGCAATGCTGCCCCGTGCCCTCCGGACTTCTCTTCCCAGCAGGGCAGCAGCACATGGCGCCCTGGGATAGGAGGCCTGCCGGGGCGTGGGGGAGGCTGAACTCCTGGGGGCACCACTTTATGAGGAGCCATTTATGGCCAAAACTCTACAGGGGCTTCAGGGACCTGAATGAACGCGTCTCTGTAGAGTGAGAGTCCTGGGCAGGAGCAGAAGTTTCCATAGCTCAGGACCACATGCTGGAAATTTGGTCTCTGCAGCTTAAAATCTGAGAGAAGATGGTGTCTGCAGCATTCAAAGGGGGACCAGAGGGACCTTCCACCCCCAGCCCCCCAGCTATGACAACCATGAGCCCTGGGTAGATTCCTATCCATTCAAAGAGCTGGAAAAGCCAAGCTGGGGCCCATGAGTCAAGTCTGGATGCGCGGCTCAGGGCAAGAGGACAGATGGACGCCACAGGACGTCTGTCTAAATGTTTGCAAGTTATAAATTAAACTAACAGGGTGTTAAATAAAGTATGTTCTAGCCTCATCCCCTGACAAATATTCCTTTAAAAGGATAAAATTTTAAAATGTGTATAAAGCTATGATTTGTAGATGACAGAAAGTTAGCAAAATGTCAAAGATCATAAAATTTCTTTGCTTTTTTTTGTGAGACGGAATCTCACTCTGTTGCCCCAGCTGGAGTGCAGTGATGTGATCTCAGTTCACTGCAGCCTCTGCCTCCCAGGTTTAAGCACTTCCTCATATTGAAACGAGTAATAAAATAAAGAATTGTGTAATTTATAAATTACTGAAACTAGTCCATGAAATTTATTTTTCTTGTCTTCCTTTCAGCAAAATCAATTATGTTATTGTCAAGATTTAAAATACATGTAAGGATTAAAACAGTCATATTCAAAGTACAAATATCTTAATATTTTAATCAAAAATATGTTTATGTAAAAAATTTAATTTTGTCAGAATCTCAAACAATATTCTTTTCAAATATTGAAAAGTATCTATTGCTGGGCACAGTGGCTCACGCCTATAATCCCAGCACTTTGGGAGGCCAAGGCAGGCAGATCACGAGATCAGGAGTTTGAGACCAGCCTGGCCAATATGGTGAAACCCCATCTCTACTAAAAATACAAAAACAAAACAAAACAAAACAAAACAAAACTAGCCAGGCATGGTGGTGTGCCTGTAGTCCCAGCTACTTGGGAAGCTGAGGCAGAAGAATTGCTTGAACCCGGGAGATGGAGGTTGTAGTGAGCCAAGATCACGCCACTGCACTCCAGCCTGAGCAACAGAGCAAGACTCCATCTCAAAAAAAAAAAAAAAAAAAAAAAAAGTATCTATTAAACCAATATGCAACACACAAATTAGAATTAATCAAATTTGGGCCAGGCGTGGCGGCTCACCCCTGTAATCCCAACACTTTGGGAGGCCGAGCCGGGCGGATCACGAGGTCAGGCGATCAAGACCATCCTGGCTAACACGGTGAAACCCCATCTCTACTAAAAAATACAAAAAATTAGCCAGGCATGGTGGTGGGCGCCTGTAGTCCCAGCTACTCGGGAGGCTGAGGCAGGAGAATGGCATGAACCCAGGAGACAGAGCTTGCAGTGAGCTGAGATTTCGCCACTGCACTCCAGCCTGGGCGACAGAGCAAGACTCCGTCTCAAAAAAAAAAAAAAAAAGAATTAATTAAATTTGTACATCAAAATGATTGAAATAAATTCATTTTATTTTGATTTTTGAAAACTTAATTAAATTTTATAAAATTAAAATTCATAATTCTAGCATTCAATGACCACCTCGTTGCCAATGCAAAGAATAAGCATCACGGTTTGTCTGAGGGCTAGACATAGATACAAATTTAAGAGTAATGTGTAATGTGATTTATTTAATCCTTTTCTCGTTTGCCCAGAGAAGACTCACTGGTGGCACCTGCAGCTGTGGCGTTTTCCCCAAGATAACTTTGCCACGAAATATCTCGCTTTATTATTATTTTTGCATCACTCTAGTATATCCACTTTGGAAACAAAAGATATTATTCTATTTATAGCATTGTGTTTTTAGTGGCGGAATTTCCATTTACAAAATACAGTAATTGTTGAAGGCTGAAAATATCAAATCCTAGAAAATGTAGCATTCCTACGCGTGATACTAACATCATTCTTGAACAGTTGTTGGCCAAAAATTCATTTGATGAATCTGATTTTCCAGAATAGACTATTCTGATGATTCAGATGATTCTGATGTTAGTTCTGTTTAGAAATAATTCCAATAACAGTTTTTATATTTTATTTTCAAACTGAAAACCATTCAGATTTGTGGCCAGGCACGGTGGCTCACGCCTGCAATCCCAGCACTTTGGGAGGCAGAGGCAGGTGGATCACCTGAGGTCAGAGTTCCAGACCAGCCTGGCCAACATGGTGAAACCTCATCTCTACTAAAAAATACAAAAATTAGCTGGGTGTGCTGGCAGGCACCTGTAATCCCAGCTACTCAGGAGGCTGAGGCAGGAGAATTGCTTGAACCCAGGAGACGGCAGCTGCGGTGAGCCGAGATCACACCACTGCACTCCAGCCTGGGCAACAGAGCAAGACTCTGTTGAAAGAAAAGAAAAGAAAAGAGAAAGAAAAAAAAAAAAGAGAAAATCAGATTTGCTTCAGCCTCAAAGAGCATGTTTCTGTAAACTTAAATGAGCACTGGCAGTGAGCTGCCCTTTTTTTCCTAAATGGGAAAAGGGTTAATATTGCAAACTTTTCCTCAGCTTCTATGCAACTGAGGCAAATACTGTGCTAACTCTTGAGAACCTCTGGAACCATGAATAGGAGCACAAAAACAAGAAGAAATTGTATCCTCAGCACTATTCAGAAATGGTACTTCATCATGTTTGAATTGATTGTATTCACACTATCTGAGAGGAAAGATCTGGTAGATACATTAACTTGTCTTTTATCCAAGTCCTTTTCTGCCCACAGCTTCTGTGTACTTTCAAAATAGTGCCTGGCAGAGGCCCCATTCAACCTTTAGATGTAGTTATTTTTCCCATAGACAGAGGATAAGATGTGAAGAAGCATCTCTCTGGGGCCTGAACATTGTCAGTCAAGAGAGGATGCATAGGGTTAGGTGGTGCTGCGCCAATGCCAGGCACCAGATCTGGACTAGCAGAGGCATCCTGTTGGCCTTTATTTATTTATTTGAGACAGAGTCTTGCTCTGTCACCCAGGCTGGAGTGCAGTGGTGCGATCTCTGCTCACTGCAACCTCTGCCTCCCGGGTTCAAACGATTCTCATGCCTCAGCCTCCCAATTAGCTGGGATTACAGGCATGTGCCACCGCACCTGGCTAATTTTTGTATTTTTAGTGGAGACGGGGTTTTGTCATGTTGGCCAGGCTGGTCTCGAACTCCTGACTTCAGGTGATCTGCCTCCCAAAGTGCTAGGATTTACAGACATGAGCCACCGCACCCGGCCCTGCAGTCCTTAATTAATTAATTTATTTTATTTTTTGTATGTAGAGTTCTCTAAATTTCAGGGCCCAGTCAGGGGCTCCTCTTGCCAGCTTGAAGGACAGGACTGGGAAAATATGCTTCTGTAAATACATTGCTGTAGAAAACAGAGGAAAAATTTTTTTTTTTTTTTTTTTCCGAGATGGGGTCTTGCTCTGTTGCAGAGCTGGAGTGCAATGGTGCAATCTTGGCCCACCACAACCTCCTTCTCCTGGGTTCAAGCAATTCTCCTGCCTCAGGCTCCTAAGTAGCTGGGATTATAGGCGCCTGCCACCCACCTGGCTAATTTTTGTATTTTTAGTAGAGACAGGGTTTGCAACAGAGCAAGATCTTGTCTCACAAAATAAATTTAAAAATTTTTTAAATAGCAGGTTTCTAAAACAATGAGAAAGACAGCATTACATATCAGTGTCTACAATTTAACCAAAACTATACTTAGAAGTAAATTCATTGTCTTAACTGCTTTTGTTCCAATAAAACAAAATAGCAGGATCCTGAGGCTTCGATGCTATTTTCTTAATCCAACTGGTCTGTGGAGAAGCCTGGGACAGAAAGAAGCAGCCAGACTCCAGAATCCCCCATTTTAATAGCTATTCTATGCTATGTCCCCGTCTTATTCCTGGCAACTTACCTCTCAGCTCATGCACTGTGACATTACAGCAAGAAGTACCAATATAAATGACACAAAAGAAAAAAAGAAACCATGAGGTTTTGCTTGTTTTATTAACTAAGTGGGCATTGTAAATGTGGAAGGTGGGAAACGATCAGGAGACAGGAATCCGATGAGCATCTGCCATGTATCAGGCACTGCGCAATGTTCCTTACATACCACGATCCCATTTAACCCTCAAAAAACACTGCAGAGGGCTATCACTGCCTTCCTTTTACATACGAAAAAACAGACTTAACAGTTGCTCACGGGAAGCTGAACCAAGAATCAAAACAAAAGACTTTCGGGCCCCAAAGACTGCACTGTTTCCACTGCACAAAGTTGTTTGCACTGTGAGCAACAGAGCAGAGGAAAGGGGACGAAAAACCAAACCCAAAAATCCAATAAATAAAACAAAATAAATGAACTGAGCATTCAACCCAAAAAGTTATAAGGAGCAGAGGGAAAACATTTCCAAGGAAAACAGGAAGAAGCAAAGCTTAAGAATAAAAGCGTGACTTACACATTTAATTGGATCCAGGGGAAACTGTTGGGGTGAGATGTTAAAAACAGAGTTAGGAAATGACTGGAGAACTTGTGTATTACATTCCACTTCCTATGGACCTGGGGTCCTTCTCTGTAACACTAATGTTGGACTAAATTCTTCAAAGTTTCCTTGCAAGGACAGGCCACTCTGAAGCTAAGGGGTTACCACCAACCAAGAGACTCCTTCAATAATAACACAGTAGGTAAATTACCCCAGAAGGTAAACATGACTGATTATCTTATAGTAGCAGGTTTTAAAATCTTGTTGTCTCAAAAGCATTGCTATGGGCCAGGTGCAGTGGCTCACACCTATAATCCCAACACTTTGGGAGGTTGAGGCGAGAGGATTGCTTGAGCACAGGAGTTCAAGACCAGCCTGGGCAACATAGTGAGATGCTGTCTCTACAAAAAATAAAGTAAATTAGCGGGGCATAGTGCTGTGTGCCTATAGTTCCAGCTACCTGGAAGGCTGAGGTGGGAGATCACTTGAGCACAGGAGGTGAAGGCTGCAGTGACTTATGATTGTACCACTGCACTCCCCAGCCTGGGTGACAGAGCAAGACCCTGTCTCAAGAAAGCATTGCTAGACACTTTCTTCCATAAAATTATATTCTGCCCTGAGGGAGGCCCCCAGTGGGACTGTGCAGTGCCACCCCTGCTGCCGGCCCCTGAGGGCAGCGGGCAAGGAAGGAGCATATGTCTCTGCTGTGGGAAGTGCCAGGGAAAAGCCACTGGATTGGGTCACCGTGAAATGCAAAGTGAGTGAAATACAAACATACCTTTAAAAAGGTAAACTAGTTCAACCATTGTGGAAGACAGTGTGGCGATTCCTCAAGGATCTAGAACTAGAAATACCATTTGACCCAGCCATCCCATTACTGGGTATATACCCAAAGGATTATAAATCATGCTGCTATAAAGGCGCATGCACATGTATGTTTATTGTGGCACTATTCACAATAGCAAAGACTTGGAACCAACGCAAATGTCCATCAATGATAGACTGGGTTAAGAAAATGTGGCACATATACGCCATGGACTATTATACAGCCATAAAAAAGGATAAGTTCATGTCCTCTGTAGGGACATGGGTGAAGCTGGAAACCATCATTCTCAGCAAACTATCGTAAGAACAAAAAACCAAACACTGCATGTTCTCACTCATAGGTGGGAATTGAACAATAAGAACACTTGGACACAGGACGGGGAACATCACACACCGGGGCCTGTTGTAGGGTGGAGGAAGCAGGAAGGGAAAGCATTAGGCAGTATACCTAATGTAAATGACAAGTTAATGGGTGCAGCACACCAACATGGCACATGTATACATATGTAACAAACCCGCACATTGTGCACATGTACCCTAGAACTTAAAGTATAATAAAAAAAAAAAAAGGCAAATATGGACCTTAGTGAATGAGTCTGGGTCATGGCTGGACAGGAGAAATCCCAGGGTGAGCCAGCCCAAACACACCATCCACGTAATTAAAAAAAGAACTTGCCACCCCAATGGTCAGCCCTGTGAGAAACGCATCCTTCCATCCAGCTAAAATCTGCCTGTGTCCATCTTCTCTGCTCAACACCAGTCCCCATGCATTGGGCGACAGAGCACGGTACCCTCCTGCATGGAATGGCCAGCCACTGGGCTTCAGAGCCAAACAAACCTGGGCTCAAAGCCCAGCCCTGCCCCCCTGTTGTGTGATGTCCGGGACAATGGTGCGAGTAGTTGATGTGCCCATCTGCCCCACCTCTGCCTGGCTGTACTTGTAGCTAGTACATGTATATATATAAGCGCCCGACTCTATCATTGTATGTTGCAGAGTGGTCAGGATCAGGGTGGTCATGGCTGAGCTTTTTTTTTTTTTTCTGAGTCTCTATTGTCCAGGCTGGAGTGCAGTGGCACCATCACGACTCACTGAAGCCTCAAATTTCCGACCTTAAGTGATTTACCTGCCTCAGCCTCCTGAGTAGCTGGGACTACAGACCTGGACCACCAAGCCTGGCTAATTTTTAAAATATTCGTAGAAGTTGGGGGGTCGGGGGGCTCTGTTGCCCAGGCTGGTCTCGAACTCCTGGCCTCAAGTGATCCACCTGCCTTGGTGCTGGGATTACAGTTGTGAACCATCACACCCAGCTTCCTTGAGCTTTTATACAGAACTCGCCTTTGAGTTAGTTTCTGTTGTATGTTCTAGTTAGGGCATTATATTGATTTTTAAAATTACTGTCATTCCGAAAGAATAACAGATTGTGGTACATTCATACAATGGAATAGAACTCAGCAATAAAAAGTAATGAGGGGAGGTGGGGATGGTTAATGCGTACCAAAAAAAAAAAAAGAATGAATAAGACCTAGTGTTAGAGAGCAAAATAGGCTGGCTATAATCAATAATAATTTAATTGTATATTTAAAAATAACTAATGGCCAGGCGTGGTGGCTCATGCCTGTAATCCCAGCACTTTGGGAGGCCGAGGCAGGTGGATCACCTGAGGTCAGGAGTTTGAGACCAGCCTGACCAATCTGGTGAAACCCTGTCTCTACTAAAAATACAAAATTAGCTGGGCCTAGTGGCGCATGCCTGTAATCTCAACTACTTGGGAGGCTGAGGCAGGAGAAATGCTTGAACCCAGGAGGCGGAGGTTGCAGTGAGCCAAGATAGCGCCATTGCACTCCAGCCTGGGCAACAAGAGCGAAACGCTGTCTCAAAAAATAAAATAAAAAATAAAAATAAAAATAATTAAGAGTGTATAATTGGATTGTTTGTAACACAAAGGATAAATGCTTGAGGGGCTCGATACCCCATTTTCCATGATGTGATTATTATGCATTGCATTCCTGTATCAAAACATCTCAGGTATTCCAGAAATACATACCCTTACTATGTACCCACAAAAACTACAATTAAAAATTTAAAAAGTAATGAGCTGTTGGCACACAAAACAACATGGATACATCTCAAAATAATTATGGTGAGTGAAAGAAGCCTGACCAAAAAAATACACACTGTATGATTCCATGTCTAGAAAGCACTAGAAAATATAAACTAACCTATGATGACAGAAAGCAGATCAGGACCAGGCATGGTGGCTCACAGCTGTAATCCCAGCACTTTGGGAGGCCGAGGTGGGCGGATCACTTGAGGCCAGGAGTTCAAGATCAGCCTGGCCAACATTTGTACTAAATACAAATACAAATACAACATTTGTACTAAAAATACAAAAATTAGCCGGGCGTGGTGGCAGGTGCCTGTAGTCCCAGCTACTCGGGAGGCTGAGGCAGGAGAATCTCTTGAACCTGGGAGGCGGAGGTTGCAGTGAGCCGAGATCTCACTACTGCACTCTGGCCCGGTGACAGAGTGAGACTCCATCTCAAAAAAAAAAAAAAAGAAAAAAGAAAAGAGAAGGAAAGCAGATCAGTAGTTGCTTGGGGGTGAGAGGGAAGTAGAAAGGGCAGGAAGCAGGATCACCAAGGGGCAACAAGGAAATTTTTTGAGAGGATGGTTTTCTTCATTATCTTGATTGTGATAATGATTTCAGCTGTATACTAAGGCTCAGATATTATCAAATTGTAATCGCTATACAGGCAGTTTATTATATGTCAATACCTCAATAAACCTGCCTAAAATGTTCAAAAATTACTGTAATTATACAAAATACATTTTATGAAAAGGAAGTCATGAGTGGAGCATGGTTGCGAACCCCAGCATCTGGTAGATTCAGAAGTGGGGAAAAGCATCTCTCACTTCCCCTTTTTCAGGCCAGCGTGCTGTGCAATTTATCCAGTGGCCACTAGAGGACAGCAGCGACTCATGTACAGGAAGTGGGCGTTTCAGGGCTTCAATACTTGGTATTCCTTGCTCTGTGCTCCCTATCCTGGGAGGTGGGCATTAATACTCAGTTAGAGCTGAGACTTGGGCCTTGGTCTCTGGCTCCTGATTACGCCTTGTTGGTCCCCCAACACCAGGAGTACAGGAAGGTCGCCCAGACTGGAGTTCTGTGGCGCCATCTCGGCTCACTGCAACCTCCGCCTCCCAGGTTCAAGCGGTTCTTCTGCCTCAGTCTCCCAAGTAACTGGGATGACAGGTGCCCACCACCCCGCCGGGCTAATTTTTGTATTTTTAGTAGAGACGGAGTTTCACCACATTGGTCTGGCTGGTCTCAAACTCCTGACCTCATGATCCACCTGCCTCAACCTCCTAAAGTGCTCCCAGATCTTTTTAAAATAATGTCCTACTCCAGGGAGGCAGCAGCCATAGTTCCCTGTTATCTGCAGGGCTGATATGGAGGATTGCAGATGGCACCAAAGAGTTGTGGTTCTCAAGGTGACTTTGGAAGGCCTCCCACCTTGCCTGAAACCCACGATTATAAAGCAGGTCAAAGTTGTATCATCAGATGCTGCAAGTCATAAGTTAGCATGTCAGTGAGAAAATGACATACTGAAGGGTCATTTTTATAGGAGAGAGGGAAAGGAGAGAAGGTTCAATTGAGGAATAGGGAGACATGATGGTGGAGTGCCCATGGGGTGCTGCAATGGACACTTCCCCCAAAAAAGTAATTGTGGGCTGGGCACAGTGGCTCAGGCCTGTAATCCAGCACTTTGGGAGGCCAAGGTGGGCAGATCACTTGAGCTCAGGAGTTCGAGACCAGCCTGACCAACATGGCAAAACCCCATCCCTACTAAAAATACAAAAATTAGCCAGGCATGGTGGCGCACACCGGTAACCCCAGCTACTCGGGAGGCTGAGGCACGAGAATCGCTGAAACCTGGGAGGCGGAGGCTGCAGCGAGCCGAGATCGAACCACTGCACTCCAGCCTGGGTGACAGAGCAGGACTCTGTCTCAAAAAAAAAAAAAAAGCAAAAAACAAGCAATTGTGAACATACATTGAGCCACCTCAGTGTGTGAGACATGATGCTGAACACTCTGTGCAGGGAGCCATCTCATCTTCACAGCACTCTTTTTTATTTTATTTTATTTTATTTCGAGATGGAGTCTCGCTCTGTTGCCCAGGCTAGAGTGCAGTGGCGTGATCTCAGCCCACTGCAACCTCCACCTCCCAAGTTCAAGCGATTCTCCTGCCTCAGCCTCCTGAGTAGCTGTGATTACAGGCACACGCCACCATGCCCGGCTAATTTTTGTATTTTTAGTAGAGACGGGGTTTCACTATGTTGGCCAGGCTGGTTTCAAACTCCTGACCGCAAGTAATCTGCCTGCTTCAGCCTCCCAAAGTGCTGGGATTACAGGCGTGAGCTATGGTTCCCGGCTGACAGCACTCTTACTAAATAAGAGTGGTTAAGAAACTAAATGCAGAGAGGTTAAGAAACGCCTAACAGGCCTGGCATGGTGGCTCACACCTGTAATCCCAACACTTTGGGAGGCCAAGGTGGGCAGATCACTTAAGCCCCGGAGTTCAAGACCAGCCTGGGCAACATGGCAAGACTCCGTCTCTACAAAAAATTACAAAAATTAGCCAGGCATGGTGGCATGTGCCTGTAGTCCCAGCTACTCGGGAGGTTTAGGCAGGAGGATCCCTTGAGCCTGGGAGTTCGAGGCTGCAGTAAGCTATGATTGCACCACAGCCTGGGTATGAGAGGGACACCCAGTCTCAAAGAAAAAAAACAACTGTGGACACACATTGAGCCCTTCTGGTGGGTGAGGCACGATGCCAAACACTGTATGAAGGGAGTTGTCTCATCTTCACAGCATTCTTACTAAATAAGCTGCAGAGAGGTTAAGAAATGCCCAAAGTCACAGAGCTGGTAGGAGGCAGTGCAAGGATTTGCATCCAGATTTGACACTAACGTGTGGGCCTCGCTACTGCTCTATAGTACCTAATTAAACGGAAGTGTCCTTCTCGATTACTTAGTTCATGTGTTAAACTCGTTGGTGTTGGTAGCAGATGGTGAGTATTGTAGTTCAACTTTCTGGAGAAAGCTCGTCAGGCTTCAAGAGAATGTTAAGCATCCATGATGGTCTGGGAGGGAGGTTCCCTCTCCACCCCTTCACCTCTTTACGTGGAGCATTTACAGTGTGTGAGTTTCTGTGCGAAGGATGATTCTTCCTTGATGACAGTATCTGAAGGGCAGGTGGGCAGGGGCCAGTGATGCAGCAATCCAGTGACATTGTTCATTTGCACTCACAGGGGTCTGTCACATGCAGCCCAACTCAACTGGAGTCCTGAGAAGGTGAACAGACCAGGATGGAGGCCCAGGGAACTCATCAGAAGTCCCCAGCCATCAGAACTAGGTCGAAGCATCCTGGTGAGCAGATAACACATGCCCACGGTTTGTGGGAGAAAGTCCTCCAGCAGTTTCTCCTTCCCCTTGGCTTTGACCTGGCCTACCTGGGATTATGCAGTTGGTTGTCCAGGTCAGGTGCCTCAGGGAGGTGACCCTTCCTGTTCTGGGTTCTGCAGAAGCCGACAGCTCTGGGTTTGTGCCCATCAAGCACTCTTCTGCCCATTTTATACTCTTGTGGACGCATGGTGGTGTTGGTACAGGCCCTGAGTTAAAGGATCCGTGGCTGCACGTGACAAGACAAAGCAAAAGCAGGCCAGAGTTAAACACGCCCCTTGGGTCCCCTCCTTCACTTCATAAATGGGAAAACCAAGGTCTAGGCAGGGAAAGGGACTCAGCCAAGGCCACATACGCAGCACACTGATGGCCGAGCTGGGGTTAGGACTCCCAGCATACCCTGTAGCCTTCTCTAATAAGAGATAGGCTGCTGGGTTCTTCTTTATCAAGTGTTGGTCACACATTATCTCTCTCTCTGTTTCTTAAAACAATTATTCTTTAATATCGTTATATATTCAGGAAGTGTTCAAATTTCCAACTGCTTTACGTCAGAAAGCATTTTCTAACATTTTGATTAAATCAAGATCCAAACAAGATGCACACAATTTGATTAGTTGATGTCTCTTAAATCTTTTAATCCATGGATTCCTCTTTCATCTTTCTCTTTTTCCCTTTATTCTTTTTTTTTGTTTGTTTGTTTTCAGATGGAGTTTCACTCTTGTTGCCCAGGCTGGAGTGCAGTGGTGCCATCTCAGCTCACTGCAACCTCTGCCTCCGGGGTTCAAGTAATTCTCCTGCCTCAGCCTCCTGAGCAGCTGGGACTACAGGCATCTGCCACCATGCCCGGCAAATTTTTGTATTTTTCATAGAGATGGAGTTTCACCATCTGGGCCAGGCTGGTCTCAAACTTCTAACCTCAAATGATCTACCTGCCTAGGTGTTCCAAAGTGCTGGGATTACAGGCGTGAGCCACCTCACCTAGCCTTCCTTTATTCTTGAATAAGCCCTATCGTGCATCCTGCAGATATTACCCATGGTCTGGATTTTGATTATTGCAAATCCATGATGTCATTTACACACATTTCTCTGTCTTCTATATTTCCTATAAGTGGATAGTTGAATCTAGAGGCCTGATCAGATTAAAATTTTGAGTTTTTGGCAAGACTTGTTCTTAGTAGGTATTAGGTTCTTCCACAGAAGGCACAGAATGTCTAGTGACTTCCTTTTTGTGACATTAATAGCTATTGACATTCAATGTCTAGACCAGTTACTTCACTGGGGGTTAGAAATGGTGATATTCTTTTTTTTTTTGGTGAGCTGGGGAGACAGTCTCACTCTATCACTTAGGCTGGAGTGAAATGGCAGGATCTTGACTCACTGCAACCTCCACCTCCTGGGTTCAAGTGATTCTCGTGGCTCAGCCACCTGAGTAGCTGAGACTACAGATATGTGCCACCACACTTGGCTAATTTTTTGTATTTTTAGTACAGACGGGGTTTCACCATGTTGCCCAGGCTGGTCTCGAACTCCTGAGCTCAAGCAATCAGACTGCCTCAGCCTCCCAAAGTGCTAGTATTACTGGCCTGAGCCACTGTGCCTGGCCCAGAAATGGTAATATTCTAATTCTATCATCCTGTCTTCATTTATTGGCTGGATTACTTCTAAAGAGAAACTCCTCCTCATTAACTATTCCATGACCTGGAGTCCTATCTCATCAATTCTGGGAGGATTCTGGGTACATGGATTATCCCCATGTCCATGTTAGGCCAGAGGTCAGAGGGGCTGAAGGAACTGTCACCAGCAGAAGAATTGGCTGGACCCAGTCAGCCGACAAAATCATAATAAATAATTAGAAAGCGAGGGCTGGATGTGGTGGCTCATGCCTGTCATCCCAGTGCTTTGGGAGGCCTGAGCGGGAGGCTTGCTTGAGGCCAGGTGTTTGAGGCTGCGGTGACCTATGGTCACACCACTACACTCCAGCCTGGGCAACAGAGTGAGACCCTGTCTCTAAAGAAATTAATAATAAAGTGGTTGTTTTAAGGCCCTAAATCCGGCAGCAGCCCATGGGTGGCAAAACCAGGCCTAGGGGCCCCTGGGCCCTTTCCTCCCTTCACGGGAAGTCAGACCTGCACAGAGTTATCAAGAGCATGCCGTTCAGCCTCACCATGTGCAGATGGGACAGCTGAGGACTGGGAGGTGTAGTGACTCATCCAGACTTGGACACATAACCCAGGTCATGAGCATATCCTTAAAGGAAACTCCTGAAAATTCCTTGTGATGGGTTTCAGCGTCTTGGCTGTCTGGGCCTGATGTTCTCACTCTAAAGCCTGTGCTTGTAAGCGCTTGCACTAGGCCCACCATTCGACCTGATCTTATTTCCTGTGGTGTTCTCAATGCTGATAACAGATGCTTGGTAAATATCTGCTTAAATGAGTCAATGAATGAAGGAGCCGTTGTTTCTGTATGTCAGGAACAGGCTGCTCCTGGGGAAGATACTGGTGGCATTGGGATATCCAGAGAGCAGCCACTCTGGCAGGCCCAGGGCAGAAGCCAAGGGCACAGAGATAAGTGGGCAGCAGGGAGTGGGAGGCAAGGAGCAGAGCTCACTCCAGGAAAGCAAGCAGAGTGGGAGGCCTGCCATCCACCCTGGCAAGGGGCCAGCCAAGGAACAGAATCCTGCTGAGTGGGGAGGCAGCATGGATGGGGTTCCAGCAGGTAGCAGGGACCAGCCACTGAGGTGAGCCGAGGGCAGAACTCCAATTGCAGGATGGAGCAGGCCAGGCCCCTCCTCCTTACACTGGGCAGGTGACCAAGGTGGGAACTCAGGACCAAGGAGCAAATCCTACTGTATCAGGTAGGATTCAGTTGGGTTGAGAAGAATGAAAACCCTCAAATATCACTGGCTCAAACAAGTTCGAAGCTCAGTTTCTCTCTCATGTTTAGCTGTCTTGAGGGAATCATTCCAGAGCCAACAGGGTGCTCCATGATGCAAAGGGAGAAGGGACCTAGGCTCCTGTCTTATTGCTCTGCTAACCACAAACATGACTTGTACCCCATGGTACAATATGGCTGCTGGAGTTCAGCCTTTCCATGCTATATTCCAGGTATCAGGAAGGAGTACGGGAAGGAGAAGCGTACTCTCCTTTTTTTTCCCAGAATTGCACAGACTGTTTTGTTTACATTTTTTTGGCCAGAACTGAGTCACATGGCCATGCCTAGCTGCAAAGCAGGGTTGGAAATGTTGTTTTCCTTTAACATATTCATAAGCCTAGCTAAAAATCAGAACCTGTAGCTGAAGAACAAGAGAACATACCTCTAGTGACTCAAATTACGACACAAGGCAGAGGTCAACCAGGGGACTCACAGTTCAGGCCCAGGGTGCTCAGCTGTAGCTGTTTACACCCCTGCTGCCCTGGGTCCTGGGGCTTAGACGGGATAGGGTCATATGACTCCCATGTGGGAGGGAGGGACCGTGGAGCTTAACCAGCTTAGCCTGGCTGTCTGAGTACCTGCAACCACAGCAACGGTGGGTATTGTTTGGGGGAGTAGGGGGACAGTCTCACTCTGTCACCCAAACTGGAGGGCAGTGGCTTGATCTCTGCTCACTGCAACCTCTACCTCCCAGGCTCAAGCAATTTTCCCACCTCAGCCTCCCCAGTAGCTGGGACTACACGCGCACACCACCATGCCTGGCTAATTTTTTGTATTTTTAGTAGAGACGAGGTTTCACCATGTTGCCCAGGCGGGTCTCAAACTCTTGGACTCAAGCAATCCACCCACTTTGGCCTCCCAAAGTGCTGGGATTACAGGAATGAGCCACCGTACCTGGCCTTTTGTGTTTTTTTGTTTTGTTTTGTAGCTAACCCAGCATTAACCCAGGAAGAAGCCTCAATGGCAAGAAAGTAGGGTTAGTCTGCTCATTGGCAGGGACAGGCACAGACTCAGAGGCCAACAACTGCTTGATGCTGAGAAAAGCATCCTTAAAATATGGGTCAAGGCCAGGGACTGCCTTTTCCCAGGAGGCAGTGATGTGGCTGATGACAGCTTCTTTTTTTCTTTAAAATTTTACTGCAGACTAGCATTCATATAGAAAAGTACATAAATCATAAATGTACAGCTCAATGATTTTCACAAAATAAACACACCCAAGTAGCTAGCACCCAGATCAAGAAATAGAACATCATCCAGAACTTCAGAAGCCTCCCCCATCCCCTTCATGCTGTCCTCACCCTCCTCACTCTTCAACCCCCAACCCCCACCAGCATGTTTTTTTTTTTTTTTGAGATGGAGTTTCACTGTTGTTGCCCAGGCTGGAGTGTAATGGCATGATCTCAGCTCACTGCAACCTTCGCCTCCCGGGTTCAAGTGATTCTTCTGCCTCAGCCTCCTGAGTAGCTGGGATTACAGGTGCCCCCCACCACACCTGGCTAATTTTTGTATTTTTAGTAGAAATGGGGTTTCACTATGTTAGCCAGGCTGGTCTCGAACTCCTGACCTCAGGTGATCCACCTGCCTCGGCCTCCCAAAGTCCTGGGATTATGGGCATGAGCCACCACGCCCAGCCCCCACCAGCATTTCTGTAAATCAGTGCAGGTGATTCCACAGTATAGTCAATGTTGAGAACCACAACTTTCATAACAATGCTTCTCAAACCTGGCTGCACATTAGGATCCACTGGGGAATGTCTGTCTTTTGAAGTAGAAGATGGAACCAAGATAGCTAAGAAGGCAGTGTGGCGCTTGCCATGGACCAGCTGTGTGACCTTCAAGGAGTTCCTTCATCTCTCTGAGCCTCATCTGGGAAATGGGAACACTCTCACATTCCTGCAGAGTTGGGGCTGAGAGACAGAGGATGTCAGCCCAGGCACATGTAGGGCAATTCTGATATATGGCAGCCACTATTGTTTTTGTTAAAAGTGAGCAGCCCCAGGAAGACTTAAAGCCCTCACTTTCTCTACGCAGATGGAACCCATTCTGGGAATAGGGGATACAGGTTGTGTTGATGAGAGGTCACAGTCCTTCTAGGGAACACAGAAAAATTCCAGGAGCAACAGAGAATCCAAGCCAAGGTGGACAGCATCAGAGACCAGTGGCTGCGGATGAACTTGGGCAGGCCCAGCTTTGGCAAAGCCAATCCTCCTTTGGCAAGAACAGCAAGAAGCTGATTGGCTGCAGGCTGTGATGCTAAAAGCTGCTTATGGAGAAATAAGCAACTTTTGTTGAGCACCTACTACGTGCCAGACACTATGCATGCCTGCCTTAAATCCTGGGGGAAGGCAGACTGATCCCTTTTTAACAGTTGATGAGCCTGAGGCTGGGAGGCTGCAGTGCCTGACTTCCTCACCAAGGAAAACCTGTTGTCCCATGAGCCTGGGATCTGCCTCTGTTGGGATGCATGCCTGAGGGCATGCTGCATACACGAGTGACCTGGGGATGTGTTGTTTGATTAGATGCTCCTCTTTGTAGTTTTGCCTAAAACAAAAAGTACATGGCTTTTTAAGCTATGGACAACTTTATTTTTTGCACCTATTATAAGATACCATGTTCATTGTAGAACATCTAAAAAAATACAGATAAGCAAAAAGAAAAAAAAATCAAAATTTCTCTTAGTCCCAGCCTACAGAGATGGCCACTGTCAATGTTTGGGCATATATTTTCATACATGTGAGTCTGTTTGCATGTGTGTGCAGAAACTTACCGGAAAGGAATCACATGCTACACATTGTTAGAAAATCTTCTTTGTCTTCAGTTAATAATATATAGTGGCCATCTTTCTGTGTCACTACATATTCTTTTTTGTTTTTTGAGATGGAGTTTCACTCTTGTCTCCCAGGCTGGAGTGCAATGGCACAATTTCGGCTCACTGCAACCTCTGTCTCCCAGGTTCAAGCGATTCTCCTGCCTCAGCCTCCCAAGTAGCTGGGATTACAGGTGCCCACCACAATGCCTGGCTAATTTTTGTATTTTTAGTATAGACGGGGTTTTACCATGTTGGCCGGGCTGGTCTCAAACTCCTGACCTCAGGTGATCCTCCCGCCTCGGTCTCCCAAAGTGCTGGGATAATAGGTGTTAGCCACCACACCTGGCCTCATTAAATATTCTTCTACAACAGTGGCACTGTATTAGAACCCCTGGGGAAGCTTTAAAAATATCAGTGCCTGGGTTCCACCCCTAGAGTCAAATTTAATTCATCTGGGGTGGCCTGAGCTTTGGAATTTTTAAAAACTCCCCAGATAGTTTCAGTATGCAGCCAAACCTAAAAGCTGCTGAACTACAACATTTTTTTTTTTTTTTTTCCGAGATGGAGTCTTGTTCTGTCGCCCAGGCTGGAGTGCAGTGGCAGAGTCTCAGCTCACTGCAACCTCCACTTCCCGGGTTCAAGCGATTCTCCTGCCTCAGCTTCCCACGTAGCTGGGATTACAGGTGTGTACCACTACACCCGGCTAATTTTTTTTTTTTTTTTTTTTTTTAGTAGAGATGGAGTTTCGCCATGTTGGCCAGGCTGATCTTGAACCCCTGACTCCAGGTGATCCACTCACCTCAGCCTCCCAAAGTGCTGGGATTACAGGCATGAGCCACCACGCCCAGCCAGCATTATTTTTCAGCAAGGGCCTTGCATTCCATTTGCTGAAGGGATGTGTTGTAATTTGATCAATCCACTTTCTTGGACATTTAGCTTGGTTCCAATTTTTATATCATTATAAACCAGGAATTAGCAAACTTTTTTCTGTAAAGAGCTAGGTGGTACTTCTTTTGGCCTTTGCAGGTCACAAGTTCTCTGTTACAACTACTGAATTCTGCCATTATGGCAAAAAAAGCAGCCACAGACAATGCGTACATGAATGCACATAGCTGTGTTTCAATCAGACTTTATTTAGAAAAACAGGTGGTGGCCAGATCCGGCCTATGAGCCATGGTTCACTGAACCAACTCTGCGTAAACATTGTGTAGTACATCTTCATGAAGCGAAACCTTCTAGGATGAAATGATCATTTTCTCGTGACAGTGGTTTTATACTGTTTATTTTTATTTTATCTTATTTATTTTTTATTTTTGAGATGGAGTTTTGCTCTTGTTGCCCAAGCTGGAGTGCAATGGTACAATCTCAACCCACTGCAACATCTGCCTCCTGGGTTCAAGCAATTCTCCTGCCTCAGCCTCCTGAGTAGCTGGGGTTACAGGCGTGCACCACCACACCCGGCTAATTTTTTGTATTTTTAATAGAGACAGGGTTTCACCACGTTGGCCAGGCTGGTCTCGAACTCTTGACCTCAGGTGATCCACCCACCTCGGCCTCCCAAAGTGCTGGGGTTACAGGCGTGAACCACCGCACCTGGCCTATACTGTTTCTTTTTAGAAGTAGGACCCTTCTTTGAATGAAACTTAATAAGGCTCATATAAGCAACAGGTAAGAAGTCATTCTGTTGGCATATTTTATAAATTCAAGTATGCAGTACTTAGAAGACCAGTTAGGGGTCTTCTAGACCAGTTAGATGTCATCTCAAGATGACATCTCAGAAGATGACGACTATAGCTTTAAATCAGCCTCAGCACCAGTGACATTCAAATCAAAGTTTTGCAGAACTAGCAAAGCACCTCTGTAGAACCCCAGGGTTCCGTCAGGAACACAATTTGAAAGTCATTGCAATAGGATAAATTCCTGGAAGTGGAATTGCTGGAGCAAAGGGCCTGAACCTTTGAAAAGCATTTTGTGGCTAGGTGTGGTGGCTCACACCTGTAATCCTAATACTTTGGGAGGCCAAGGCGGGAGGATTGCTTGAGGTCAGGGGTTCAAGATCAGCCTGTCCAACATGGTGAAATCCTGTCTCTACTAAATATATGAAAATTAGCTGGGTGTGGTGGCGCATGCCTGTAATCTCAGCTTCTTGGGAGGCTAAGGCACGAGAATTGCTTGAATCCAGGAGGTGGAGGTTGCAGTGAGCCGAGATCGTGCCACTGCACTCCAGCCTGGGCAACATAACAAGACTCTATCTTAAGAAAAAAAGAAAAAAAGCATTTTGTGTGTGTTGTCAAATTGTCCTATAGAAAGAGAGAAATAAATGTGTTTCTAATACTCAAATGAGTGTGAACACCTTCCTGCATCCAGCTGGCCTTGACAGGTGAATGCCCTGGACGCTGGTTCCTGGTGTGGTATGAACCATGTCCTTCCCTTGTCTTACCCCTTACAATGACTGGGGGAAGATCCTTCAAGAGTCTCACATTGTACATGCTCAATAAAGCTTTCAACAACATCAATAGTATGATCACTTTATTCTTGACTTAAGGACATTGGCAAAGATCTTTTTGATATGTTATCAGGTGAATTACATAGGACCCTTTGTGTAACTGATAAAAAGTTATCTTGAGGTAGCTGAAGCCATAAAGGGGGATTTAATTTAATACCTTATGTCACCAAACTACAGGAGGGTCCAGAGTTCTAAATGTTGGGGCTTTCTTTCATTATTGTTTTGACTCTTCTGTGTCTGGGGCTTCACCCTTTCTGCCGCAGATAGGTTTTCTCTATCTTTCCACTGTGGAGAGGAATATAATAGGCCTGCGTCCCTATAGCCTTGTCACTGGACAGAATAGAGCTCTTTTCCACCAGCTCCATGTAGAAATTCTCAGGGAAGATTTCAGATTGGCCCATTTTGGCTTATCTTTTAATTATTCCTTATGGTGTAACAAACAACCCCAAAACAGAATGGCTTAACAATAACCATTTAATTATTTCTCACGATTCTGTGGGATTTTGGGCTCAGCTGCAGAGCTCTGCTGGTCTCGCTCTGTCATTCTTGGGACAGGAGTGCCCAAAATAGTTTCCCTAAATGTCAGACACCGTGGCGAGGATGGCTGAAAGCTAGAAACTTGCCCTGTTCAGACGCTCTCTCTAAATAGCCAGCTTGGGCTTCTTGGCACGGTGGCTGGGTCCCAAAAGTGAGTGTTTTAAGAGGACCAGCCCCATCGTGCAAGCACTCACCAAGCCTCTGCTCACATTACGCTTTCAATTGTCCCACTGGCCAAAGCCAATCACATAGCCAAGCCCAGCATCACTGTGGGAGTGACGATACAAGGGTGTGATACCTGGGGTCAGGGGCCCTGGTGGCCACCAACCAGCCTGTCGTGGGTCACATCCCTGTCCCTGAGCTAATCATCAAGGTCAGGCAGAAGACTACTAAGATTGGCTCAGCCTCAATCATGCGTCCCCTTATATCTGGGGGGCAGGGGAAGCCTAATTGGCAGGTCCCACCTTAACTGGTTGGGATGGGGAAGAGCGATTCCTCAAAAGAAAGCAGATGATGTTTAGAGCAGACAAAACAAGGGGCAAGATGTCTTTACAATTCTGAGCACAACTTAGCCAGAGCCAACCTGCCCTGTGCTTGTGTCCCGCCGTGCGATCTGTTCGAAGGGGGTAGTCCCCAGCAGTTGTCCTGACCTGAATATGTTTCTATTTCCTGCCTTCACAGACCCTGAAGCAGGTGACAGGAGTCCCTACAACACTTCCTATCCTTCACCGGAAAGGCATCTGACTAGCATGCCTACTCAAAAGTCCTCCACCTTGCAGAATCTGCGTGGAGTCCTTGGCTATGCTAGCAGAGTCTGGAAATGACTTCCCATGCTCGAGCAGGGGTTGGCATTGCTAAACTGCTGAGGGACAGAGTGAAACACTCATTTCCTGTGTTCTGTTGACCTGTGGCCACAGTGTCCCTTCTGGGTGCCCCCCACATGCTATGTCTTCCTCTATTTGCACCTTCTCACCGCTTATCATTATCTAGTTTCTCTACTTGTCTTCCTCTCCAGACTGAGCTCCTTGAAGGCAGGGACTGGCTTTCACCGTGATTTCCTAGCACTTAGCTGGACACAGAAGATGCTCAGTACATGTTCAGTGAATGGGTGAACAAGCTGATGACTTCTAAACCTTTATCTCCAGCCCCAGGGTGCCTCTTCTAAGTTCCCCAGCCATGCCTCCAACTGTCTGCCTGACACTGTCACGTGCACATCCCACGGTCACCTCAGACTCATCATGTTCAACCCTGAGCCCCTCAACTCCACCTTGGCCCGACCACTCCGCCCACTTGTTCACGCCCAGTGAAGGTCAGACATCTGGGAACCATTCCTCAGATCCACAGGCTCCAGAATCCCCTCCCACTTTCCATCTCCTCTTTCCCTGCCTTTGTTCATCTGCATCATTGCCTTTTTAAAAAATTGAGATGAAATACACATAACATAAAATTAACGATTTGAAAGTGAACAGTGTCTTGGCAATTTTGGCAATTTGTGCATTCACAATGTCCATCACCACTTCCAAAACATTTCAGCGCTCCAAAAGGAAACCTTGTACCCATCAAGCAGTTGCTCCCCCACTCATCTCTCTCCCCAGCCCCAGCAACCACCAATCTTGGTTCTCTCTTTGGATTTACCTTTTCTGGGTATTTCATACAAATGGAATCATACAGTATATGTTATTTTTTGAGTCTGGCTTCTTGCACTTAACATAATGCATTTGTTTGTTTGTTTGTTTGTTTGTTTTTTGAGACAGTCTTGCTCTAGTTGCCCAGGCTGGAGTGCAGTGATGCGATCTCAGCTCACTGCAGCCTCCACCTCCCAAGTTCAAGCAATTGTCCTACCTCAGCCTCCCGAGTAGCTGGGACTATAGGCGTGTGCCACCATGCCTAGCTAATTTTTGTATTTTTAGTAGAGACACGGTTTCACTGTGTTGGCCAGGCTGGTCCCAAACTCCTGACCTCAGGTGATCTGCCTGCCTCGGCCTCTCAAAGTGCTGGGATTATAGGCATGAACCACAGCACCCGGCCTTAACATAATGTTTCTGAAGTTCATCCACATTATTAAAGTATGTGTAAGTATATGCTATAAGGTTTATAGCATGCATACGTACTTCACTCCTTTCTATGAATAATATTCCATTGTATGGATAAACCACATTTTGCTTATCCCTTCATCCAGTGATAAATATCTGGGCTGTTTCTACCTTTTGTCTGTTGTGAATAGTGCTGCTATGAACATGCATGTGTGTATATTTGCTGGAGCGCCAGTTTTCAGTTCTTTGGGTATGTACTTAGAGTGGGGTCGCTCATCAGTGCCTTTTGCCTTGTCTATTGCAGTA
This sequence comes from Pongo abelii, assembly GCF_028885655.2. Taxonomy (NCBI): domain Eukaryota; kingdom Metazoa; phylum Chordata; class Mammalia; order Primates; family Hominidae; genus Pongo; species Pongo abelii. Next base: position 76,961,987 of record NC_072004.2, on the reverse strand, counting down.
GCCCCCAAACCGGCCTCCTAGAGCCAGTCCACTCTGTCCTCCATAGGGTTGCAAGCGTCTTCACCATTTTCCTTTTTCAAAAAATATAATTTTTTTTAATTGTAAAATCTATTGTCAAATTTTTTAATGCAAAACAGAGTTGTTTTATTTTTAATCTGGGGAAATGTAAATGCCAGGCTGATCGTGTGTCTCCCCTGTGTTTTGGATGAAGTCCTGAGCATCCTGGTGCCCACGTGCCTCTTTAGCCATCTCTTCTGATGCTCTTCCTCACCGCCTCCCCATGCCTGTTCCCCTGCAACTACAGTTATTATTATTATTATTATTGTTGTTATTTTTGAGACGGAGTCTCACTCTGTCGCCCAGGCTGGAGTGCAGTGGCAGGCACCATATTGGCTCACTGCAACCTCCGCCTCCTGAGTTCAAGCGATTTTCCTTCTTCAGCCTCCTGAGTAGCTGGGATTACAGGCATGTACCACCACGCTTGGCTAATTTTTGTATTTTTAGTAGAGACGGGCCACCGTGTCAGCCAGACTGGTCTTGAACTCCTGACCTCAAATGATCCGCCCACCTCGGCCTCCCAAAGTGCTGGGATTACAGGTGTGAGCCACCCCGCCTGGCCTGCAACTATAGTTATGCACTCCGCCAGCCTCTGAGCCACTGCACATGCTATTCCTCTGTGGGACTGCCCTTCCTGCCCTTCCAGTCTGATCTGTCCCACTTACCTTCTCTGACTCAGCTCTCCTTGTGACTGTTCCCCCCAGCAGGTCACACATACCTGAAAGTGGCCAGGATCACTGTGTCCAGGACAGAAGGAAAAGGAAGATGTACATAGGATGCAGTTAGGTTTCACTAATTGACCATAAGCAGCACTGGTTTTACCTCTCACTTTTCTGCGGTCTCAGATAGTCCCCACGTGTCTAAGCTAAATAGGGAACCACCATCCCACCCAAGCTCCGTCATTAGGAGTTGGCATCTTGCTACATTCCCTTGTTGTGACGGCTGGCAGTGAGGCTTGTGAACAAATGGGAAACCCATAAGGAGCTTTCTCTTCCTTTTTCCTTCCTCCAGGCTTGTTTTTTCTACTTGGGAAGCCAGATGCTTTAGAGCTTAATTACACCCTACAGTTGGAAGCGCAGAATGTCAGAGCTGTAAAGGAAGGACTTTATTATAAATAATAGCTACTAGCATTTATTGAGCACTTACTCTGTGCCAGGCACTGCGCCAGGCCCGTTTCCAGGCATTACCTCGTTTAACCTTCCCAACAATTCTAGGAGGCAGTTACCATCATCATCCCTGGTCTATAGGGAAGGAAACTGAGGCTTGGGGAGGCTTCGGGGCATTTCCTAAACTGTGCTAAATGGTACATAGTGGCACAAAATATTAGTCGGTGTTGGCGAAAAAAGATTCCATTGACAAATGCTGAATCCCGCATCCCCCCCTCGCCCCACCCCCAGGGAAATTCACAATGTACATCCACATACTAAAGGTCCTGAGAAGTCCTATGGCAATGAAATCTGTTTAGGTCAATGTCTACTCTGTTGCAGACCTCACAGAACTATTTATCCAAAGAGCACACTTTGGAGAACGTCGGTATTGACCAACTTTCTCATTTTACAGATTGGGGTACCAGAGGCCCAGGCGGTACTTTTTGGGTAGACGAGGTACACACCTTCGGCTCCTCACTGTCTTCAAGCCCACAAGAAGCACAGAGCAGAAGAAGACAGACAAGGGCCCATCTGGCCCACTACCTGTTTTTGTAAATAAAGCTTTATTGAAGGTGTTCTGATTAAGCTCCCATAGTTAATGGATGCGCCAATGGAAGCCCAGAGAGGATGGTTGACTTGTCCAATGTCACACAGCCAATAAGGGGCAGAGGCAGAAGTAGATCACAGATGTCCAAAATCCAGGTATTCTGTTGGGTTGTAAGCTCCATGTCACCTGGGATGCCTGTCTCATCCTCCACTGTGTAGAACTTACCCAGGCACTGCTCCCTGTCTGCTACTGCATAGACACCCAACCTGCAAGGCATTTCTTTCAATTTTCTTTTTTTTTTTTTTTTTTGAGATGGAGTCTTGCTTTGTCTCCCAGGCTGGAGTACAATGGTGCGATCTTGGCTCACTGCAACCTCCGCCTCCCAGGTTCAAGCAATTCTCTTGCCTCAGCCTCCTGAGTAGCTGGGATTACAGGCGTGTGCCACCACGCCCAGCTAATTTTTATATTTTTAGTAGAGACAGGGTTTCACCACGTTGGTCAGGCTGGTCTCGAACTCCTGACCTCGTGATCCACCCGCCTCAGCCTCCCAAAGTGCTGAGATTACAGGCATGGTTGGCCTGAACTGCCTGGGTACTTCCCTCTGCCTTCAACCTCTGTAGGTAAACTGAGCAGGGGCCAACCTGGAAGTCTCTTGGGGTCAAAGGCTGAACAGGGCAATCCATGTTTATTTCAATTCCGTACCAGATGCAGTAAAACGTCATTAACTTTCCCTCTGCCAAATTGAAACGTGAGATCATTTGGACAGGAACTGGGCAAACAGGCAGAAGGCAACCTTTGCCCATTCCACGAAGAGTGTGCCAAACAAATGAAGAGTGTAAACCGGGTCCTAGGGGGGTTGTTTAAAACCACTTCAGAAAATAAATGATGTCCAAAGGCTCTTGGGCCTCCCTGAAGTACACTGTCATATAGTGGTCATCTATTTACATGTTTCTGAAGGTGTCTGGGTGGTTTACAGTTGAATATGCAAATAAAATCATTCTTATCTTTTCATTAAAATGACTCATACAAAGAACACTTGTTGACAAATGTGAACAATTTAAAATCTCTGCAGATTTAAGCATTTTCCTTCTGGCGGGTCTATCCAGCAAGTGATACTAATTAGGAGCTTTTATTAACCTTGAGATCTGGAGGAGGGGGACTTCTTACTGACTCTGGATGGCTCGGGCATGCCAGAGGGCTAAAGGTTCATCTAGAAACAGCTGCAGAAACAGCAGGGCATAAAGCTCCGGGTGGCAGCTCTTCCTGGGGCAGTCGGACTGCCCAGATGGCCCTTCCAGAGCTGGGAAATGCAGACTTGTCCCTGAGGTGGAGGGTAAAAATAGTCCCGTGTGGGTGGTGGCTGGGCCCAGAGGCACTGGCTTCCTTTTCTCTAGAGCAGGGGGAGGCAGCCAGTTGACAGACTCGCCCTTAGGCTCCTGAGCCCCTCTAAGCCCGGCTCGGGGGAGTCTTTCCCCAACAATGAAGCACTCCCAACCCCAACCCCACCCCCAACACATACACATATGCCAAGTGCTGGAAAGACTTCGAGCTTAGTTGTAAGGTAACTAAGGATTTAAATCCTGGCTGTGCTATTTAAATCCTGGCTCTGTGACCTGGGACAAGATCCTTTTCCTTTCCATGCCTCTATTTTCTCATCTGTCAACTTGTTTCTTTCTACAAGTCTTGCTGTGAAAATTAAATAACAATGAGAGCTGACGTGTTTCACTCTGTAACCTCACTCTTCTGTCCCTCTCCCTTCCATCCAGGTGCTCACCTTCTAGCACATTCTTCAAGAGTGACTCTGCGGCAAGCCAGCCGCCATGTCATGAGGACACTCAAGCAGCCCCATGGAGAGGTCCGATGGTGGGGAACAGAGGATCTCCCTGCTGATAGCCAATGAGGAACAGAGGCCTCCCGCCAACAGCTGTGTAAGGGGTCACCTTGGAAGCCAATGGCCCCTCCCTAGTCAGGCTTTTACATGACTGCAGTCCTGGCCAACATCCTGACAGCAACCTCGTGAGAGACCTTGAGCCAGAGCCACCCACCTAAGCTGCTTCTAGGTTCCTGGCCCTCAGAAACCACGTGAGATCATAAATGTTTGCTCAATTTGAGATATTTGTGATGCAGCAATAAATAACAAATACACTTACCTTTCAGGGTTATTATGAGAATTAAGAGTTAATACACATCAAACTACAACCAAACTTGCTGGGACCAGAGGCTCAAGAAAGGGCAGACAGCGCCGGGCGCAGTGGCTCATGCCTGTAATCCCAACACTTTGGGAGGCCGAGGCAGGTGGATCACCTGAGGTCAGGAGTTCGAGACCAGCTGGCCAACATAGTGAAACCCCGTGTCTACTAAAAATACAAAAATTAGCCAGGCGTGATGGTGGATGCCTGTAATCCCAGCTACTCGGGAGGCTGAGGCAGGAGAATCACTTGAACCTGAGAGCTGGAGGCTGAAGTGAGCAGAGAGCACGCCACTGCACTCCAGCCTGGGTGACAGAGCGAGACTCCGTCTCAAAAAAAAAAAAAAAGAAAAAAAAGAAGAAGAAGAAGAAGAAAGGGCAGACGGAAACCACAGAAGGAGGAGTGGTTAGCTGGGTCCAGGCCAGGTGGGGTCCTGCTCCTGATGTGGATGGGTCTGGGAGACCAAATATGCAAATGGACAATGGCCAGACCACATATTAAAATAGAACTCTGCCCCCAAACCTACAGCACCAGCCCAGGAAGCCAAGGAACAACCCCTGCAGCAATCAGCCCCAAATGGCCAGGACTTGATGGTAACTGACAGCTTCCCTAATTTTGTTCCCACTTTCAATGCAGGACAAATTGGAGAAAGCCAAATATGTTCCCCTAACCAATTACTTAGGATGCCCCTCTTCTAATGAGCCCAACTGTAGCTTTCCTGCACCACCAACAGGACGTACCTGAAGCCTTCTCCTTTTCCCACTATAAAGCCTTCCCCTTCTGCCTGCCTTTGATTCTCCATGAAAAGCAAGTGACAGTGGCTGGCTCCCTTACTGTAGCAAGCTCTGAATAAATAGCCTTTGCTTGCTCTCATTTGAGTGGTCTTTGTTTACGTCCACAAGCCCAAGGTCTCTCTCCCCCTTCCTGCTCCCAGGTCAAAGATGTCTTTGTCCCTCCCCAGTGCCTCCCCCAGGGATGATGGGAGAGAGGGGGACGGGGATAATGAAGAGTGTGGCTTTGGAACAGGACAGATCTGGGCTGAAATTCTGGCTCTGATGCTTAACTAGCTGCGTGATCTTGAGTAACTCAATTAAACACTCAGTGCTGCTGTTTCCTCATGTCAAGGGGACAGTCCAGCAGAACCCAAAGGCTGGTGTGAGAGAATTCAGGGAGGTAATGTATTTAATGCACTGGGCATGTAATAGGTGCTTAATAAAGGAAAGGTCAGCCATCATGTCAGCCTCCTCACAACTCGCTGGAGTGGGCAGGCCCCCATTCTGCATCCTCACTCACCCCACCCCTTTCCTTCACATCAGGCAGTCTGACTTCAGCTGGATGCGATCAAGGTACGGACTCCAAGTCCAGGGTATAGCAAAAGCCAGGGGTTGGTTTCAGACAAAAGATATAACTGAGCATTTCTCTACAGAAATCCAACTGGGCCAAAGCAGAGGACAGAATGTTCAGGCCAGACACCTGCTGGACTCCCTGTTCTATCCCGGCTCTGAGGGGTAATCAGGGCAGGGAGACTCTTGCTCTGAAAACTGCATGCATTTGCGCCAGGCCAGCTTTCCCAGGACTGAGGAGCATGAGCCAGGTTGTTTCCCAGTCTGGGGTGTCTATGTGTGCCTCAGTTTCTTCATCTTTAAAGTGATAATTTTGCCAGGCACAGTGATTCACACCTGTAATCCCAACACTTTGGGGGACTGAGGTGGTAGATCATCTGAGCCCAGGAGTTCGAGACCATCCTGGGCAACATAGTGAGACCCTGTCTCAACAAAAAATAAAATAAAAAATTATGGTGGCACATGCCTGTGGGCTCAGCTACTCAGAAAGTTGAGGTAAGGGGATCACTTGAGCCAGGTGATCAGGGCTGTAGTGAGTTGTGATTGCGCCACTGCACTCCAGCCTGGGTGACAGAGCGAGATCCTGTCTCAAAATAAAAATAAATAAATAAAATAATAATTTTAATAACTTACCAGGATATACACACACGCTTAATGTTCTAATAATGAGTATCAGGATGGGTATGGGTGTCTTAGTCTGCTTTATGCTGCTATAACAGGATGCTTGTTATAAAGAGGGCAATTTATAAATAGAAATTAATTTCTCACAGTCTAGGGGCTGGGAAGTCGAAGATCACGTGGCCAGCATCTATCTGGTGAGAGCCTTCTTTCTGCATTAAAACATGGCAGAAGACATCACATGCCAGAAAGAGAAGAGAGAGAAAGAGAAAGAGGGGTGGAACTCATCCTTTTATAAAGAACCCACTCCTGAGACAATGGCACTAATCTATTCATGAGGGTGGTGCCCCTGACCCAAACAATGGCAGCATCTCACCCCACCTCCCAACACCTCCACATTGGGGATCAAGTTTCCAACAGATGAACTTGGGGAGACATATTCAAACCGTAACAGGGAGCAGAGGCTCTGTGATGCCTGTGTGTTGGGGCATCCCGAATCCCTTCACTCCAATTTGCCATGCCCTTTCCATCCCCTTGTCTCCCACTTCACTTTCACCACCGGAATTCAAGTCTCCAGGCAGCATCTTTTGCCTGCATTATTGCAATAACAAAGTGCTTTCCTTACTCTCCTGCAACAATCAAAGCATGCAAATTAACATACTGGTGAGAAACCACCCCTGCCACCCCTTCCCTACTCAGACAAAGACTTTTAAAATAATGATAACGATGTTGGGGGTGGGGAGCCCCCTTTCTCCACAGGGCATGATTGTACACTGGTATATTTCTGGAAAGCAATTTAGTAGGAAGTACTTTTTGATTTTTTTTAATTTATTTTTTTATTATTATTATTATTTTTGAGACGAAGTCTCGCCCTGTCGCCCAGGCTGGAGTGCAGTGGCGTGATCTCGGTTCACTGCAAGCTTCGCCTCCCAGGTTCATGCCATTCTCCTGCCTCAGCCTCCCGAGTAGCTGGGACTACAGGCGCCCGCCACCACACCCGACTAATTTTTTTTTTTTTTTTTTTTTTTTTTTTGTATTTTTAGTAGAGACAGGGTTTCACCATGTTAGCCAGGATGGTCTCGATCTCCTGACCTCGTGATCCGCCCTCCTCGACCTCTCAAAGTGCTGGGATTACAGGCGTGAGCCACCGCGCCCGGCCTACTTTTTTATTCTACAGGTCCATTTTTCAAAATACAATCTAAATAAAAATCAGTTTTGGCACAAATACTTTGTTACAAGGCTCCTTATGGTAATATTATTTGTGATGAAAGAAAAAAGAAGACAGAAAGAGAAAGAAGGAAAGAAAGAAAGAAAGAAGGAAAGAAAGAAAGAAGAAGGAAGTAAGGAAGGAGAGAAGGAAGGAGAGAAGGAAAGGGAGAAGGAGGAAGAAGGAAAGAAAAACTCAGACATCCAACAGGAAGCTTGGTTAAATAAATTGTAGTAGTCCATACCTTAAAATGCCATTCCTTCACTAAAAATGATGTTGTAGATCAGTAGTTTGTGCATCACATAAGAACTGTTAGAAATGCACATTCTGGGGCCCCATCCCACATCTGATTCAGAAACTCTTGGGGTTGGTTGGGGTAGGGGGGTGGGGGGCGGGAGGTGGAAGCAATCTGGGTTTTAATAAACCCTCCAAGGCAATTCAGAGCCATCGTTGTAGACGACCATCGCTAGGGAAAGTTACACTGTTAAGTGAGGAAAGGTTAGGAGGCAGTAAGCAGGAACAGTGCATCCCCATATCTGTTATCTAGAGAAAGGGACAAATAGAAAAAGTCTGGGAGGAGTTTATACCCAGGTGATAACATCGACACTCTCTAGGAGGCAGGATTATAAAGTTTTAGAGTAATTTTGGTAATTCATGTTTTCTAAACTAGTCTACAATGACTATGTTTGTGTAAAAAAGAAAGGGAAAAAAACAGTAATTTATTTTTTAATTAAAAAAAAAAGTTAAATGGGACCAAGTTGAGGGGAGGGTGTAGGGAAGGAGGCAGAGAGCCCGCCTCGCCGCGACAGCTTTCACCCCGAGAAAGCTGGGAGGCAGGACCGCCCAGGAGACCCGGGGCCAGTGGGGTGGGCAGCGCCAGGGGTCCCGGCGACTCCTCTGATGTCTAGCAAGGCTTACGAGGGCTTAAATAATAAGCGAAGAGAGTCACGGCAGATTCCGGAATAACTTCACTGCTAAGGGTATCAAATCCTGGAATGGGCACCTTGGAGAGGTTTTCTAGCCAAGAACGGACAGCGGGTGCCAGGAGGCGGTGGAGTTTCGCCGGCTGGAGGACAGAGGCTGCCGTATCTCCCGAACTCCTCCAGCACCGGGACTCCGGGGAGGCTGCGCCCGCGGCGGGATTCCCGCCCCTCCGAGATGCCTCGGGGACCGGCGGGGCGGGGCCGGGCCGTTGCTAGGGGAGGGGCGGCCGGGCGCGCGAGGAACCCAGCGGGCGACCGCGACGCACACTAGGTTCTCCGGCTGCAGCTCCTGCGCCTCCTGTTGCTCGCTCCTCCAGGCGGTCGCTTCCCGCCCGGTGCCCAGGGGTAGGCGGCCCGAGAGCGCGCAGGCAGCCTCCCGCCTTCGTCCCCTCCCCGCACCGCACGAGCCGGTCGGAGGGGTCCGGAGCGTCCCTGAGAGCGCGGACCCCGGCCAGCAGCCCAGTGCGCCCGGGACTGCGCGCCGAGACCGCCGGCGCCGCGCGGCGATGAACGCGACCTTCCTGAACCACAGCGGCTTGGAGGAGGTGGACGGCGTGGGCGGCGGCGCCGGGGCCGCCCTGGGAAACCGCACCCACGGGCTGGGCACGTGGCTGGGCTGCTGTCCCGGGGGCGCACCGCTGGCCTCCAGCGACGGAGTCCCCGCGGGGCTGGCGCCCGACGAGCGCAGCCTGTGGGTGTCGCGGGTGGCGCAGATCGCCGTGCTCTGCGTGCTGTCGCTTACCGTGGTCTTCGGCGTCTTCTTCCTGGGCTGCAACCTGCTCATCAAGTCCGAGAGCATGATCAACTTTTTGGTGCAGGAGCGCCGGCCCTCCAAGGACGTGGGCGCCGCCATCCTGGGGCTGTACTGAGCGCCATCCGGGTCCGCCCTCGCCAGCGCTGCTGCAAGAAGGACCGCGGAGACCCGGACCCTCGCCCCGCTCTCTGCGCTCTGCCGCCGCCTCCGGGCGGGCAGCTACGTGCCTGGGGCGCCCGGGCGGGGACGCGGCGAGACTCTCGGCGGGGGCGCGGGAAGGGACTTGGACGCCCGGCTCTGTCCTGTGTGCGCCGCAGCGTTACGGGGTGGGAGAACGTGGGGTGAGGGTTCTTACCAGTTTTTTGTTTGTTTGTTTTTTAAGACGTTCGGGGCAGGGTGGGAGTGGGTATGGAGATGCAATTTGGGACTGCGGTCGCCCGCGTGGGAGTTTTGTGTGTACGTTGGTGCGGGGGGGTTCGGAGCAGGGTGGGAGTGGGTATGGAGATGCAATTTGGGACTGCGGTCGCCCGCGTGGGAGTTTTGTGTGTACGTTGGTGCGGGGGGGTTCGGAGCAGGGTGTGAGTGGGTGAAGATGTGAAGCGTCAGAGTCGCTGAGCTTGTTGGCCTGATTTTGCGTTTGGAAATAAATCTTGTAATAAAACTGCAGCCGTAGGGCTTCGGGCAGCTTCCCACCCGCGCCTGTTGGGGGTGTGTGTGTGTTGCGGGGCGGAGGGCATGTACCCTCCTGGCGGACACTTTGAGCCCCTTGGGAGACATCTAGCCCCTGCGTGGACGCCTGGCTGGGGAGCCCACAGGGCAGGTCAGGGATCCTGGGGCTCCACGCCGAGGCCAGAGCGAGGAAAGGCAAAGGGAATCGTTTTCTAACGCCAACAGCGGAGAAGGCAGGTCCTGTGGGACAGCCAGACAGCTGGTGAGATTGATTAAATCACCGGATATATGAGTCTAATATGAGATGAAACAAAATCAGTCAGCTGAGTCCGAAACGAAGAAAACGAGAACAAGGAAAATTCAATTTGGTAGAGGGGGAAAACTAGATCTAGTTAAAAGTTTAATTATAAGGCCAAAAGCCCCTTCTAAGGGCTTGCTTTGTCCCTACCCTTATAGCGGACAGGTGAGTAGACGGAAGAAACCCCCTTGTTGCATCCCGTAGGGATGGGGGTTGGCGGCTTTGTGGTGAGGAAGTCCCAGGATGTTTATTATACAATGGAGAAAATGGCCTCCAAACGCAGTTGCCTGCAGGGGACTTGGAGCCTCCCATTGCAGGATGCCCCAGCTGCCCAGAAACCCACGCCTCCTGCAGGTGCTAACTTCCCTTGCAGCAGTGTGGAGCAGCAAGAACTGGCTACTCCCTAGCGGACAGCGAGAGGACAGCTCTGCTCTCTGGAAGTGGGGGACAGGGGGACCTGGGGACACTGGAGGAGAGAAGGCTGGGCTTTCTGGCCTATGTATCCCCCACTACACTTAGTCCTAGTGCCAACCCCACTCAAGCGGTTCTTGGAAGACTTGGTCGGGGAGAGACTCTGGATTTCTCCCTTTCTTCTCTCTTTTGCTGTGGGTGGGAGTGAAGAATAACCAGGAAGGTGACTGAAGTCTTAGCTGGTTTTAGCTAAGAGAAGCGAAGGGAATGCGATCTGGTGTCTTTGGCACTAGTTTCATTAGGGAGAGGCTTGGCACAGGTGGGGTGGGGGAGTTTCTCGAAGGCACAGATGGTCCCTGGCTATGAAGGATTCAGAGTCGTCCTGGCTCCCAAGTGCTCCTGTGCGGTCATAATTATCGTGATCAGGATGTGCCCCGTCCCCCCACCCTGGTCGTCCCAATCTCAGACCTGGGAGAACTCAGGCCAGGCCAGTGAGGGTAGGAACTGACACTCCTTGTAAAGTGTCTCTGGGGGCAAAACCCCGAATGTGGAGAATGTTCTGTTGATGGTTTGGTGTGACTTGCAGGAAGTCCAGCCTGATCTGGGGACAGCAGTCTTCAGTGACTCAGGCAACCTGGATAAGTGGCTTCGTCATGTAGGTGGTGCAGTTATCTGGAGTCTGGGCTGCCCCCAGTGGCTTGGGGAATGCAGTTCAGACAGCTACAGGCATTTGAGTAAAATCCCGAATGACCAGAAAATGGTTTCAGAAAGAACACAGGGTTACACACTTTTCCACCGGGCCAAGTTAGAGCGAACACTAGGAGAACTCTCCTCTAATAAAATGGGTCTGCTACTAAATGTGACTGGGGCGAGAAGAGAATGAGTCAAGAGTTAAATTTGTTTTTTTGGTTTTTTGTTCGTTTGTTTGTTTGAGATGGAATTTCACTCTGTCGCCCAGGCTGGAGTGCAGTGGCACAATCTCGGCTCACTGAAACCCCTGCCTCCCAGGTTAAAGCGATTCTCCTGTCTCAGCCTCCCAAATAGCTGGGATTACGGGCGCGTGCCACCATGCCTGGCTATTTATTTATTTATTTATTTATTTATTTATTTATTTTTTAGTAGAGACTGGGTTTCGCCATGTTGGCCAGGCTGGTGTCGAACTCCTGACCTCAGGTGATCCACCTGCCTCGGCCTCCCAAAGTGCTGAGATTACAGGTGTCAGCCACTGTGCCCAGCCAAATTTCTTTTTTAAAAACTTTTATCGCCGGACGCGGTGGCTCACGCCTGTAATCCCAGCACTTTGGGAGGCTGAGGCGGGCAGATCAGGAGATCAGGAGATCGAGACCATCCTGGCTAACACGGTGAAACCCAGTCTCTACTAAAAATACAAAAAATTAGCCTGGCGTGGTGATGAGCACCTGTAGTCCCAGCTACTCGGGAGGCTGAGGCAGGAGAATGGTATGAACCCGGGAGGCGGAGCTTGCAGTGAGCTGAGATCGCGCTACTGTACTCCAGCCTGGGCGACAGTGCTAGACTCCTTCTCCAAAACAACAACAACAACAACAACAACTTTTATCATTTTCCTTCCTTCCTTTCTTTATCTTTCTTCTTTCTTTCTTTCATAGCTCCTTGTCAAAGCAAAGTTAACTGTTCTGAATTTGCTGAAAAGGAAAGCCTTAGTGGGGACACTTAGCAGGATTCTCCCACTGTTTAAAAAAAATAGTGAAGACGCGTGTGTACTAACGTGTGTTTGGGTCCCCTGTGGTGTACAAGTCTGCATACGTGGGCACATGGCGTGAGTGTGTGTTCACACATGCAGGCACACGCACAGGCACAGGCAGGCTGGTGCCTCAGGAGGAAAACAGCCAGCAAGAGTGGGGTCCTGAGAAGGGGTGAGGGCGAGAGGTCACATTTGTAGACCATCTTATCTCCCCAGGAGTCCTGAGGCCTGCAGGGTGTTTACTGGGCTGCCTTATATAATCCTTGGGGCAGGGGGCGGGAACACTGAGTTACATAAGGTAAGAGTGAATGAGGAACAGTGCTCCTGGGCAGAGCCAGACAGAGCAGAATCCTGAGCCATCCGAGTGGAGGATGGTTCTAGAAAGCCCCACTCACCCACAACTGCTGTCCATTGAGAGCTCTTCCCAGGATGCACCGGTAAATCTCAGAGGGCCTTGAGTTCACAAGAGAGAAGGCCTGGGATCCTGGTCTTCAAAATCCTGGCTGCCCTGCTTCCTAGCTCTGTAACTTTGGAGAATTAGCTCAACCTCTCTGTGCCTCAGTTTCCTCACCTACAAAATAGGAGCGATAGGGGACCCATAGCTTTCACGACGTGATGTGTTTAAAGAAGCCGGCACAATGCCTGGCATTTAATAGACGCTCAATAAGGACAATGAGGATTATTGTTAGTTTTGTTTATCGTATGAACTCTTTCCCTAAAGTACATTTGGTTCTCTGAAATGGATTCCCTGGACAAAAAAAAAAAAAAAAAAAGAGAGAAAATAGTAATTCATATTTGAAAAGCATTTGCAGTTTTCAAAGTACTTTCATAAGCATGACGAAAATAGTAGCGATGCCTAATATGCCAAACACTGAGCTTCCACCCCCATGAAGAAGGTTTTGTAGCTGCTCCCATTGTACAAATGAGGAAACTGAGGCTCCAAGAGGTTGCTGAGGTAGCGCAGCTAAAAAGGGGCAGAGCTGGGATTCAAATCAGTTTCACTTGAGATGACCTCCTTTTTTTTTTTTTTTTTTTTTTTTTTTTTGAGACAGAGTCTTGCTCTGTCCCCCAGGCTGGAGTGCAGTGGCGTGATCTGGGCTCACTGCAAGCTCTGCCTCCTGGGTTCATGCCATCCTCCTGCCTCAGCCTCCCGAGTAGCTGGGACTACAGGCACCCGCCACCACGCCCGGCTAATTTTTTGTATTTTTAGTAGAGACGGGGTTTCACCGTGTTAGCCAGGATGCTCTCGATCTCCTGACCTTGTGATCCACCCGCCTCAGCCTCCCAAAGTGCTGGGATTACAGGCGTGAGCCACCGCGCCTGGCTGAGATGACCTCCTTTGCTCCCCACGACACATTGGTAAGAGGAGCAGATGCTCCTCTAATTTCCTGTTTATAGGAGAGGAAATTAAGGTTCTGTTTACTGATCTTGTCCAAGCTCATTCATTCCACCGGTGTCTACTGTAAATCTCCTGTGGACTAGGCACTGTGCCAGGCACTGGGGGAGCAAGGGATGGCAGACCTAGCGTCTGGCCCTGGCCTGCGCCCCAGAAACCCTGGCACTTGCTTTGCTCCCCAGGTAGCTGGTTCCATGCATCTCAGGGCCTAGGTCAAATCCCCCACATCCTGTCCTCTGAGTCGGGGATAGTACTTCTGGGGTCAGCTGTGCCTTCATTAGCAAGATGTCCCCTAGAATGGGGGAAGTAGGGAGGGCCTACATCACCACATCCACTTACCTTCCTACTTGCTTGTCTAAGCTAAGTTCACACAGAGGGGTGCACGGCTGTGGCTGCTGGGGGTCACCCTCCCCAGACCCCAACTCAGTAGTAGATGGAAAGAAGACTTGAGCATTGGGGGTGGCTTCAGAGGCAAAGAATGGAGCATGCGAGGTGGCGGGTACAGCAGAAATGGCCCCCATCCAGCATTCCAGTTTGGGGGAAAGGTATACATGTACACATGTGTTGCACACATGCACACACATTTAATAAAAAGGACTTAAGTGGGATTTCCGAGTAGCATCTCTTGAGTGCAGATTCTTGTCAAGAAAGCAAGATTCTTTCTTGTCAATAAAGATCACAGCAGATACATGGGGTGTCCAGGACAGCAAACCCCAGCTCGGCAGACGGGGCAGGTGTCCCAGCCTCTGAGATGGCAGCATTGCGGGGTGTTCTGAGGCAGCGCCTGCTCACCCTTGCAGTCATAGCTCTATTACTTAGACTTGAGGTCCCATGATAGGTGCACTACAGTCCATGGAGTTTAACCCACGGGGAACGCTAGATCTCAACAATTTTCAACAACGAAGCAACAGAGGCTGGGTGTGGTGGCTCATCCCTGTAATCCCAGTAATTTGGGAGGCTAAGGTGGGCGAATCACTTGAGCCCAGGAGTTCGAGACCAGCCTGGGCAACACAGTGGGACCCCCATCTATATGGCAAAAAAAAAAAAAAAAGAAAAAAGAAAAGAAAAGAAAAAGAAAAAAGCAGCAGCAGAGTGAGAGTGAGCCAGCCAGCTATCATATAAGATTGTCATCTGATTGTGTGGTTAGATAATGGGCTCAAGGTCACACTCAGCTAATGAGTGGCAGAGGCAGTGGGTACAGCAGAAATGGCCCTCATCCGGCGTTCCAGTTTTGGGGGCAAGGTATATGTGTACACATGTGGGTTGCACACATGCACACACATTTAATAAAAAGGACTTCAGTGGGATTTCCGAGTAGCATCCCTTGAGTGCAGATTCCAAGGATGCTACTCAGAAATTCCACTGAAGTCCTTTTGATTTGACACTTTCCCACCTGGCTAAGTTAGAGGGAGCACTACAAGAAGTTTTACACTCCTAATAAACTTGACGTACAAGACCTAGGTTTGCATGTCAGTGCCAGTATTTTTTAGGTGCGTCTTATGTCGCTCTCCTAGTGCTGGGTGCTAAGGAAGTTGCAGAGGTGAAGGCAACTCAGGCTCTGCCCTCGAGATGCTAATAATATGACTGCAGAGACGTTCGTCCACACGGGAGATTGAGTGCTGCCATCCTCTGTGCCTCAATAATTTCTTTTTGGGTAGCCAGCGTCAGCCAGTGGGGTACAGGGTTTGGGGCTACAGACCAGCTGTAAACCCGGGTTTCTCCTGGGGCTCACTTTGCAGGGGAGTGCCTGGGCAGAAAGCCCAGGACATGGAACCTGCATGTTGACAGCAAAGCAGCCAGATGGGCAGAAGCCAACATCCGTCACCAACGGTCACATTGTGCAGACTTCTGGCTCCCTGCTGAGCTGGGCCAGGCTGTGGGAGGCTGACAGACCTGGATTCCACCTTGTGCTCCAAAGCTGAGGTTCAGCAAGGGCTTGGGGCGCCCAGTGTGCAACCCTTTGCTGGGATCCTTTCCTGTCCCAGGTTCTCCTTCCCTCTTGGCCAAGAGCCAGAGCTCCTTGCAGGGACTTCTTCCCACTATAGCTGGACTGGAAAGGAAGGAAGAAGGGAGAGGAGGAGGAGGAGAAGGAAGGGGGAAGAGGAAGCATATGAAAGGAGAACAGGGAGAAGATGGGATGGAGGGAGAAAGGAAGAGAGGAGGAAGAAGCGGGTGGCAGGAGAAGCAAAGCAGGAAGCCAGGGTCTCGCCTCCTGCCCCAGCCCAGCCCCAGGGTTCTATCAGCACACAGCCTGGGCCCAACACAGTGCCCACCACAGCAGGCTGTCACATCCAGGTGTCTCTATAGGAACATAAAGCGGGGAAGCAGCAACACTGAGGGTGATTATGGTTGAGACAGTTCCCTGTCTTGGGAAGGTCCCCCCCTCTCCCCCACATGCCCTGTGCCCTCTGCCTACCCCACCAGCCCCAGGCCTGGCTGTGTGACCCTTCCTCAGAGCCAGGCCCTGTGCCCTGCCTTTCTCTCTACTTCCTAAAGCTTCATCCTCGCCAGGGAGGGAGAGATGCCCAACAGGTGTGGCCCAGCACACAGAAGAAAAACATGCACACAGAACAAAAACATGTTAGATGGGTGAGTGGGGGCCTGGTGAGGTGTGCACAGAGCCGCAGAGCTTGGGGCGTGAGAGACAAGTCTTTGATACAGGCAGGTCCGGGTGCAGGACTTCCCTCCACACTTTCCAGCCATCAGAGAGTCGCTTCACCTCCCAAGGCCTGTTTCTTCATCTGTAAAGTGAGGTACTCTAGCTGAGCTCTCTAGGTGGTTGAAAAGTTTAAGTGAGAAAGTGCATGAAAAGCTCCTACATGTACATACATGTATTCATGGAGCCATGCAGCTTTGCCAGGATCTGTGTGGGGTTCAAGTCAGCAAAGGATATAGTTAGGCCAGGCCAGGGTGGGGCGCTGAGTCACAGAGCCCCTAACCCAGCACTGGAGGAGAGCCAAGCCATGCCAGGACCTTGACTGTCAGCTCAGAAGAGACTGCAGAAGCCATGGAGTGTGTCCTTATTATACTTTTCCTTTTTAATTAATTAATTTTGAGAAGGAGTCTCGCTCTGTTGCCTAGGCTGGAGTGCAGTAGTGCGATCTCAGCTCACTGCAACCTCTGCCTCCCAAGTTCAAGTGATTGTTCTCCCTCAGCCTCCCGAGTAGCTGAGATTACAGGCACCCACCACCATGCCTGGCTAATTTTTATATGTTAGTAGAGATGGGTTTTCATCATGTTGGCCAGGCTGGTCTCAAACTCCTGACCTCAAATGATCCACTGTAAGTGCTGGGATTACAGGCATGAGCCACCGCACCAGCCTGTTTTTTAAAGCGATGATACAAGTAATTAACATTTATAGCAACAAAAAAAAAGAAAAATGTTGGCAAAAAGCAGCCACATTCCTGCAACCTAGAAGAAATCACTATTAATCCTTTGGCATGTAGCCTTTCATATTTTGGGGGATCGATAGAATTAGGTTTGAGATTTTCTCCAGAAAATGTTATTCTAGCATATGCACCATTTTGAACGTATACCGTGATACTGTTTTTCACTTATCAGTGTATGATGACAAAGGTTCATGTCAGTAACTAATATCCACATGAGCCATCCTTCTCAGGCTTGTACCCAGTTCTCTTTTATGCAAACATCACACTTTATTTCACTGATCCCCTATTACGGGGCATAATGCTGTTTCCAGGTCTCTGAGCCCCTGTCCAGGTGAGTGGAGCGGCTCCAGTGCATACCCCTGCCTCGCAGACAGGCTTTGATGCAAAAGCTCAGCTGGTGACTGATTGTGGCTGGAGTCCTCATGTCGCAGCGTCTCTCCTCTGCTGTCTTGAGATTTTTTTTCTTTTTTAAGACGGAGTCTGTGTCCCCTGGGCTGGAGTGCAGTGGCATGATCTCGGCTTGCTGCAACCTGTGCCTCCCAGGTTCAAGCAATTCTCCTACTTCAGCCTCACAAGTAGCTGGGATAACAGGTGTCCACGACCACTCCCAGCTAATTTTTGCATTTTTAGTAGAGACAGGGTTTCACCATTGTGGCCAGGCTGGTCTTGAATTCTTGACCTCAGGTGATCCGCCCACCTCAGCCTCCCAAAGTGCTGGGATTACAGGCGTGAGTCACCGCGCCCAGCCTTTCCTGAGATCTTTTTGCAGGAAGCATCTTAACGCTTTAGGATGGAAGCTGTACCTGTTCTGAGGTGATGGGGGAGATGAGGCAGGACAGCTGTGGGATGGAACCACATTTACTGACCTCCATCACTAAGCACAGTGCTTTACAGATATTATCTCATTACTTAATCCTCCAGCACCGCTCTATGCTGGGGATGATCGTCATTTTACAGATGAGAAACTGGAAGCTCAGAGAGGTTAGCTGTAGCCAGCTAGAGCCAGGAGATTTGAGCCCCGGTGTCTGCCTGCACAGCCTGTGTTTTTTGTTCCCCCACCCCACACATCACCAGGGTGGCTGGGGCAGAGGTGGGGGTTGAAGGATGCAGAGAAAGTAGGCACCAGAGAGGGAGCAAGGGGATCGCGAAAGGTAACAAGCACCTCTCTTGCAATGGGAGAGTCGGGGGACCTCATGCCTTCCTATACACTCAAATCTTCAGGCCAGGCCTGGGAGTCCCCACAGAGGGGGACCCATCTCACTGGTTTGAAGTTATTTGCCAAGCCTCCTTCATTGTTTTTTTTTCCCGTGAACTCTTCCGTGTTTAAGGCATTTATCCACCAAGCACACTGTCCTTATTGCTGAATACGGAAATTGTCTGCTGTCTACACCTGCTCATCAGAGCTTCTGGCCATCAGGACAGAGGCTGGTCCCAGCCCAGAGCAGGGAAGCCTGATTGTTCCACAGTTGTTGAGGGTCTCCGGGCATAAGAAAGCAAGTCTGGCCCCTCTGCAGGGTGGGGCTGGGGTCCTGTGCAGCTCTCTCACTGTGACATAGGGGAAACAGCCCCGTGGGAGGAGGTGGCGGAACAAGCATTTGAAGGCTGCCTCCTTTCTGGCCACTCTGCCACCTGGCCCACCACCCTCCCTTCTGCTGACACCAGCCAGCCTCCCTGCCCGGCTCTCAGTGGCCCCCCAGGGGGCACAAGGACAAGGGAGTCAACTTGGGGTCTTCAGTCCTCTCCAGAAGGGCAGCTAGAGTGTCCCCTTGTGGAGAGGGGGAGCTTTGGACCATAAGAAGGCTCTGGAAACCTGGGAAGGTGGATGGAGAGAAGTATCTGGAGTTGGAAAAGGGAACCAGAGAGGGGGAGAGCCAGAGCGAGATCGGCTTCCGCTTCTCCTGGGAGGCCGGTGGCTGTGAGGACCTGTGCCATAGCCCGGCTGCATCCAGCATGAGAAGCTCAGTACTGAGGCAGCAGAGCAGGTCCACGGTGACTGTGGTGGGGGGCAGGTGTCGGCAGGGATGCTTTCAGGGCAGGACCCATTAGAACAATCATTTTTCAACCTCATGAGAATTACCTGGAGGAGCTTTTAAAAGTCCTGCTTTTGGGGTTGCACCCCAGACCAATTACATCAGAATCCTTGGGGGTCTGGACAGGTCCTGGGATTAGAAGGCCCTTCTGCATTCAATGACTGCAGGTGGTGCTCATCCCAAGAGATGCCCCGATGTTCCAGTCTCAGGTAGCCCCTGCTTTCTGCTTGTGTCCTGAAGATCTGCATGGCCATTGTGGAGGTGCTGGTGGGGGAGGCAAGCAGAGGGCACGGGACCTGTTCAAGCTGTATGATTACACAGAACCAGCTGTGTGCGCAAGAGCAAGCCGACTAAGTTCTCTGAGTCACACTCTTCCCATCTGTAAAATGGGAATCAGAAAGCCCATCCTCTGTGTTTGTCGAGAGGATCTGATGGTGATTGATGAGCTTGGGCTGGGTGGCTGGTGGACGGTGTTATGATGCGGATGGTCTCTGCTCCAGCGGTCCCCGCATGGAGGGACACCCCAGGCAGGGCTTTAGGATGCAAGCGTGGGAATGAGTCACACATTCCGTGGGTTGGGGCAGAGAAAGGAGGCAGTGCTGAGAGACAGAGTTGGGGACATTTTTTCCCTAAAGATTCAGAAACAGGAGGAGATGTTCAGGGGTGTCCACAGTGGGGAGGGAAAGGAAGAGGCTGGGTCTGGAATCGAGGAAGTTGGAGCGGGGAGGTCTCTGGATGCCTCCTTCCCTGTGGTTCCTTACTCAGAGGTATTCACTGAGCGCCTGACTGGTGCAGGGTGCCCTATGGGGCTTATTGGAGCTGAAGAGAAGGAACAGCAGTGAGGGACATACAAGGGTCTGCACTGGGCCATGCCGTATGCCCCAAGCTGAAGAAGGCTCCCATTCCAGGCTGGTCCTCTTCCCAGGGCCCTGATTCTGTAAGAGCATCACCACTGTCATCTTCCCAGCCACCTAGCAGGAAACCCTGTCTGACTCTGCCCACTCCTTCGCCGAGCCTGTCGATCCTGTGTTCACAGCGACTCTCCCTCTTGGCCACCTCCCTGCTTAAGCTCTTGACGTTTTTGCCTGGGCTGTGCTATAGCCCCCAAACAGTCTCCGGGCCCCCTACCCCCCTCTTTCTTTATTCTTCCTTCACTGCCACCAAGGTGATTTGCCCAGAACACAGGTGGCACCATGTTGCTTCTCTCCAGTAGCCTGTAGTGGGTCTCTGTTGTCTACAGAACTGTCTGAATGCTTGAGCCAGTTTTCAAGACCTCCTAGGGGCTGTCCTAAACCCTCTGCACTGGCCCATTTCCCAGTATTTCTCTCCATGCACCTGTGATCCAGCCCCCATGCTGTACCCAGAGAACGCTGCAGAGTTCACACTCCATGCCTCTGTTCCTGCTGCTCTGCTTCCCCCAAAATGCCTCTCTTCTTCTCTTCTGCCCTTTGAGAACTACTTATACTCCAAGACCAAGCTCAAGTACAACCTCACCCATGAAACAGAATTAGAATCACTTCTCACATACTCCCTCCACACTATCTTTGTATATCTTGGTAATGACAGCTAATGTTGATTGAGCCCTTCTATGTGTTAGACTCTGTTCATGTATTAACTCTCCTGTTACCATTTTTACTTTACGTTTGAGGAAACTGAAGCCCAGCAAGGTCAAGAGACTTGTTTGAGGTTGTGCAGCCAATAAGTGGCAGAGCTGGGATCCAAACCCAGGCAGACTGGTGTCTGAGCTCACACTCCAAACCAGGAGGTAACACGGCCGCAGTGCATGGCATGTGCCTTGCTCTGCATCCTGTTACGGTTAGGTTCTCATGTCCGTCTTCCCCTCTACACTTCCCCTGAGGATCAGAACTGTCTTCCCTGTATTTGTATTTCCCACAGCACCCAGCACAATTCATTGCGGGAAAGCCACAAACCTTTGTTGAACACCCAGCCCTGCTTTCAAGGGACTTCACACATCACAGAAATCAAAGACATTTAATCAAATAAGCAAAACACAAGGAGGAAGGTGAGCACTTTCTCTAGCCAGATTCAATAAAATTTCATGAAAACGATTTCCCTTTAAGGCGCTAATTAGCATAACGGCCATTTAGAGAGGGCTCGTCACATGCCAGGAATGGTGTGAAGCACTTTTCATAATTCTGATTTTTCTCATCGGCCACATCAAATAATTCCTGCAAGGCTATTGTCATCTCCACTTAATGAAACAAGGCACAAATTGCTCAGGTCACTGATCTGAAATCACAGCTAATAGTTGATAGAACCAGAGTTCAAATCCAAGCCTGAGTTCAAAAGGTATTTGGAAGTCAGGGTGGTGGCTCATACCTATAATCCCAGCACTTCAGAAGGCTGATGCAAGAGGATATCTTGAGCTCAGGAGTTCAGGTCCATTCCAGGCAACATGGTGAGACCTTGTCTCTATAAAAAATACAAAAAATTAGTCGGGTGTGGTGGGGTGCACCTGTAGTTCCAACTACCCTGGAGGCTGAGATGGGAGGATTGCTTAAGCCCAGCAGGTCAAGGCTGTGCCACTAAAGAAGTCATAAGGATCAGGTATCTGAGGGCCTTGAAAAGTTGTGAAGAGGTCACCCAATGGGCCATGATCGTGCCACTGCACTGCAGCCTGGGCAACACAGCAAGACCCTGTCTCAAAAAAAGTGGTTTGAGAAGGTACATAGCTGGTATATTTCATACTTTCAAATACATTTTTTAAATGAAGCCATGCCTTGATTTTTCTGTCTCATTATTTGAGATGCTGATGGAACATTTTTGTGAGCACTTCTTACTCTGTGGTGATCCCTCAATCACGAAGTAGTACTACTGCTACTGGTGACGATGATGAAGAAGATGAGGAGGAGAGAAATGATCCATCATTAGACATATTATAAGCAGATTAGTAGATGGTTATTTATAGACATTAAAAGTGGAGAAAGAAAGAGAGGGTTAGGTCAAGATGGTGGGCTAAATACTCCAGCCTTGCATCATTATAAACAGCAGGACATATTAAAGAAAAGTCATAGCAGCCAGGCACAGTGGCTCACGTCTGTAATCCCAGCACTTGGGGAGGCCAAGGCAAGAGGATCACTTGAGCCCGGGAGTTCAAGACCAACCTGGGCAACATAATGAGACCCCCCCCTCTACAAAAAAAATACAAAAATTAGCTGGGCATGGTGCTGTGTGCCGGTAGTCCCAGCTACTCAGGAGACTAAGGTGGGAGGATCAATTGAGCCCAGGAGGTCGAGGCTGCAGCGCGCCGTGATCACACCACTGCACTCCAGCCTAGGTGACAAAGTGAGACTCTGTCTCAGAAAAAAAAGAACAAAGAACAAAGAGAAGGCATAGCATTGCTGGAAAACAGAAGGGGTGCCCTGGGTGGGCCACAAACCATGAGGATTTCCTGGAAATTGGATGGCAGATTGGGTCACGTTGAGGGGGAAGCCCACAGTCCACAGATCAGACAAGCAAGGTCCAACACAAAAGCTGGGAACTGCTCCAGGGTGCCCCAATCTGGGGCACAGTGGACAGGGAAGCAGGAGCCCTGGGGTGCCACAGAAGTCATAGTCAGAAGGACCAGCTTTCTCTCTCCTTGTCCCAGCACTTCTTGTCAGCACAGGCAACACTCAGGCTTTGTCATGAGCAGGGCACCAGGGAGGACGCAGAAAAGGAGAAATCATTTGTACCCATGGGAGGTTGAGATGCACTAGCTGTAAAGACTGGGACAGGTTTGCAATTGCAGTGAGAAGGCAGAGCTGCCCCCAGAGACATCCTTCCACTATGCCCGGGGCCCTGCCCACCCTAGAACATGCCTTGTTATTCCCCTGGCTGCAGACTTGGATAATGAGATACTCCACTTCTAAAAATGTGATTTTATATTAATGTTTCTGGGATACATGTATGGGCCATCACACATGTACTTACCGGAGGGTGAAAAACTCCAGTGAATTGCCATGGAGATGAAACCTGGAATGAGGTTGCCATGGTAACTAAATTGTTTCTGAAAGGCCACATCACCTTGGAAAGTAGGAAGCTCCTGTCAAAGCCTTGCAGTTAGAGGCCAAATCACAGACCTTCCCATCAGGGCCAGGTGCTCTTTCCATTTCTTTGATTTCTCCTTTTTTCTTTTCTTTTCTTGTCATTTCCAAGGACAGGTGATTTTAATTTTGGAGCCCTTAATCAAGGTCTGGCTGTGCCACTGATAAGTCATGGACACCAGGTATCTGAGGGTCTTGAAGAGGTGTGAGGAAGTAGGCTGTCAGCTCCCATCTCTGGCTCTCTACTGACTTGTTGTGTGACCTTGGACAAGTCACTTCTCTCTTGTCCTGGGTCTCCTCCCATGCAAATCGAGGAGGCTGGACTAGATGGTCTCTGAGATCTTTCCCGTGTTTTTTTCTCTCTCCCATGACACACTGTCTTGCTGGACAACCAGCCTCCCCACCTCTGGCCTCCCCAGCAATAGGCCAGCGAAGCTGTCCGTGGTGCTGAACACTTGGCTGTTGTGCTCCTAGGCCATGTTCTGTTCTCCACAGGTCCTGGCTGCTCTTAGAGGCTCGCAGAGGCTGCTCTTAGAGGCTGCTCATCTCAGATCACCTCCATCAGAAGTCTAGAAATCTGTTTGCAGCTGGAGAGAGATTTCAAAGGGCCTTGGAGGTCAGAGAGCCCTGGAGGAGGAGTCCAATGTGTCCCAGCCTGATTCTGACACTCGTTCTCAGTGGGTTTTTGATGAAGCCACACCTCCTCTGTGGACTTCAATTTTCTCATGTGTGAAACTGAGGTAGGGACTAAGATGGTCCCTAACACCTGATGGTCCCAGAAGAGTCCTGGAAGCTTGCCTTGGATATGGGGAAAGGAGAGTCCATACCAACTCAGCCACACTTGTCATCCCAGCAATCTGGGAGGCTGAGGTGGGAGAATCACTTGAGGTCAGGAGTTTGAGATCAGCCTGGGCAACAAAGTGAGACCCTCTACAAAAAATAAGTCAATTAGACAGGTGTGATGGCACGCACCTGTAGTCTCAGCTACTCGGGAGGCTGAGGCAGGAGGATCACTTGAGAACAGGAGTTCGAAGCTGCAGTGAGCTGTTATTGTGCCATTGCACTCCAGCCTGGGCAACAGAGCAAGATGCTATTCTCTTTAAAAAAAAAAAAAAAAAGGAGAAAAAGAGAAAAAAGAGATTCAGCCAGTCCCCACATCTCCAAAACTCAAGCTTCTCCAGTGGTGACTGTGGGTGGGGAACAAGGCACACTCCCTTGTCAAGAACACGTTCTTTGTCTGGAAGAAAAGACAGGCAGTGAGCAGAAAGCATTTACATTTTCTCAAGTGACAACTGAACACTGAGGATGATTAGTGCTTGTTATGAAGTGTGCCCAAACTATAATAAAATCTCCAACTATATCATCTGCCTATTTTTTTTTTGAGACCGAGTCTCACTCTGTCACCCAGGCTGGAGTGCGTGGTGTGATCTCGGCTCACTGCAACCTCCACCTCCCAGGTTCAAGCAATTATTGTGCCTCAGCCTCCCAAGTAGCTGGGATTACAGACACCCGCCACCACACCCAGCTAATTTTTGTATTTTTAGTAGAGACGGGATTTTACCATGTTGTTCAGGCTAGTCTCAAACTCTTGACCTCAAGTGATCCACCACCTCAGCCTCCCAAAGTGCTGGGATTATAGGCGTGAGCCACTGCACCTGGCCGTCATCTGCCTGCTTAACTGATCATCTTTATAGAATCCACTTTCCTGCTCAGTAGCACAGGATGAAGAAAGACAAGGAAGAGAAAGCTTAAAGGGTGCTCATATAGACATCATGATTTATTGTGAAATGTCTTGTGTTTTTCATCCCTCAGCTCTCTCACTTGGCCACATAATGCAATGGTTGAGAGTGTGAAGTCCCTTATCAAGAAGTCCTTGATTCAAGCCCTGCTTCTATTTTTTATTAGCCATGTGGCATTTTTTCCAAGCCTCAGTTTCTTCATTTATAAAATGGGAGTTAGTTATACATACCTCTAAGTATGTTTGAAAGGATTAAATCACATCATTGATGAAAATGATGAGTAAGCAGAGGGTCTAGCACACATTGAAAGAGACTCTTTTGGTTATCTATAACTGCATAACTACTCCCAGAAATTTCTGGTTTTATGGTAGCCACTTCATTATCTCTCATGATCCTGCAGGTTGACTGGGCTCAACTGCTCAGTCCTGCTGCATGTGATACTGACAGGAACTGCAGCCTTCAAGGACTTGGCTGGCTAGAGTGTCTGGCACCTTGGCAGGGACAGCTGGAAGGCTGGGCTCTGCTGAGATGGCTGGACCTCTTTCCTCTCCTTAACAACTCACAGCATTTCCTCCATGTGGCTTCTCCACACAGTCCAGACAGCAGCATAGCTATACTTGATGTATGGCAGCTTTCTTCCCAAAAGTGCAAACTGCAGTTTCCAGACCTCAATAATTGGCCCAGAATCAACATACTTTCTCTTCTGCCACATCCTGTTTATTAAAATGAGTCGCAGGGCCAGTCCAGATTTGATGTGTGAGGAGACTACACAAGGGCATGAATACTGGGAGGCATGGTTCATTGGGGGTATCTTTGAAAACCAACTACTACACTGATCAATACTTTTTTTTTTTTGAGATGGAGTCTCACTCTATTGCCCAGGTTGGAGTGCAGTGGCGCGATCTCGGCTCACTGAAACCTCTACCTCCCGGGTTCAAATTATTCTCCTGCCTCAGCCTCCTGATTAGCTAGGATTATAGGCGCATGCCATCATGCCCGGCTAATTTTTTGTGTATTTTTAGTAGAGACGGGGTTTCACCATGTTGGCCAGGCTGGTCTCGAACTCTTGACCTCATGATCTGCCCGCCTCGGCCTCCCAAAATGCTGAGATTACAGGCGTGAGCCACTATGCCTGGCCCGTATTTTTATTTTTGGAATTCCAACTATGCCCCGCTCCCTTATTCCCATTTTAGAAATATCATGTTTTTGGATTTGCACAGTTTTTGAACAAGTATTTGTTGATTAAATAAAATGATTTGGAATCATTGGTCACCACCCTAACTATAATCCCCTAGGGTAGCAGTCATGTTTCGCTTTCTCCTGTGTCATCTCACAGGCTTCAGATGGCTCTGCATACAGTAGGCATTAGATAAAGGGTGTACATTTTGTTGGATATTAATATTTCTACACTAGCTTTATTTTTGGTTAGTTTCTTTGTGTATCTCTTCTTCAACTCATTGCTTGCCAATTTTCTATGTCATTATATTTTAGGTACACATCATACAGCTGGATCTTTTTTTAAAAAATATAATCTTTTTACGGATGTATTTCATCTTTTCATTTATTGTGATCACTAATATATTTGGATTATTTCTATCATCTTACATACTGATTTGTTGTTACTACTGTTTTCATTTGCTTCTTTTTTTAACAGAGGCACAGTCTTAATCTGTTACCCAGGCTGGAGTGCAATGGCATGATCATGGCTCACGGCAGCCTCAAACTCCTGAGCTTAAGCAATCCTCTGACCTCAGCCTTCCAAGTAGCTGGGACGATAGATGCACACCACCATGTTCCAGTTATTTTATTTTTTGTAGAGATGGGGTCTCGCTATGTTGCCAAGGCTAGTCCCAAACTCTAGGCCTCAAGAGATCCTCCTGCCTCAGCCTCCCAAAGTGCTAAAATTACAGATATTTGTTTCTTCTCTTACTTCTTTCATAGTCTCTACTAGTTTGAAAATTATACATATTATTTCTGTTTTTTTAGTGGTTACCCTTCCATTTTTAAAAGCATCCTTGTCCCAAAAGTCTGAAATTAATCAATATCTTTACCTTTATCCTTGACAAAACCAGGACTTTAAATGTTTACATTCTAATTATCTCTCTCATCTACCGAGTTATTTCTGTCTAGTATTTTCTTCCCACCTTGTTTTTTTTAAACTCTCCCCAAAGTAGTCATTATAAATGTCTTTTATTTTTATTTCAAATTTAGGGTAAAATTTACTTTTTTTATGTACAGCACTATACATTTTGACAAATACTTAGAGTTGTGTAATCATGAACACAATCAAGATACTCCTTCATGCTGCCACTTTGTAGCCAAATCCACAAACTCTTCTTCCCTTAATGCAGACAACTACTGATCTGTTCTTTGTCCCTGTGGTTTTTCTTTTCCTCAATTTCAAATAAATGGAATCACCCAATAAGCTGCCTTTTCCGTCTGGCTTCTCACACTTAATGCATCCATGTCGTTTCATGCTTCAGTAGTTCGTTCCTTTTTCTTGCTGAGTACTAATATTCCATTGGATGGATGTATCACAGGTTTTTAAATTTAAAATTTTATCTGTCTTCAGTTGAAGGATATTTGGGTTGTATCCTGTTTTGGTGACTGCAAATAAATCTTCATGTAGTTTTTTTTTCTGTATGTGTGAACAAACGTTTTCATTTCACTTGGGTAAATACCTAGAAATGAGATTGCTGGGTCATATAGAAAGCACATGCTTAGCTCTGTAAGACATTGCCAAACTGTTTTTCATAGTGGCTGTTCCACTTTGCATTTCCACTAGCAATGTGTGAGCATTCTAGGTGCTCTATGTCCTCATCAGCACTTGATATTGTCAGATTTTGTGTTTTGTTTGTATGTGTGCCAAGTGTGTAGTGGCACCTCATTGTGGGTCTAATTTGTCTTTTCCTATTGAATGATGATGTTGAGCATCTTTTCATGTTCTTAAGTGCCATCTGTATGTCTTCTTTAGTAAAGTGTCTTTTGCTTTTTTAAAGTTGGGTTGCTTGTTTTCTTATTGTTGAGTTTTGAGACCTCTTTATATATTTTGGATACCAGTCTTTTGGTAGATATATTATTCAGGAAATGGCATTCTGGTTGCCCATCAATGAATTTGGTTAGCCTGAATCAGTCCTGAGAGGCTGACAACTTTTGGATGTCCTGGCCCAACCAAGTTTCTGGACTCTACTGCTGAGGACCAGATCTGGACTATTGTGGCCACTCCAAAGTCCACCCCATGATGTCCTGTCTCAGGGCCCAGCCTGAATTCCTTTAGATGGGCTCTCTCACGAATTGGTCTTCCTGCTCAGTCCAGAAGGAGAGGGAAGAAAGTCAGCTCCAGTGGTGGGAAGAATGGCTTCTGAGGACCTCCAAGGATTGGAGGACTTTCCATGGTTAGTGAGACAAAAGAAAAGGGAAAAGTTTTGTAGTGGAGAGTGGGATGGCAAAGGAGAGAGCCCAGAATGGGAAAAAAATGCTCAAGAAATGTCCTACCTTAACCCTTTCCCACCATAATTCAGTGTAAGGGGACTGCTATCCATGGGAGTTGGTATGAAAAGTTTTGGGTGCCCTCTTGAGGAAAAATCACATGGCTAAACATTTATAATAGTAATAAGCTCTTGAGAGTGGTTTTTTCCCAAAAACCTGGGCTTCCAAATGCAAATGAAACCCAGAAGAACCTTTTTCTTTGCTCTAGAGATAAAGTCTTAGTTCCAAAAAAAAGATGAAAAAACTCTCCTTTCTCAAGCGATTTAAGGCAATCTGAGCTCTCGGATCTGAAAAATAGCCAATGGCTTTTGAGGACTACCAGACAAAAAGAAATACACTTAAAAGGATGTGGGTGGGGAACGGGGTTGGATTTATGTTACTCCAAAAAGAAAGCAGAATGCTTTTCCTTTTTGGTGTGTGATTAAAAATGTTTGTAAATTGGAGGTTACACACTCTACTGCCTGCTCAGAGCTCACAGTCAGTCTGTCCATCTGTCTGGTGGTAGGACACAGGTGACACTTCTGCCACTAAGCCCAACCTCCCACCTTCCCACCATCTCATCAGTATCGCTGCCTAGCCACACCCTAGGTTCCCACCACAGTCTTTGTACTGACTTTCACCTGACCTACGAGACTCCTCTGCCTGTTAAGGACAGCCTTGCATGCAGCTATCTTTCTCAGGCCACTCTTCATGGCTGCACAGAAACCTCTTATTTCTGCATTGGCAGTGACTTTGGTAAAAGCATTTCCCATCTCATGCTATTCACTCAGCCTTGTAATAGTTCTTGGAGGTAGGTTGTACATTTCACTGTAGAGGAAACTGAGGGGCCACACAGCAAGTCTGGGAGGGGAGCAGAGTAGCCTAGAGCTCCGTTCTCCTAACCTATGTCATGTGTCAGCTTTTTAAGAACTGGACTCAGTTTTCAGGCAGACTTAAATGTCCCAGAGCCTTTGACTTCGCCGGAAGTTGGCTGCATCTCTCACTGTGCCCCTGTGAGGACCTCTGGAGGCTGGGGAGAACTCTTGTCCATCAGAGGGAGTGGTGGGAGGGCGATGCCCTGATGGCCCCCTCCCCTGAGCTGGCACATCCCACTGGCACATCTCACTGTGGTATCCCACACCCAGGCCTCTAAGCAGCTCAAAAGGAGCTCACACAGACATCCCTAAGGCTTCTTCCAGATCCTGCTTCCAATGGCTCTTGGCTTAGTCAGGCTGTGAGACACCTTGCTTCCTGCCGTCAGCACTTCCTTCAGTTCGAGAATAAAAGGAAGCCATTCTCTGAGCCCCCACACACGTTTCCCACCCCCAGTCTTCTTTGCTAGCTCCCGCTGTTGCAACTGTCAGGAGTGGATTTTTGGGTAATTGTTGCCATGGAGATCCTGTCTTGAATTATTGTGCAAATGTGTCCCATATTTCTCCTTATTTGGTGCGTGATTTGTATGCCTGTAAAATGTGAAGGTTGATGGCTCCACTTCTTTCCCCTGCCCTCCAAGTTGGTTCGCCTGACCAAACCTTCTTGGCAGCCTGCTCCCCATTCCCAGCTCCTCTGAGGCCCCCTGGCCAGTTGCTGCCAATGGAAAGAAAGTCCTGCACAAATGGGGAGAGGAGACCCACTCTCCATGGGTTATGGGTGAGGTGACCCCAGGCCAGTGACATTTGGCAGCAAAGACTCCCAAAGCAGCAGCCATAAGCCCCTTGGTGGGAATGAGCCACCAACTCTCAACCAAGTTAGGAGTCGCTCAGTCAGATCTCCGACTCCCTCCCACTTCCATCGCCATGCTAGGCACACTGATCCTTGCCGCAGCGTCCTGGGTGAGCGCCTTGCCTCCGTTTCCCCTGAGTGCTCATCCTCCTCCATGGAGATGTCTGGATCATTAGCACTGATTGTATCACATCTCTCTCCTGTCCGACATCTGGCCCATTTCCCCATCGCTTCTTCTACCCAATACAGGTTCAAACTGCATCCAAGGGCTTCCATCAATTCCCTTCTCTCTACCAAACAAATCTTCCTTCATGTCCTCTCTGCCTCTCCCCTTCTCCTCACCTGGGCTTCCTGCTGTCTGGGTTTTGTTTGTTCGTTTGTTTGTTTCGAGACCAAGTCTCACTCTGTTGCCTAGGCTGGAGTGCAGTGGCACGATCTCAGCTCACTGCAACCTCTGCCTCCCAGGTTCAAGCAATTCTCCTGCCTCAGCCTCCTGTGTAGCTGGAACTACAGGCACCCACCACCACACCTGGCTAATTTTTGTATTTTTAGTAGAGACGGGGTTTCACCATGTTGGCCAGGGTGGTCTCAGACTCCTGACCTCAAGTGATCCACCTGCCTCAGCCTCCCAAATTGCTGGGAATACAGGCATGAGCCACCGCACCCAGCCTGGGTTTCTTTTTTTGTCTTCTTTTTGAGGCAGGGTCTCACTCTGTTGCCCAGGCTGGTGTACAGTGATGTAAACTCAGCTCACTACAACCTCCACCTCCTGGGCTCAAGCAGTCCTCCCACCTCAGCCTCCAAAGTAGCTGAGACTGCAGGCACATGCCACTGTGCCTAATTTTTGTATTTTTTGTAGAGACTGGGTTTCACCATGTCACCCAGGATGGTTTTGAACTCCTGGCTTCACACGATCCACCCGCCTGGGCCTCCCAAAGTGCTGGGACTACAAGTGTGAGCCACCGTACCCAGCTCTCTGGAGTTTTGATTCAGCTGTCAGCGGGCAGCCTCGCCCAGCTCGCCCCCACAACCTTTATGCAGCTATTTTTCCTTCCTGCGTGGCTTTCCCAGACTCTTTTGGGGATTCATCACTTTCTTCCCTCCATTAGCATCCTTCCTTGCCACATGCTCACTGTGGAGCTGCTCTTTCAAGGATTTAGTCTTGGGGCGGGAGTGAGGGGACTCAAAGGCAGGGCAGCATGCTGATGAAAGCAGATGGTGGTATCCTCTCCAGCCAGCACTGGCAGCCACGCAGGCCACTCCCATCCAACAGGAGCCAGAGACAGTAGACACATGGCCACCCCCTCAGCGTCTACTTGCATTTGACAAGCTTCCCAACAAAGGGATTCACCATTACACAATCATCAAGGGACAAGAGAAATAAGAAACACTGGCAAGGGCTGGGCGCGGTGGCTCACACCTGTAATCCCAGCACTTTGGGAGGCCGAGGTGGGTGGATCACCTGAGGTCAGGAGTTTGAGACTAGCCTGGCCAACCAGTAGAGACAGAAACCCTGTCTCTACTAAAAAAATACAAAAACTTTAGCCAGGCATGGTGGTGCATGCCTGTAATCCCAGCTACTCAGGAGGCTGAGGCAGGAGAATCGCTTAAACCCTGGAGGCGGAGGTTGCAGTGAGCTAAGACGGCAGCATTGCACTCCAGCCTGGGCAACAAGAGCGAAACTCTGTCTCAAAAAAAAAAAAAAAAAAAAAAGGACTGGCAAGGCAGAATCCTGGCCTTCGGTGGGTTGAGATTTCTACACCAGAGGGGACAGGATCTGAGTTAAACCCTTGCAAGTGTTGTTGAATAACAGATTCTGATCCAGAACTAGCCTTCTGTGCTGTGAATCAGTTTTTCCCTGAAGGTTAAGATGGACCCTCCTGCTAACTGCTCCTGGCTACCTTCTTCCTCCCACTCTCCATCTCTGTGGGGTTCAGACTCCGTATCTTCCTGTCTTGCCAAGGAGGCTCCATGGGGCATGGAAAGATTTTCCATTCCCAGTCTGATGTGAGGAGAGACAGCATCCGGATCCCAGTGGGATAAGGAATTAGAGTCCTCGCCCTCAGGAAGTTGCTAGTCTGATGGAGACACAGTTCTTGCTCTGGAGAGTCAGTTGGTAGGGTGGGGTGGAGTGGGTTTAGGGTGAGAGAGATGAGACACACACACAACTATGCTCAAATACTCATGGAACCCAAGTACTGCTGAATCAAAGTGTTAACAAAAGTGAGTGTTGACAAGGTAGTTAGGATGATGGAGTTAAGACCTGGTTTGGAAGGCTTCCTGGAGGAGGTGAGTGCAGAAGGAATGGTTCGGTGAAGAGGAGACGGGATTCCAAGCCATGCACTGCTTCAGAGGTGTGCTTGGCCTCAGATCTCCATAGGGAATTAATGAGTTTTTTCCTAATAAGTGTAGTTCAGATGTCAAGTCTTTTCAAGTCTTTATTTGACTCTTGTTGAGATAAGAATTTGGGGGGCTCTGGCAGAGACACAACAAAAAAAGAGAATTTTAGACCAATATCCTTGATGAACATTGATGCAAAAATCCTCAATAAAATACTGGCAAACTGAATCCAGCAGCACATCAAAAAGCTTATCCACCATGATGAAGTAGGCTTCATCCCTGGGATGCAAGGCTGGTTCAACATACAAAAAATCAATAAATGTAATCTAGCATATAAACAGAACCAAAGACAAAAACCACATGATTATCTCAATAGGTGCAGAAAAGGCCTTTGACAAAATTCAACAACACTTCATGCTAAAAACTCTCAATAAATTAGGTATTGATGGGACATATCTCAAAATAATAAGAGCTATCTATGACAAACCCACAGCCAATATCATACTGAATGGACAAAAACTGGAAGCATTCCCTTTGAAAACTGGCACAAGACAGGGATGCCCTCTCTCACCACTCCTATTCAACATAGTGTTGGAAGTTCTGGCCGGGGCAATCAGGCAAGATAAAGAAATAAAGGGTATTCAGTTAGGAAAAGAGGAAGTCAAATTGTCCCTGTTTGCAGAAGACATGATTGTATATCTAGAAAACCCCATTGTCTCAGCCCAAAATCTCTTTAAGCTGATAAGCAACTTCAGCAAAGTCTCAGGATACAAAATCAATGTGCAAAAATCACAAGCATTCTTATACACCAATAACAGACAAACAGAGAGCCAAATCATGAGTGAACTCCCATTCACAATTGCTTCAAAGAGAATAAAATACCTAGGAATCCAACTTACAAGGGATGTGAAGGACCTCTTCAAGGAGAACTACAAACCACTGCTCAATGAAATAAAAGAGGACACAAACAAATGGAAGAACATTCCATGCTCATGGGTGAAAACGGCCATACTGCCCAAGGTAATTTATAGATTGAATGCCATCCCCATCAAGCTACCAATGACTTTCTTCACAGAATTGGAAAAAACTACTTTAAAGTTCATATGGAACCAAAAAAGAGCCCACATTGCCAAGTCAATCCTAAGCCAAAAGAACAAAGCTGGAGGCATCACGCTACCTGACTTCAAACTATACTACAAGGCTACAGTAACTAAAACAGCATGGTACTGGTACCAACACAGAGATATAGACCAATGGAACAGAACAGTGCCCTCAGAAATAATGCCACGTATCTACAACTATCTGATCTTTGAGAAACCTGACAAAAACAAGAAATGGGGAAAGGATTCCCTATTTAATAAATGGTGCTGGGAAAACTGGATAGCCATATGTAGAAAGCTGAAACTGGATCCCTTCCTTACTCCTTATACAAAAATTAATTCAAGATGGATTAAAGACTTACATGTTAGACCTAAAACCATAAAAACCCTAGAAGAAAACCAATACCATTCAGGACATAGGCATGGGCAAGGACTTCATGTCTAAAACACCAAAAGCAATGGCAACAAAAGCCAAAATTGACAAATGGGATCTAATCAAACTAAAGAGCTTCTGCACAGCCAAAGAAACTCCATCAGAGTGAACAGGCAACCTACAGAATGGGAGAAAATTTTTGCAATCTACTCATTGGACAAAGGGCTAATATCAAGAATCCACAATGAACTCAAACAAATTTACAAGAAAAAAACAACCCCATCAAAAAGTGGGCGAAGGACATGAACAGACACTTCTCAAAAGAAGACATTTATGCGGCCAAAAAACACATGAAAAACTGCTCATCATCACTGGCCATCAGAGAAATGCAAATCAAAACCACAATGAGATACCATCTCACACCAGTTAGAATGGCAATCATTAAAAAGTCAGGAAACAACAGGTGCTGGAGAGAAATAGGAACACTTTTACACTGTTGGCGGGACTGTAAACTAGTTCAACCATTGTGGAAGTCAGTGTGGTGATTCCTCAGGGATCTAGAACTAGAAATACCATTTGACCCAGCCATCCCATTACTGGGTATATACTCAAAGGATTATAAATCATGCTGCTATAAAGACACATGCACACGTATGTTTATTGCAGCACTATTCACAATAGCAAAGACTTGGAACCAACCCAAATGTCCAACAATGATAGACTGGATTAAGAAAATGTGACACATATACACCATGGAATACTATGCAGCCATAAAAAATGATGAGTTCCTGTCCTTTGTAGGGACATGGATGAAGCTGGAAACCATCATTCTCAGCAAACTATCGCAAGGACAAAAAACCAAACACTGCATGCTCTCACTCATAGGTGGGAATTGAACAATGAGAACACTTGGACACAGGAAGGGGAACATCACACACCGGAGACTGTTGTGGGGTGGGGGGAGTGGGGAGGGATAGCATTAGGAGATATACCTAATGCTAAATGACGAGTTAATGGATGCAGCACACCAACATGGCACATGTACACATATGTAACCAACCTGCACATTGTACACATGTACCCTAAAACTTAAAGTATAATAATAATAAAATAAAAAAATAAAAAATAAAAAATAATAAAATTTAAAAAAAGGAATTTTGGGGGCTCAGAGTCATTTGAATGAATATTGTGTGCCAGCTTTGCATCAAGCATTTTATGTGGGGTATCTTGGGAGGAAAGAACAGAGGCAGGGAAAGACATGGGTTTGGTTTTGTGGAGGTTTGCACTGAGGAGTCTTTCACTGAAAGAGATGGAGATCCAGTGCAAACCAGCTTAAGTAGGAAAAGGATTTATTGATTGGCTCTCCAAATTGGGAAGTTCTGAGGCTTCAGGTATGGCTCAATCCAGGGGCTTAACTGATATTGCCATCTCTTTCTCTGTCTCTCTCTCTGTTTTGCTTTCTTCTTGGATCATTTTATTCTCAGGTGGCCTCTCACATAGCTGGAATAAAAGCCTTCAGGTTAAGATGTCTCCATCTCAGTCATCAGTTAAAAGTGGACTAAAGGAGCCATGTTCCTTTTGAAACCCAAGTCTCTCCCAGCAACTTCTGCCCATATCTTATTGACCAGAACTGGGTGACCTGACCCCTACCTGCAAGAAAGTCTAGAGGCACAAATATCTTCAACTGGACTTCTTGCTAGATCAACAAAAGTGGCACGTAGCTAGTGAGAACAGGGGAGGAATGGATGTCGGTAGGGAAACCAGCAGTGTCTATGGGAATTCCAGGGAAGATTCTGATTGGCTCACCGCGCAGTCAGGTGGTCACCCCAAACCGACCGCTGTGGGCTGCTGACCCAGTCCTGCATGCACCAGGCCTGCTTCAGGCACTGACCCTGCTGGAGGAGGCAGCCCTCGCCGAGTCCCGTGGCACAGGTTTTCCACAGGAAGGAGAGACAATGGCACCAGCAGAAGGGGATAAGGATTTGTAGTCCAAAGACGAGATGCTGGGTAGATAAATGACATCCACCCACTATAAGAATTTTCTGGAATAGAAAGAAAATGCACCAAAAAAATAGCTTCCCAAAAAAAAAAAAAAAAAAAAAAAAAAAAAAACAAAAAACAACAGCTTCAGGAATCTCCCCCTCTCCCTGATGCAATAGATACGAAGTTATATTGCAGGAACCAAATATAGCCACTCTGAGAGGATGCAGAGAAAAACGGTTTAGAAAGGAAGACTTCCTGGTGGGGGTGAACGTGGAGCTGGGCTGTGAGGGAGGTGATGTCTAGAGGGGAGAAGCAGGGAGGCAAAAGCCCCGAGGGAAAAGCCAGATTTTCTTGCGAGGCTGAAAGGCGGGCAGAGTGGGGGAAGAGAGGGCCCTGTGTGTTCTCCCACGCTGGGCCATTTTTCCTCTCTGAGTGTACCTGGGCCCCAGAAAGCTAGAGGTTTCCTTTTCCCCTTGTGTCAGTACCTGACTTTGGGGCAACCCTGTCAGCATTACCCCGGCCTGGGAGGTTGTGCAGAGGGGAACGGGGAAGCTCTCCAATGCTAAGTTCCAGAAGAATGGAGTAGGGTGGCCTCAACCTGGGGGCAAAAGAAAGTCCCTGGGAACAAGTTCCTAATCCAATTAGCAGGTGATTATATGGTGGTTTTCAAGGGCTACGCCAGTTACAAGGCACCTCCCAGGAGGCTCTCTCTGGCAGCTTGACAAGTCACTGCTAAACCTGTGATCTGGAGACGTGGGCTGGCGCGGCAGCTGGGCGAGGAGCCCAGGCTCAGACAGCTGGGGTGGGAATCTTTAAGGATGAAATTGATGGGTAAGGAGCTTGCTGTTGTCATGGAAACGGGCTCAGGGTGGATGAGCTCTGGTCCAATGGGTAACCCGTGGGGAGAGTGCCACCCCTACCAGACTTCGCTGTGGGCGGCCAGCGGGCACCTCTGGAACCCGCCGTTCCAGCCAAGCCTGTGGGCTGCGTCCACCTCTGTCTGCCTCCTCCTAGGGACAGCGTGGTCTGGCAGTGTGTGTGCCAGTTTGTGTCAATAACTGAGGGGTGTGGAGAGATGATGCCCTCAAGCTGGAAAAGCCTTTGGCATGGCTCCTGCCGCCCTGACTTAGCTGTGCCTGGCATGAACATGGTACAGTGACAGGCCATGGGCGTGTAGTTGGGGCGAGGGCCACAGGCTAGTTTAGGACAGCGTGGCATGGTGAGACTGTCCCTGGGCAGCAGCACTGGATTGGGAGTCGGTGACTTCCCCCTCTGACTCCAGATCTCTCATCACCAACTGACTGAGTCACCCTTGGCAAGTCATTCTCCCCCAGAAAGTCCAGCTTCGTGGTCCCCAAGACCACTTCCGGCCCCGCTTTTCCTCTGTTCTGGGATTTGGAACTGGACGGTTTTGATCTCATCAGCCCCGTGTCTCAGCCCACTGAACTACCCCACCACAGAAGAGTGCCCCCACACAGACCAGTCCCTGCCCTCTCAGGCCACTGAGCAGGGCCCCGGGGCAGGCAGGATGGTGGGGCAGCCCCATCCTGTCGGCCCTTGCTGTTCGGGGTCATCTCCTCCGCTAAGTTCACATGGTGGAAGTTCCTGAAGCTCATGGCTGCCCCTGAATGCTCTTGGAGACGGGCCTAATAAGCTGCCTGGTCCAATTACCCTTCCATTTCCAATAGGTGCTATTTTAATTGGGCCTTTCCCTGGGACAAGTGTGAAGGAAAAAGCAATTTGTAGTATAGGCTTTTGGCTCTGGCACTGATCATACACTTAGCAATTTCATCTTCTCCCCCTCCATCTCCTTCTTTTCCCTCCCCTCCTCTCCATCCTCACACTCCTGGCCCTTTCACTTGCCTCTGCCGCCTCCTCAGCCAGCCGCCTCCTCACCCACAAGAGGCAGAGAGTCCACACTCTCTGGGGACCAGTATGGAGGGAAGAAGACCCAAGAATCCAGCTGGGGGTGAGGGATAGGAACAAGAAGTGACTCAGGGGCTGCTCTCAGCCCCCGTGAACTCTTGCAGAGACACTGAAAAACACTGGAAAGGCAACAACTGAGAAAGAGAATCTCAAGTTCCTATGATATGAAAGTGGGTTCTCCCTGTCTTTATCCCATGCTGCCTCCAGGAGGCCCCAAGGCCTCTCTTTGGGATTTGGTTTCCTCTTCAACACACACTGCTCACTCCAAGTTCAATCAATATTTGTGAAGTGCCTACTGTGTGCAGAGGACCAGGGACTGGAGGAGGGCAGGGAGTAATGAGTCTGCTCTTAGGCACCCCGCGTCTGGCCTCAACTTACCTCTGCAGCCTTTCTTCCCTCCTCCACACTGAACCTGAAGCCTGAGCTCCAGCCACAGAATCCTCCTGCCCTTCCCAGAGCACACCCCTTTGCTAGATGACTCCCTCTGCTGAGACCTTCCTCCCAGGCTCCAACTGCTCCAGTCTGACTCATCTGAGATTCAGCTCAAAAGCCTCCTCCAGGGTCCCAGGGTAAGTAGATACTACTTCTGCCATGGCCCTAAGCACCTTGTACCTGTGTGACGGTTTGCGCACTTTATTGTTGCATACTCATGTATGTCTTCCCAGCTAGACGTGAGCATCATTCAAGGGGAGTGTGGCAGATTGTACTTTCCAAAGATGGCCACCCACCATGTCGATTCCATCCCGCCTGCTCTTCTTAGAATGTGACCGACATTCTTCCCACTGAGAGGCAGCTGGGGGCTTGTGACCATATGGCTTGTGATCACCACGGCCAAAGGAGTATGGCAGAACAGAGGCCCTATGACTTCCGAGGCTTGGTCATAGAAAGTACACAGATCCCACGTGCTCTCTCCCTTGGGACACTCACTCTTGGAACCGAGCCACCATGCCCTGAGGAAGCCCTGGCCCCATGGAGAAGCCGTGTGCAGGTGTTCCAGGGGACAGCCTCAGCCCAGGGCTCAGCGACATTGTGTGCCTAGCGATATTGTGTGCCAGCCACATCAGTGAACCCTCAGATGATTCTCCTCCCAGCCTTCAAATCTTCCATCTGAGGCCCCAGACATCGCTGAGCAGAGACAGCTATCCCAGCCATGCCTGGTCCCCAGTTCTTATGCTCAGAGGCTGTGAGGTGTAGCAACTGAGAGCTATTGCCGTCAGCCCCTATGTTTTGTGGTGATTTGTTACACAGCAGTGGATTACAATGCAGGTGGGTCATGTCTGTTCTCCAAGGCCCAGTCCCGTGACTGGTACCTGGTGGGTGCTCAGTTCGTAGCTATCGAAAGAATGGATGAATGAACTTTAGCAGGCAACAATTCCAGACTGACCTGTCAATCATCATCCTCATCTTTCCTACATCTTCCCCGCCATGGTTCCACTCCTCTCAGGGAACCCAGGCAGTCCCAAGCCGAGCCGTGATGATGTCACCGAGCCCTAAATCAACCAGCTCTGCAGGCTGCCCCACATCCACAAGTTCTTACTACTTAAGCTCCTTAGATCAGTATCTAATCCTAGCAGTAAGATTCTGGGATTTCTGGCACTTGCAGCCCTGTGCATCCTCACTGATCCATGTGCTTGATTGGCTTTGTCTTCACCACAGTTCTGTGAAGTAGGCCATTATTAGCATTCCCATTTCCCCTATGAGGACACTGAGGCTGGGACAGAAAGAGGGAGGGAGCAAGTCCTAATAGGTAATGAACTGGAGATTTGAATTCAGGTCTTCTGATGCCGAACACAGGAATACATGTGCAATATCATATCTTCTAACAAATAAAGGCTAACTGGCAAATACTTGCAGTCCTTTCTTTGGGGATATCAGATCCTTGATTCACAATCACACCAGCTGAATGAAGGGATCAGACCTGGGTCCTATGCAATGCTAGTGAACAACCACAACAAAACCTCAGTTACCATCTTTCTATGTCCTGGACTGTGCAGTAGGCACTTTACAGGCATGGCAGTATGCACTGGCCACAGCTGCCCTGTGAGATGGGCATTATTCATCTCCAGAAGGTGACAGAACAGAGGCGTGGAGAGGTGAGGTGGCTTGCTCAAGGTTCCACAGCTAAAGGGCAGAGCTGATCTTCACACTCCACCTGCTTGACTCCAATCACTAAAGGTCTTCTGTCTCCTGACAAAAATCACTTCTAGGCTGGGCGCGGTGGCTCACATCTGTAATCCCACCACTTTGGGAGGCCAAGGCAGGTGGATCACCTGAGGTCAGGAGATCGAGACCAGCCTGGACAACATGGTGAAACTCTGTCTCTAGTAAAAATACAAAAAATTAGCCAGGCATGGTGGCACATGCCTGTAATCCCAGCTACTCAGGAGGCTGAGGCAGGAGAATCGCTTGAACCCGGGAGGCGGAGGTTACGGTGAGCCGAGATTGTGCCATTGCACTCCAGCCTGGGCAGCAAGAGTGAAACTCCGTCTCAAAAAGAACAAAAAACAACTATTTCTAGTGATGGACAAGCTCTCAAATACAGGT
Source organism: Pongo abelii (assembly GCF_028885655.2). Classification (NCBI taxonomy): domain Eukaryota; kingdom Metazoa; phylum Chordata; class Mammalia; order Primates; family Hominidae; genus Pongo; species Pongo abelii. The sequence goes on along the minus strand of NC_072004.2, from coordinate 76,921,987 downwards.
ACTTTTGCTACCACTTGAGGTAGTTATTATTATTCTCACTATACAGACAGGACGCTGAGGTTTGGGTGATTAGCCCAAGGTCACGCTGCTAATAAATGGCAAAGTCAGGATTCTAAGCCATGTCTGCCATCCCCATCTCAAACATCATCCCACCACCCCCATCACACTACACTGCACCTCAAAAGATCATGTCCAGGTCTTCCCAGGACAGTGGGCCTTGTCCACACCCACACCAGCCTGATAGCTTCTCCAGCTCTCATCAGTATCTCAGCAGCATGAACATAAGTCGTGGGGAGCTCCGAAGGTGTGTGGCAGTGACAGCCTCTGCCCTGCCCCCGCCTGGTTGGTGGTTTCACCAGATCTGGGGCAGAGTGGGGAGGGAGCAGGGGGAGTTCAGGTTGCCAGGTGCTCCTGGGAGAGAGACTAACAACCCATAGCCCACCACGACCTCTCTCCTGCACGCATACACCAAAGAGGAGGCTGCCCTGCTTCCTGAGCAGTAACTCCTGGGGACACAGAATCTAGAACATGCACAGGGTCCTTCCCCAGCCCTCCTGGTTTCAGAGACAGCTGAGGGTTCCTGCATCTGCGTTCATGTCAGGGTCCCCTGGCCTTCCTCCACACCCACCTCCAGCTTCACCCTAATACGTCCCTACTCTTTCCACAATCCACTCCAAACCCAGCCTGCTGAGAACCAAGCTCACACTGCTCCCCTGTGAACCTGGCCCCCGTCCCACCTTCCCCAGGGGCAGCAGTCAGTTGCAGCCTCCTCTCATTGCTGGGTGGGCTCTCCACCCTCTGATATCTACCCCACTTGCTTGGCACTTGACTGCTGCCCCGCGACATCTCATAATTTTTGTTTTTTTAAAATTGAAACAAAGTCTCATTTCGTCACCCAGGCTGGAGTGCAGTGGCACGATCTCAGCTCACTGCAACCTCTGCCTCCTGGGTTCAAACAATTCTCGTGTCTCAGCCTCCCAAGTAGCTGGGACTACAGGCGCACACCAACTTGCCTGGCTAGTTTTTGTATATTTAGTAGAGACAGGGTTTCACCATGTTGGCCAGGCTGGTCTTGAGCTCCTGGCCTCAAATAATCTACCTGCTTTGGCCTCCCAAAGTGCTGGGATTAAAGGTGGGAGCCACCATGCCCGGCCTCTCATAATTATTAAATTGCCTTTTTTTGTTTAAGAGGTGCAATACTGAGCTTGAGATACTTCTTTTTTTCCCCCAGAAAGGGACTATCCCAGGCCTAGTTTTTTTTTTTTTTTTTTGAGACAGAGTTTTGCTCTTCTTGCCTAGGCTGAAGTGCAATGGTGCGATCTCGGCTCATCGCAACCTCTGCCTCCCAGGTTCAAGCAATTCTCCTGCCTCAGCCTCCTGAGCAGCTGGGATTACAGGCATGTGCCACCACTCCTGGCTATTTTTTTTTTGTATTTTTAGTAGAGACGGAGTTTCTCCATGTTGTCAGGCTGGTCTCGAACTCCTGACCTCAGGTGATCCGCCCACCTCGGCCTCCCAAAGTGCTGGGATTACAGGCATGACCCACCGCGCCCAGCCTACATTTTTAATTTAAATGTGGTTCCCTCCAAGTGAGTGACGACAGAGAATTGATTCCCAGGTGGCCTAAGGAGGTGGCCACAGCTGCTGTTCTGGAATTCAGCCCTGGAGGCCCCGCCTTCCAAGGGTCTCCCAGGGCCCCTGGATTGAGGTAAGAGAGGCTGCCCTTTGCCACAGGGGGAAAAAAGAAATGGTTTCCTGGAAGAAATCACCATGGAGACGGAATTTATACCCACTCCATGCACATAGCAACAATAATTTGGACAGCACCCTGCAGCGATCAGGGGTTTATCTCCAGGGTTTTACCTTTTGACATTCACAACCACCTGGTGAGGTCCTGGGGGCAGTGGTGATTATTCTCCCCTCCTACAGAGGTCCCCACTCCCTGAGCTCCTGCCTCAGTCTCTGCACATGCCTGGGGCACAAGAAACTCTTAGAGGAGGCCAGAAGTTGCCAGGAGGTGAGCAGGGCCAAGTGGTCTTGGCTGAAAGAATGTGGATCCTGTTGCTGGGGCTGGAAAGAAGGTAGGAGAACTGCTTCCCTTCTGCATAGCCCACGCCTGCTCCTCTCTGATGAGTTACCACCCAGCAAAGATGCAACTCTGTTTCAAGCTGAATACAGATGGGAAACAGGCTGGGGTGATTAAGCCCAAGGTTAGGCTGCTAATAAACAGCAAAGCCAGGATTCTAAGCCATGTCTGCCATCCCCATCTCAAACACTATCCCACCACCCCCATCACACTACGTTGCACTTCAAAAGATCATGGGCAGGTCTTCCTAGGACAGTAGGGCTTGTCCACACCCACACCAGCCTGACAGCTTCTCCAGCTCTCAGTAGCATCTCAGCAGCATGAACTCAGGCCTCTGAGCAGCAAGTTTCCCAGCTGGAGCACGGAGGACGGTGCGCAGAGGATGTCGTGCAGAAGACAGCACATCAGGCCTCAGAGCACACAGCAGCCAGGGCTGATTAGAGCTTCCTCCCTCCCCGAGGCCGCTCCTGCCCCTCGACTGCTCCCACATCATCTCCTCTCCTTCACACACCCATCACCTCGCCCTCTCACAGAAAGCTCTTCCTGGTTAATGCCCCCACCACAATGGCCGCACTAAACTATGACCCCTCAACGTCGGTTGTTTCACAAGTAGATCTTGTCTTTCCAGCTGAACAGGAATGATACCCCATTGCACCTGGCACGCACTGACAGCCGTGGTTCTCAATCTTGACCTCACAGGAGACTCCTTAGAAAGTTAAAAATTAAGGCCGGCTGCGGTGGCTTATACCAGTAATCCCAGCACTTTGGGAGGCCAAGGTGGGCGGATCACCTGAAGTCAGGAGTTCAAGACCAGCCTGCCCAACACGGAGAAACCCGTGGGTGGATCACCTGAAGTCAGGAGTTCGAGACCAGCCTGCCCAACATGGAGAAACCCCGTTTCTACTAAAAATACAAAAATTAGCTGGGCGTGATGGCGGGCACCTGTAATCCTAGCCACTCCAGAGGCTGAAACAGGAGAATCGCTTGAACCCGGGAGGCAGAGGCTACAGTGAGCTGAGATTGCACCATTGCACTCCAGCCTGGGCAACAGAACGAGAAAAAAAAAAAAGAGAGAGAAAAAAGAAAGTTAAAAATTAAAAATTCTGAAGCCCAGGCCCCACTGCAGACCAGGTAGCTCGGCATCTCTGGGGAGCGAGGCCCAGAATCGGGACTTCCAAACTCTCTGGGGGACTCCAGGAAGCAGCCCGCTGAGGGTCACTGCTTCAGACCTCTGGAATCTGCCAAAAGCACTACGTGATTTGGGCCTCATGTCCACCCCAGGAAGGGACGTGGGACAGGTGTTACCCCCGTTCTAAGAGTAGAATGCTGAGGCTGAGAGGTGTGTGGCCCGTGGTTGCTGCCAGCAGGGCTGGGACTCGAAGCCAGGCTCTGCGTCCTGGGCTCAGCGCTCTTACCACAGCCTCCGGCCACCGTAACCAGTGCAAACTGCAGAGGGCTGCTTGTCTCCAACTCCTTCCCTCTGCCCTGAAACAGCTAACATTGGCACTGGACACATGCCAGCGCTCTGGAAGACGGAATGAAGATGATTGTCCCTCTTGTACTGTCAGCCACTGTCTTCTGAGGAGCTTGGAATACTTCCCTCCTGGGCCTGGCCCAGCCTGTGCCAGCTCTCCAGGAGCCACCATGCCACAGATGCCTGGAAGGAGGGGCCAGTGGAACCACACTAATAGAACTGCTAAGCCAGTAGTCAGCCTCTGAGAGCCCCCTCTTCCTGGATACCCTGCATTAGTCACGCCTGTCCTAGCCTTTAGCTTATCTAGGGTGACCATCAGACCGAGGGGATCGCCAGGATTCAGGACTTTCAGCTTTAAAACCCAGACAAGTTGGTCACTCTGCTTCTCTCTCCCCAGTCCTGAGTGACAGTTTCCCTCACGGGGCCCCATGCCTCTCCTCTTTTACTGTAGTCATTGCTGTTGTTGAGGGCTTGTGAGCACATGGCTCGTGGCATCAGTGGCCTTGAACCTTCTGGCTTCCTCCTGGCCTGGCTGCAACAGCTTTGCTGGCCCTGCACGGGGGGTGGGCTCAAGGGCTCTCCTGCGGCTGCTTACCCGATGGCGCCTGCGCCTACTATGTGCCCGGGATGCACAAAGGTCCCTGCGGTGAGGAGCAACTCCCATTCCACAGGAAGTGTGCAGTATGAGAGGTTGTTTGGAGGGGAGGGGCAGGCTTCTTGGAGGTGACATGGGATTGTGGGGGTGTCTGTCGCACATCTGAGAGGAGACATCTTGTGCAAAGGTGCAGCTGTACTAAGAGTGTGGCATGTTCTGAGAAGACCAAGCAGTCCAGGGAGGATGGAGCACCAGGCAGGTGTGGTGGGGAGGGCTGGGGGCTGCACTGCAGGGGCAGCGAAGGGCTGGCCTGTCACATCAAGGTGCTTTACTCAGCAGAGGTGTCAGTTAATGAGGGGCACCCAATGGCCACAAGGGATCTTGCTCCTTCCGATCCAGAGGGAGAATCAGGCTTCCATCCCTGCCCCAGTTGGTCTCTGAAAGTGGTTCCCGCAGTGCAGACAGGGGAAGTGCATGGGGGACGGCCTAGCCTTGGGTTGATGTTCTTATATTAGAGCCACTGATTCCCTACCCATGGGCATTACAATCGCCTTGGGCAACTCCCAATGCCCCAGCTGCACTCCAGGCCAATTAATAAGAAGGTGAATGAAGACCCACACATGGGTTTTTAAAGCTCCCGAGGGAATTCCAATGCAGAGCCAAGGCTGGGAACCCTGTGCTAGAGGGACATGGGGATGAGGCGGGGATGGCTCACAGAGGCTCCATGGTGGGGAACTTACCAACGGCACTTGGGGGCCCAGCACCCGTCAACACTCCTCTCCCATGTGCCTTCCATATGAAATGAAAAGGACACAGAAAATGGGGAAGGAATGACACTTTCCTTTCTCAGCTTCTAAGTACAGCAGGCCTAAGGCAGTGTGTTCAGGGCCCACCAGCCACAGATAGGGCTATGCCGCCCCCTAGGGGCAAGGCCCAAGGACAGCTTTCACTTCAGATTCCCTCCCCTTCCAGTTAGGAAATTATTTCCCAACAGGCAACTTGCCCTATACTATCTGAAAAGTCTGCAGCAAACACCTTATAGCTCTATACTCCATGCCAGCAGGCTGCACCATCTCAGTCCCCCGCACACCTCTCAATCCCCCCAAACACCAGCAGAGCATCCCACGAGAAGTGTGGGAGATTAAGTGGGCCCATGGTTCCAAGCTGGATGAGGGGCCAGCTCCTCTTGGACTCCCTGTGAGGCCTTCAGAGTCACCACAGCTCAGCCCCTTGTCTGCATAATGAGGATAAATGATGGAGAACGTAAGTGAGAGGGTTTCAGATTGGCAGGGATGGAGCCAGGAAAATCCCCGTCTGACTTCCGGTAAGGCCTACAGGCAAGCTGTTTATGAAGGGCCTGGGCTTTCCCTTGAGCAAATGTCACCCCCCGGTTGAGACAGTAACAGATGACGCTTCTTTGCTTTGGCTACTGGAGCTCAAAGTCAAATTAGGGGTTCCCCAGAACATTTCTTAGGGCGTTACAACGTTTGAGTTCCTTTTCCTGATGTCGACATTCTACACCGATTTGATTTATTCTTGTGCCTCACTTCTTTGTATCTCACTGTTTCAGTTATTTCCTCAAAGTCTCCTCAAATGTTTTTTGGATTAAGGTAGGATATAAACAGTAAGAATTTATTTTGGACTTAACAAGTTTTGCTCTTTACACAAACGTGATCATCTTTGAGACAGAAGCTTTCTGTCTAGGAGACAGTGGTTCCAAAATACACACAACAGAATCACCTTAGAGGCCAGGTACAGTGGCTAACATCTGTAACCCTAGAACTTTGGGAGGCCAAAGCAGGCGGATCACTTGAGGCCAGGAGTTTAAGACCAATCTGGTCAACATAGTAAAACCCCGCCTCTACTAAAAATACAAAAAAAAAAAAAAAAAAAAATTAGCCAGGCATGGTGGCGCACACTTGTAGTTCCAGCTACTCAGGAGGCTGAGGTACGAGGATCACCTGAACCCGGGAGGCAGAGGTTGCAGTGAGCCAAGATTGCGCCACTGCACTCCAGCCTGGGTGACAGAGCAAGACTCTGTCTCAAAAATAAAATAAAATCACCTTAGAGACTTAAAAAAGGTTCTAATTCAGATCTGGGGTAGGCCCCAGGAATATGTAATTTTAAAAAGTTTCCCCACTGCTTCTGAAGCAGCCAGCCCAGCCCCTGGCCATGGAGCAGTGTTTGAGAATCTCTGGCCTAGAAACATAAAAAAAGGGGGCCATTAGTTATAAAAATGAACATCAAATTCCTTTACAAAATGTGATTTTCTAAATAGAATAAACCTCAACTTTATTCAGCTGATGTGCTTCCAAAACAATGGGTGTAAATCCAAATTTGCAAATCAAACCCATTCAAATTCATTAGGGCAAAGGGTGTACAGAACTCCGCAGTGAAGTCTAAAAAATCAAGACTCCTCTAACTTACTTGGTCTTGGAGTTTGGCTTTTCTTACAGTGGTCCCCCCTGAAGTAAATGTCCACGTAATAAAGAGATCCCAAGTTCCTCTTGATAACCCACCTGTTTTAAATCACAGTAGGCACACCAAACTCATGTACAAGGTCACAGAGGCTGGCTACCAGAGTTTCCTGCATCAGCTTAACTTAGGAATTCACCCCCACCTCCACTAGAGGGTGCTCCTTCCCTGGCCTGGACCCTTCCCCACACTGAGGCGGTGGAGAGAGTCACACTGTTAGGCCAAGGTCTATTTTTCACCAGGCACTGACAGCAGATGTGTGAAGAAAAGTGGTCATGTGACAACATGCAGTCTCAGTGCCCCTGGGTGTCCAGACACACTGGCTGCTGTCCACCAGCCCCAGGTGGTAAAGACCCAAAAACCACCTCTGCAATTTTTATTGTAACTAGAGATGACTGGCTCTGAAGGTGCAGCATCAGGGTTCATCAAAGCCAACCACTGTCAAGTGTGGAAAGCACTGATGCACACCACGAAAAGATGTCCTATCAGTCCACGCATGATGGGTGCGGGGACTTCTGCCTCCCAGAGTTCAAGAACAAATGGCTCAGCTGCTCCCTGCAGACCTTCCTCCGAAGTGTGCTGTCTGGCGAGATCCTTGGGTGCCTGGGGGACAGGACAGCCTTGCCGTCGCGGTCTCAGAATCCATTTTACGGATCACCAAGAGCCCTGCGCTAGGTCCCTGGCACCGCAGCGGTGCTGGGTGTAATGGAAATGTCAACGTGCCTCCCCAGAGTCAGACAGATCTAGGTTTAAAGATGCCGCAACCCCTCAGTCCACCCTCCAGTCACTGCTTTAACTCTGGCAGGGCCCCAAACCATTTTAGGAGTCACAGATCCCTCCTTCCTTGGAAACCTAGGGCCTGTTTGGCCCGCAGGGGTAGGAACAATGGAGATCTTCTCCGACCAAAAGTGTGAAATTAGCATCCAGGAAACTCAGTTAATCTGTGACAATTAAGAAAACTTACCAAAGGGGAGCTATGCCACAGACGTGCCTGAAAGGACCAACATGACTACAGAGCGGCGGGGAGAGGAACAAGGGAGGTGAAGAGGAACAAAGAAAAGAAGGGAAATAAGACAGAAAACAGTTCAAGCAACAAGAAACTAACAGCAGGTGGGGCAGGACAACCAAAGGTGGGGTTAATACCGAGCAGGTTTCCAGTTCTGAAGGATTTTGAGTGTCATTTTATGTCTTGCCATGAAGCTACTGTGCCCAGGGCTGGTAGGCCTGTGGTAAATGAGAAAATACACTAACCAGGTCTTTCTGAGACTTTCAGTGATTCATCACATTAGATGGACTTCAAGACAGATTGGCCTTTATACGAAATTCCACAATACACCTGGTATTAGTAGAGCCTGAATCCAGCGCTGGTCACAGAAGGAAAAAGGTCGTAGTCCCTGAAAACACAGTGTTACAAGGACATACACACTACAGATGTCTCCATGGTGGGATCTGCCCACACTGGCTGGGCAAAATGGGGGCCTGGCTGGCAGGTGCTAATATATTTCAGGGAAGAGAAGGGAACCAAAGAATTCGAGATACTAAAACTAGAGCTGAGACTGTAAGTGGAAAATCACAAATCTTTGCCTACAGCTACTTTCTAAGGGGCAAAGGCCCACAAGGCCTGGGCACAGGTGCCAAGCCACAGTCTCTGAACCTTAAAAGCCAACCACTCTATTAACAACTAGAAAAAATCAGTGACTAGGGTCAAGACTGAACACTCCCGGGAAATAACACTGGCCTCACTTTAGAAAAGAGAAACACCCAGCTGTAGTGTGGAAAATCTTACTTGTTATCAGCAATAGCACTACATCTTGTTTCCCCTAGGTAGCTGCTTCCAGGGAAGGGTGACAAGTATTGGCAGTTAGTCATCTACATGTCACTGGGGCACGGGGGAGGTGGCCAGGAGCATCAGGATGTGAATCAACCTACTATTTAATATAATGGCTGTGAGAAAAGGAGGCTTCTTTCCTTTCCTTTCCACTTTTGCTCCACCCTATCAGGAGTCAGAAAGGCCTGATGGTGACAAGGTGTGAACTGTGTGGACAGTCCTGCACACAGGGCTCACTGTGGACACCTTCCCAGGGCACGCATCAGCTGTGTGAACAAAGCCACCAAAGCCATTCTTTCCCTCCCCCAGTGAGAGCGAGAGTGAGACAGACAGACCCGGGACTTCTTTCACTTCCTAAGCACCGCGCATGGTGGTGGCACTAGCTCCCCCTCCAAGATGTCACAGAAAACAGAGCAGGTTGGAAATTAGATCACAATCACTCCCAAGTGTCTTCACAGTTCAGACAGGCAAACATTTCAAAAGGCAGCCTCTGGGCCCCCCTCTCTCTTTCACACACACACACTTGCAGGCCGTGGGAATGCTGTTCAGCCACTGAGCGTGGCTGGCTCATGTCAGGTACTGCACCACGAGGAACATGACCACACAGGTCAGCAGCATCCCGCCGATCATAAAGTACTTGTCCTGGAAAGCCCGCTTCTCAATGAGCCGCATCACTGTGTTGGACAAGCCCAGCATGTTGGCAATGTCAAGGATCTTCTTCTGAGTCCCCTGGGGCAGAAGAGAAGAGAAAAAAAAAAAAACATCAAGTCGCTTTACCAAGGGTGGGTGAATGGCATCAGGAGATGCAGCTTTGCCAACAGACATTCTCTTGGTCATGCCCAGAATACACAGAAAGCAGTATCAGCCAGAAATAGAGCCACTCTCATGTCGTCGACTGATTTTTGATCACGGTACCAGAGCAATGCAAAGTGGAAAGAAAAGTCTTTTCCACAAATGGTGCCGGAACGACTGGCTATATAATATCACAGATACGTATTTTAAATATATGTATCTCTCTTACAGATATGTGTGTAAAAACTGAACCTCAATTCACATTATATATAAAAATTAATTTGAGATGGGTCATAGAATTAAACATAAAAGCTAAAGCCACAATTAAAGCTTCTAGAAAAAAACATAGGAGAATATCTAAAAACTGCAAACCAGCCAGGCGCAGGGACTCATCCCTGTAATCCCAGCACTCTGGGAGGGGTGGGTGGGAGGATTACTTGAGGCCAGGAGTTCGAGATCAGCCTGGGCACATAGTGAAGACCCCCTCTCTACAAAAAAAAAGTTAGCCAGGTGTGGTGGTGTGCACCTGTGGTTCTAGCTACTTGGAAGGCTAAGGTGACAGAATCACTTGAGGCCAGGAGTTCGAGGCTGCAGTAAGCCAAGATCACACCACTGCACTCCAGCCTGGGTGGCAGAGGGAGGCCCTGTCTCAAAAGAAACACATAAATAAATACATACTGAAAACAATGGCGTCACTAATCACAAGATGAATGAACAAATTATGGTATACCTGTACCAATGGAATACTGCTTTGCAATAAAAAGTACCTGACTACCAACATGGAATTTAATAGGTAACACTATGAATGAACCTTGAAACGTAACTGGGAGGAAGAAGCCACATAGAAAAGAGTAGTATGAATACCTTTATATGAAGTTCAATAACAAGCAAACCTCATCTATGGTGAAATAAATCACAACAGTGGCTGCCTGGGGCAGAGGGGTCAACTGACTGGGAAGGGGTACGAGGGATCTTTCAGAGGTGATGAAAATGGTCCGGGCCTTGATGGGAGTGTGAGTTACAAAGGCTGATACAATTGCCCAAATTCACTGAATTGTAAAAATATGATCTGTATACCTTACTGTCTGTAAATTATATCTCAACAAAAATACTTAAAATTAGAATATTTTATATTATAAAAAGAAGGCAACATCAAAAAACTTGTCCTCGGCTCTCTAGTTCCAATAATCATTGATACCAACCTATTTACTTTGTAGAGTACAATCTTTGAGGTTTCTTCTGAGTACAATGGGTGGGTCAAGTCCATATTTACAAGAAGGTCTCAAGTGGGAAAGACGGAAAGACACCAACACAATGACCTAAAACCCTTCTACAGATGGCATCACCCACCACCAAAACAAAAGGGCATTTTATTCCTAAACCAACAACCCAAACCATCCAGCCTGTCCTTCCCTACTGCTGATTTTCAGCTTAAAGCACATTCAATTTCTTAGTAAGTAACAAGTATAAGTGAATGCTGAGGCAGACCCCAAGTCACTCAGCACATATCACCCACTGCAACTTGTATGCATGGTATCTAACCTCATGCCCCATACCCCTCCTTTTTTTTTTTTTTAAATAAATACACATTAATGAGCAACTAAGAGAAACAAGGAAAGTGAGATCAACATTCGGCATCATGGACAGGAATCCAAAATCTACATTCTGCCCAGAGAGCAACTAACAAGCCTCAGCCAGAGAAATTACAAGTCAAACTTCATTGCCATCAGAGATGAGAGAAATGTATTTGTATTTTTTTTCCCAAGATAGTGACAATACAATCAGACTCTTGCTAAAGTCCTGCTTAGCTCTGAACACACAGATTATTTCATCACCGTATGAGGCTAAGGATCAACCTTCTAAATCACTTGAAAATGACCATAAATTTCAAAAAATGTATTCATTTTCAGCCACAAATTGGCCCCAGTCATCAGAGTGCTTCGGCCTAGCCCCTTCATGCCCTCTCCTATGTTCCTTTTGAATGGCATAGGTGGAAAATCCCCTGACGGAGGTAGGGTGGGAGGTGGGTGGAGGGAATCAAGAGACAAACACCAGGTAGCCACAGGTGTGCAGAGGAAAGTTAGAAACCTCAAGTCTCAACCCCCAGTCACCTCACAGGCTTCCCCTCTGGTATCAGTGTGGGTGGCAGGAGGTGTGCTGATGCCCCAGCGCTGCCAGACTTGAGTGAGAAGCTAGCACGTGCCTTAAAAGGACGCTCTAACCCCCACTGGCTCTTCATCAGTGTGACACGGAGTTTGGTCCTAAAAGGCCTCTACTGTTTTTCTGAGATATGAAAAGGAGAGTAGCAGTTTTCTAAAGAAAAGGCAGACTAATCAACATGTATCAGTGCAGGTCACCACAGGTGGCTCTCATGAAAGGGGAGCGCCCAGCAGGCTGCTGGAGACCACCCTTCCAGGCCATCTGAGACACTGCAACTGTCAGCAGGAGGCGAGTGTCACTTGCAGCTTGCCTGACCCTCTCCCCTGTAGAGATGGCAGGGACTGTTCAGAAACGTACCGAAGTCCTGTGGAGCTGACAGACTCAACGTGATCCAACAAAAACTAAGATAAAGCTCACACTTCCGAGTGACTGTTTCTCACAGCTCAGTGGCTGGGAGTGCTTCATTCACAGGGGACCACACCCTGATAACAGACAGAACCCACGCCCTATTATCCATCAGGGCTGATACAGGAAAAGGGCAGAGGCTGAAACATCATGACTGACATCAGAGTCTGTGTAATGTTTCTGTAAACCACTCCCAGGGACTGGAGTCTCAGCAGTGCCAACTGGTCAGGGCTTCTAGGAATACCTAAGGCTAGGGAGTGAAGAGTCACTGGGATCACCAGCACGAGCTTTAGAAGCTCTAGAAGCTTCTAAAGCTCTAATCTACTGCAAACAACCAGGCAGCCCTAACACTGCACAGTGGGGATTCAGTTACTGAAATACAAAAGGTTTTAGTTATAAGGCAGTCCACAGTAGGGGTCCTAAGGGAAAGCCACCTTAAAGCGAGGTACCAAAGGACAGCCATGTTTTCATTCTTCCAAGAGTAGATTCTGTAACACAATTTCTCAGCCTGTGATTGGACTCCTCGTAGTAGCACTCACTTTCATGATAAGTTCAGTAAATGGGAAAAGACCTGGATCCTAAGAGAGACCACTTCATGGTTTGTTTCAAGCACTGGCAAAGGAACTGGGTACTTTCAGGCTCACAATAACTCAACTCCAACAGAAAGGATCCCAAACTCAAGGGCTCTGTCTTGTCATCAAAATATCACAATTTGAGGACACGTCATCAAAATATAAACACAGTTACTAAACTATTGGATGAGGCTAAAACAAGAGGCCTTCTCTCTGTCCCCCAGCAGGGACCCCACCTTCAAGGTCAGTCTCTGGGTCCTCAGTCCATCTAAAATATTGTGCCCATCTAAAATGAGGTCATCCATGCCGTTGTGAACTTTCTGGAGGGAGGAGTTAAACTGCAGTGATTCGTCCATTGGTATGGTGGTGTCAGAGTCCTGTGAAAGAAACACAGGCACTTGATTAACTTTGCTTGTTAGTCAGCTCCTGGGGTCTGACTGCTCTGTCTTTTGGCCAAGGCCAAGCCAGAACAGCCAGAGGTGTTCTGGTGCAAGAATCAGCGGACCTTAACGGATAAGAAAAAGCCAAGCAAAGGCCTGGGGTGGCCTGTCCACACAGAAGAGGAACTTCCTCAGATCTATCACTCTCCAAATGCGTTCCACTCCACAAGTATCGTTCATTCCAACGATACTTGTCTCTGTATCATTATCTCCTCTTAGGAAAAGCTATTCCTTCAAGACCTCATTGGGTGTCTCCTAAAGGCTTTCTCTGACTACTCACTAACCTAGCTTGTTCCAAATGTTCCTTTCCTTGGCTTCCCCTTAATGCAGTGTTAAATGTTTGCTTGTGTCCTTTAGCTATTTTATCTATAGTTTACCTCTCCAAGTAGACTGAGGGTTAACTAAGGATAGAGGAGGCTGTGCTTCTGCATTTTCTTTTCTTTTTTCTTTTTTTTTTTTTTTTTTGAGACAGGGTCTCCCTCTGTCACCCAGGGTGGAGTGCAGTGGCGCGATCTCAGCTCACTGCAACCTTAGCTTCCTGGACTCAAACGATTCTCCCACCTCAGCCTTCCGACTAGCTGGGACCACAGGTGCATGCTACCATGCCCAGCTTTTTTCTTTCTTTGTCTTTCTCTTTTTTGTATTTTTGGTAGAGACAGGGTTTCACCATGTTGCTCAGGCTGGTTTCGAACTCCTGTGCTCAAGGAATCTGTCCATAGGCCTCCCCATTTTACAGATGAAAAAATGCCCAGAGAGGTAGCATAACTTGTCCAAGATCACACAGCTGGTAGGAAGTCCAGTGGAGCTGGGAATCTGGGTACTGAGCGCAAGGCCTGCCCTGTTACCCACACCGTAGAGGGAAACACCAACGCCCATCCTGGTGGCTCTACTTTTGCACTGAAAGTGGACTAGAGACAGGAGCCAAGTCCTTGCCAGCTGTGAGAGCGTTCCCTTCTCTTTTCTGCCAATCACAAACTCTCCTGCCAAGTAGTGCTGGGGTTTGTTTCGTGGTTTTTTTTTTTTTTGAGACAGGCTCTCACTCTGTCACCCAGGATAGAGAGCAGCCTTGACCTACCAGGCTTAAGTGATCCTCTCACCTCGGCCTCCCGAGTAGTTGGGACCACAGGCTCACGCCACCACGCCCGGCTGATTTTTATATTTTTTTGTAGAGACAATGTCTCACCATGTCACCCAGGATGGTGAACTCCTGAACAATCTGCTGCCTTGGTCTCCCAAAGTGCTGGGATCACAGGCGTGTGTCATTGTGCCCCGCTCCACTAGTGCTGTTTTTACCACCTAAATTCCAGTTTCAATTGTCAAAAAAAAAAAGGTTATGCCACTGTTTCTTTGCTGCTCAGATTTGGAATCATTTTGCACATATGCGTTTTCAACTGCCCCTGCTAACAGGGGAGCTCCTCACAAGTAGGCGTCAGGTCTTTTAATTTCATCATGTGCTTTACTCCTAGTGCCTGAATTAACTGTTTTCTACATGCAGCTAATGCCAGTGCGTCAGAAGACGCTGGCGTTGGAAAGACTCAGAGACTTCTCTTCAGTAATTTGACAAGCACTTATGAAATGCCATTTACATACAAATCTTTCTTACCCTCCCATCTAAAACAGTATGGCTGATGGGCCATTATCTCTCAGAAAAATGTATTATATAGCTCCATACGGTAGAATGACCAGGAAGAAGTTTCATCTGGCAAGTCAATATTTATTAAGAACTGACTGTGTGCACAGCATCATGCCAGGCTGGCAAAAAACAAAATAATCCTAAGCGATCATCGTTGGTCTAAAAAAGGCCTGAATACTACATTATAACGATCTAAAATCCAAACATCTTTTAGTGTGTCTTACAGTTCATTGAATTTTTGAACTGTTAAACACTGTGACTTGACTGCTTAGTCTGGGGAAGCAAAAACTATGTTGGCACAGCCTGAAACACTTGGGGAAATTTATTGCAAAGCAAGGATGCAGCATTGAGGGTTAAACATCTACAAAGCAGGAAATGACGTGAATTTTAACAACGGGCTTAGAAAGCTAACATCTCTTTAGAAAATAATCCTCTGTAAAAAAACAAAATACAAAAAGCCAAAGCACACTTCATTTAGTGGAATATATTACGCAGGACACAGAAAAGGCCAGTATGTTCTACAGCCACGTGCAGGAAATGATCTGGTTAAGACTAAAGGGCAGGGACAACGGGTTCTGAGGAATCAAACATGCAAACCAACACACTTTCAGACAGACTCAGGCAAGCAGTCCATCTAACCCTAAATATCTGTTAACAAATTCCTCCAAATTGCTGCTCAGACTAGGGGCAAAAACATTTTAATGCACCTGACACTGGAACCACACACATACTCGGCACAATGGCAACTGCCCGCAGGCAGCTTTGAAATGCTGCCTTCTCTACAAATGGCCTAAGTTCTAATCATCTGTCTCTATCTGATCAGAAAAACGTTTCCACCATGTGAACTTCCACCTTTCTGTCTCAGACCAGTCCAACCAGGTAATTTTCACCTCTGCCTATTCCCCTTCAATTTAACTGCTTCCTCTTCAGGTTTTTGTCTTAGTTTTAAAAAGGGATTCTCTGTCTAAGTCTAGTCTCTGTGGCAATGTACAAAGTTCTTGTCATTTCCAGTTGGTTTCCTCATCGCCAGTCTTCTTCAGACACCCCCAAAACAGATGGCGCTCAGAGATCTGAACTCCAGCCCCGACAACCTGTCAAGTGCAGGCCGACCCTCACCGCAGGCCTGGCTTACGTTAGTGGTGAAGGTTCGAGACAGAAGCTCTTCTCGCTGTCTCTCCTGCTGCTCCCTTGCGTGGCGCCGATGCTGGAAGTTTCTGAGCGCAGTCTGCAGGTGCTGGACATCATACTTTAACTGGTCAACCCGACTGGAATTGATGGAGAGAGAGATTAAATTCCAGGAACTCAGGGCAGCAGAATCTGAGGGGGCCAGGCTTTGTATTGAGGAAAGACGGCGTTTCCTTACTTCTCCCTACACCACCCCACACTATACCCCCTCACCACAAGATCTGATTTTGATCAATGATGCTGAAAGTAAAGAAGTAACTTGTGGTTAAAGTGAGATGGTAGCACACAAGATTCTGGCAGCTTGACTTCAGAATCTGTTGCTCTCTGATTCTGGATGCATGACAGGGAACAGGGGACAGGAAGCAGGCTCGCTGACCTCTTCTTGACCTTTTATGGATTATATCGCTCTCCTGGAAGAAGCCCAAGGGCATCTTTGAGGTAAAGCATCCACGAAGTTTCATACAACTTTTGGAAACAGGCGCTGGGGGTGGAGGTGGCGAGGGTGGTTTCATTTTAATTTCATGCTGGAGTATCAAACATTAGATCAGCATTTCATTATGGGTGGACTGATTGAAGTGATTTTTCATTTCAACCCAAGAAGAACCCAGCAGGAACCAAAGAGCAGAACAAAACTCCATGGCAACATTAGGCTTCAGGTGGCTATGGGTCTAGTCAAAAAACAGAACTGGAAGCAAAATTTCAAAATGACACCACAGAGGTAAGGGGTCACAAGGTTTCTGAGTCACAAACCTCATAGGCTATTTATTTTGAGGGGCATCATTCAGATAGAATTGTGCCCTTTGGGGGGGCTTTTTCTTTGCATAGTCGTAGTCTTTCAACACGTACGTGGGTTTTCAGAATATTCTATCGCCTCCACCCGGGAGAAAAGCCTGTCTTGATGGGCCTGGAGTATCAGAGCCATGTCAGAGGTCAGCACTTACAGTTTGGCATTTTGCCTTTTGTTAGGGGGCTCCTTGCTGGACAAAATCTCCAGACGTTCTAGACGGCTGAATATCTGGTCTATGCTTGCTTGGATTTCGTTTTCTACTACTGTACAAAAAAGAAAAAAGAATAATTGCTGGAAAAGAGATAGTGAACTTAAATTAGAATGATAAATCACAGATGTTTTTTCAATATCCAATAAACTAGAACTACATATTTCAAAAGGAGAAAAATGTATACACTAATGAATAACAGAAAAAATTCAAGTTAGGCCGTAAATGTTGTTTTGAAAAAAGTACATGTATATAGCTGTTAATGACATAACAATGCCAATTTTTTTAAAAAGCTGAAGGTAAATCTGTAGAAATAAATTTACCTTTAGAAAATAAACATGCAAAGGTTGTCCAAATAAATACTTTAAGCTAAATTTTCTGATACAGGTCTGTCTTCCTTTGGGATTCTCAGACGTGGATTATAAATACCTAGTAAAAAGACTGCCAATTGAATTCCCTATAGTAATGAGTTTTTTTTTTAATTAAAAAAAAAAAAAAGCATAAAGGAAGGGAAAGATTAGTATGTGAAACATACAGAGAAGAGTTCCCCTAAGGCTTTCTTCCCTTAAAGCTTTCTGTAAGAATGGGTGGGCTGAGCAATGTTGACATCCCCAAAATAGACCAAATATCAATAGGAAAGGCCCAGGAAAGAATCCACAGAGGTAAAGAGATATGATAAATACGGTCATTTTCCTTATCCCTTTCGATAAGACAGTCAAAATGACCTCTTTCCATTTCTAATCATGTAACAATGAGATTGCTGAGAAGGCAAACAAAGTCCGATGAACAAAGAAGCTAAACTGTGCACAAAAGAAAGCATCCAGACTGCTTCTTGCCCCATAAAGAAGTGACAGCAGTGACACTGCCCCTTCCTAGCCCTTTGCGCCCACAGTGAACAAAGACAGTTGAGATTAGAACAAGGTGGGGCACAGAACCAAGAACAGAGCTGCTTTTGAAGCTGTGAAAGGAGACATGAGAGAACAGGAGGAATGGGTCCGGAGGGAGCCCAGCAGTGGTGTGGGTAGGCAGCCCCCACAGGTGGTGTCCATATGACCAACTCAGAAAAAGGACCGTTCCTTAGAATAGAATAGGAAAAACAAAAACAAAAACAAAAACGAAAAAAAACAAAAAACCAGCATGCTTCTCAAAAGAAACTTTGCTGTGGGAACTAAACTAATTAATATTGCTGTTCGTTTCTGAATAATCCTCCTAAAAAGCCACAGTTCTCAGCTCAGAAGAAATGGCCAATTCCAGTTAAACATCTCTGAATTTTTATGGAGTACATTCCTCTAAGGACTAGGTAATTAGATTAAGACAGATGGAGGCAAGCGCTTCCATTCCCATAGGGCCATGTCAGGTTGAGTGGAGGGGTAATGGGGGATAAGACTTGTGGGATTCCAAAGGGCACACTCAGGGAAATCAGTGACTTTGCCATAGGGTTTTTCTGTCCACCCTAACAACAAAACTCATTCCACGCTGAATCATTAAGCCCCCGAGGCAGAGTGCAGTCAGGAAGCCCAGCCCATTAGCACCCTGTCATCAGAGAAAGGACTCTGGTCTCCACAGTTAATTACTCACTGTGCACAGACTGCTTGTCTGCCGTCTCCAGGCGTCCCATGCGAGACTGGATCTCGTGGACCTGCCTATCAAAGGAAGAGGGAGGAAATAAGTGAGACAGGAGTAATCAACAGCGCTTCAGTCAGGAAAGACAATTTTTCTGATGCCAACATGTAACTGATTTAAATTGACAGCATCACTGAACTGTAAAATTTGTATGTGGCACTTTAGGTCCCATGTTTTGGCATGGTTTCTAGTATCTTAACTACTAACAATAACACTGATAGGCAGATTATGGGTGCTTACCATATCCAAGATACTCTGCCAAGTCAATAACCCTATGAGGAAAGTACCATTATCATCCTCATTTTATAAAAACTGAAGCCCAGAAAGGTTATGTAACTTGTTCAAGATCACACAGCAAGTGATAAACCTCGAACTGAACCCGGCCAATCCTACTTTCTGTTCTATGACCTAATGTGCTAAGCACTGGCCTGTACTAGGAAAAGTCAAAGGGCAAGGGAGATATAATCCTTGTCCTTGAGAAACAACATAATGAGGAATGACAGGCTAGACAGATATGAACAAGCCCTGGGAAGATTCACGAGAAAAGCAATACACATAAGCATAAACAAACAGAAAGACGGGCAGCTCTGCACAGCAGTGTCACAGGCAAGCAGACAGAGGGGTGGGGCTGAGAAAGAGAAACCAGGTAAGTTTTGTGGATGGACAGAGTTCTGAGCATCACTGTGAAGAAGGGAGACATCATTTGGTGAAGGAAGATAGAAGAAAATGATATGCAAAAATTCATTCAAGACATGTGGATTACAAGTAGGCTGGGCTTCTTGAAAGGCAATCGGGTCGGGGGAGAGGACGCTGAAGTGACTCACTGAGGAAATCATTCAGAGGAAGACCCTGAAAGACGGGGACCTCCTGTTTGGTAAACATCTTTCCCCAACAATATCAAGGAAAGAAGGAACTGCCATCTCATTTGGAAATGCAACACTGTACCCTGGATCTGAGTAACACTCTCTGGAGGCTTCCCAGGGTCTGGCCAAGGTCATCCTCAAGACCCCCTTCCTAGTGGTCCTCCATGATCAGTCCTCGGGATACTGCTTATGCTGGCCCCACCATCCACTTCCTGGTGCTCACAGTGGAGGTTTCCCCAAGTTAGGGCCCACATGAAGGAGGCCTGCTGGACTCTCACATCATCCCCAACACTGGAGGAAAGGTCAGCAACCATTCTCCATCATGAGCACTGCAAACCAGGACCCCAAATTTACCAATGCCAGCCAGGCACCCAACTTTGCTTCAGCTTGTGCCCAGTCTTTTCCAGGGCTTCCCTGTGGCCTCCAGATATGTCCTCGGGCACCAAAAGAAGCTGGGTGAGCTGTTAAATGACTCCCCAGGGTGCTCCTAGGCAAGACCTGTGGCCCTGAGAAGCAACTAGAAATCACTGCTAGAGTCTGAAACCAGGCCGTTGCTTCCGGAAAGTAAGTCCGGGATATTCTGCGATGATGCGGGGGTGTGGAGGCGTGGGGGCTGATGTAAGAATGCAGCCTGAGGTAGCCGACAACTGAAGCAGGGCAATCAAGGGAACACGTATAGGGGACCGGAGGGTAACAGGGACAGAAAGGAGAATTAGGACTCTAAGGAAGTCCTGACGCAGGCTGTGAGGTAAATTTTCAATGCTGATTTAACAGAAAAATCTGAAAGTTGGTAATATGATCAACACGAACGGTGACATAATAAAAAGGGGGGAGGTAAATAGCCAAGACCACTCTGAAGAAGGAGGGGGAGGAATGACTTGTCCCACCTGCCATTATGACTTACAAAGCAGTAACAATGGAAACAATATTGCGGCAGTGCAGGTACAGACGGACAAGGAAAAGCAAACCCTACAGCTGGCCCAAGAGGAAAGAAACAGCCCAGACACAGCCCCATGTATTTGGGAGCTTTTGAAAGAAGGGACTACAATAAATGCCAACAGCTCCAGTTTGTTACAGAAAAAGGCCACCTCAGGTAACACATAAAAATAAACTCGAGCTCACTTAAAACCCAAATGGAAAAAGCAGAGCTTTCAAACTTTCTGAAGAAAATACAGGTGTGCATAAATGACCTGGAGTTACAGAAGGATTTCTTAAATAAGACAAAATCCAAAAACTACCCACCCCCACAAAACCCACAAACCACAAAGAAAAAGACGGATACATCTGACAACATGAAAACAAAAAAATTCTGTACACCAAAGCCACAAAATAAACAAATAAATGAATGGCACAGACTGGAGGGTATCTGCAGCAGATAACAAAGGACTGACGTGCAGAAAATATATAAAGAATTGTTACAAATCAATACAAAAAGTCAAACAAGGCATTTTTTTTTAAAATGAAGGGCAAATGACAGAAAAGAAAACCCAAATAGTCAATCAGTATACAAAATGACACTCAACCAGGAAAACACAAATGAAAAGCAATGAGATCACATTTCTTTAGCCCATCAAACTGACAAATATTTTAAAGTTTGGGGACATATGCATTAATAAGGAAATAGGGAAACTAGAACTCTCATATCCAGCTGGTAGGATTATAAATTGGTAAAACACTTTAAATGCTTTCTGACAATAACTAGTAGAATAAAGCATGTGTCCATCCTATGACCCAGCAGTTTGAGGAATATGTCCTAGAGAGGTTCTGGCATACCCTGAGGAGATGTACATGGCAGGACGTTCATCAAAGCACTTTTGTATAGGCCCATAATCCACGGACTTTTCCCATCAAATCTCTATTTGCTTTGAACCAATCAGAGACGATGCAGCCAATAATACAATTCCAGTGGCTACATTTCATGCTAAGAAAAGATGAATATGAAACATCAAAGCAAGTATGAATGGCAAGGCGGGAACTACTAATATGCCAAGTGCAAAACCTGTCTCAAACTGAACTGGGAATTCTGACAACACAACACACTGGAAGTCCATAAGAAACAGGTGATACACGAGCATGACTTGGGAGTGTGGACATGAGGAAAAAGAAGTCTTAGCCCTCTCTAGCATGGGGTCCATGGTGGGCTTCGGTGATAATATAACAAAGCAGAGAAATAGTAGCAAATAAGCCAGGGTCATTGTAGCTGTCTTTAAAAAAGGTTTACAGAAGATCTAGGAAGAATTTTTTAATGGAAGTGCTTTTTAAAAGTTCATGAAACTACTCACCGACCCCACCACCCCATAACATCCACTTTGCATCCAGGCTGCCTCTGACCATGATGAACATGAAAACACTGTGTAACCTACACAGCATCATGTAAGTTTGTTGTTAACTTTACTTAAAAGTAGTGGCAACAATCTGGTCATTTTCATTTCACTCACTTTGCCTTTACATTTCACTCATTAAAGGGCAAAATCTATAAAGGAAAAACATGGTCTTGAGATAAGGTAATAGTTCTTAAGCTCCGCTGCTCAGGAAAAAAAATGGTCTGAGGAAAAAAAATGGTCTTGAGATAAGGTAACAGTTCTTAAGCCTACCTGCTCATCAAAACCACCTGGGGAGCTTGTTAAATGTAGTGCTTCTTGTGTCCTGGACATACGATAAGGTCCAGGACAGGAGACTGATCTTGGACTACACAGGGGACAAATGTGGTCACCTTTACAACCATTGGGATCTCAAAAATAGAAGCCTGGCTATTAGCTCCTCTATAAAGTTCATCTAAATTAAACATTTAAGTGTAAAATGTTTATTGTTTTTCATCCTTTATTTTCATTCATTCATTGTTCACGTAGATTCAGGAGTTTTCAAGTAACTTTAAAATGTCAATCTAATTCCAATGTACTCAGTGTATTCAGGGACATGGCAAGAGATAATCACAAACTGGGTTTAAAGTTCCAGTAAAATTAATAAGTTCAGCTACTGTTGTGTCAACTCAGCTACAATCACTAATTTCTGCAGTTGCGAAAGTTCATTGCTGGTGCTCACTGGACTCCACGTGTTTCCTGTGAAAGTCATTCAGTCATCAGTTCTGTATCATGGAACTGAAAGGAGCCTTACAGTTTAACCAGCCCAAACTATAATATCATTCTACAGATGAGGAAAAATAAAGTAAGGAGGTCTAGAACCAGAACTCCCACTCCTGGTTCAGCACTTGAGAGGAAAGACAGACAAGATACTGCAGCATAAAAGAAGGTAAACTCCTCGAGGGCAGGGCTGTGCTGCCAGCACTGAGAATGGTGCACAGCACATAGTAGGTGCTCAATAAATATTCAATGAATTAATGAGTGTCGGGGTAACAGAGGGCCTAATAGTTGTGGGGCAAAGCTGGCCCACTGCTTGTTTTGATAAATAAAATTGTACTGGAACACAGGTACATCAATTAGTTTACATATTGTCTATGGCTGTTTTCCCAATATAACAGAAGAGTAGTAACTACAGAGACTGTATAGCCCACAGAGCCTAAAATATTTACTATCTGGCCCTTAACAGAAAAAACTGGCAAGCTGCTAGAGTCCAAGGGTGCATTGTTGGAGGCCTACAGAGCATCTACACTCCACACACCTTGTTTGGGGTACCATTTAGAATTCCTCTTCTGAGCCATGCAGTTTTCGCTGTGATTAGCTGCACTGAAAACAAGTAGTCTAAGACTCTCTAAACAAAGTTATTCTTGAATATAAAATGGGTCATGGCCTTCTTGGCAACATCTTTTAACTAAATTAACTAGATAAGACCATACATAACAGATTAACTTCAAGGCACTACTATGCCCACTGTGCCCTGCTATTGTGAAAGACAGGCCCTTTCTTAGTAACATGAACATAATTTCGTTTCATTCTTTCTCTAAATTACTCACAGACTAGTTTAAGTCCCTTCCTACAATGTTTATGTGAGAATAGGGCTCCCCAGTGTAAAAGAAAATTCTGTCATTACAAAGTAGGTTCTGTATTTTCGCCCGCCCAAATGAAACACCTCATCGCCAAAATAAAAGAAACCCATAAACTTAGAAAATGAAAGAGAAAGAGGATCATCACCCTCTTATTCCTAATGCTTCAGGGCATTTCATTTCCAGGCCTTGGGAGTGTGATTTTAAGTGTTTTAATCAACAAAACTACAGCATAAGTTTGAAAGTTCTCAATAAGATAGGTATACACCTCAAAAAATTGAGAAGAGAAACTAAAACAGATACTTCTACACCAGAGTTCATAGCAGTATTATTCTCAATAGCCCAATGGTGGAAACAACTCAAGTGCCCATCAACAGATGAATGGATAACAAAATGTGGTAGATACATACAACGGAATATTATTCAGTCATAAAACGGAATGAAATTCTGGTAACAGGCTACAATATAGATGAACCCTGAAAACATTAAGTGAAATAAGCCAGATACAAAAGGACAAATTCTGTATGACTCCACTTATATTAAGTATCTAGAATAGGTAAATTCATAGAGAGAAGTAAAACAGAGGTTACTAGGTGCTCTGGAAGAAATGAGGTGCTACTGATTAACAGGCACACTGTTTGGGATGACGAAAAAGTTCTGGAAATGGATCGTAGTGATGTAAGTTGTGAATGTACTCAATGTCACTGAATTGTACACTTAAAAATTGTTAAAACAGTAAATCTTATGTTGTGTATATTTTACAATAAAAAATAAAAATCATAAAATTCCGTCCCCCCAAAACAGGGTAAAAATCATAATTCTGCCCCCCCCACGCCAAAAATAGGGTAAAGGGTAAGTATGGCCCCATTACCATACTCAACTACGTATCTCAGCAATTCCAAAAGTGCAGGACGATGCGAATAAAGGACACTACCAAGGAATTTAAGTTATGAGAAGCTAAATTATAATTTGATTTTCTTAGCGATAAACTGTAACCAGATACGATTAACAAGTAATAATAGTGAATGCTACATAGACAGCAATTTCTTTGTACCATAAAAATGTGGTCTTTAGTATAAATCGAATAAGAATACAAATACTTTCCCGTAAGTGCCTTGACTCTCCAATTAAACAGTACACTCCTACGGCCAGGGGTCGTGTCTCCTACTCCGTGTCTCCTCTCGAGGTCTACCAACCAGGAGCACCGAGTTGACAAGTGCTGGACAAAGTTTTATAAACTGCAGGTGCCACTTTCCCCTCACCCAGTCTACCCAGCAGGTAGTCACGGACTTGCAGACCCCAGGAGTCATCTGCCCCACGTCTCCAGGCCCCAGGCTGAACCCACTGTCTGTGGCTGACCTGGGAGTCCCGCCAAGGATTAAGCACTTCGGAGGCATCCCCAGCAGTGCCCTGGCGGAAAAACTCGCCCTCTACCCTGGCGGACGTCCGAGGCCCCAGCCCCAGAAGCCAGCCTCACCTGGCCTCGCCTCGTCTAGCCCCTGCCCGCTCCCCGACCGGCCCTCACTTGTGCGTTTGCTGGTACAGGGGCTCCATGTCGCCGGCCCGGCCGGCCACGGCTCCGGCTCTGACTTCCTCGGAACACGTCCTCACAGCCCCCCTTCCGGTTTCCGGCTTCCGGTCGCAGGACCCTCCCTCCCCTACCGGCCAGAGCTGCCCGCACGCGCGCCTTACTAGCAGTGGTTGCGAGAGCGAAGAAGGGGAAGGAGAAATGAGGCCGGCGACGGAAGGATAAGTGTAGTCACAGGCTCGGCTTCACGTGAAGGGCAAGGAGGTGTAGATGTTCGCTGAAGGCTCGCCTCAGGATTCAGTCAGGCATTAGGAAGGACAATCGCGGGATACTAACGAGAAGTCCTCAGAGCAAAGTTGAAGGCGAACCAGGATCACCTGCTCTTCTCTGCCGCAGAGAGGACGGGAGGTTCTTGCTTGGCTTCACTTTAAACCATTTAATCGGGGGTCTGGAGATTTCGCTCTTCACTGTTTTTCCTGGCGCAAGCTTTTCCTGTTTCGCGTTTGTCTACTCACTCTCCCGCCTGTCTACCCCCCATTCCTGTTTATCCATCCAGTAAACCTACATTGAATGAGTGGTTATTATGTGTCATGTGTAAAGTAGGGAAAACCGGGTTCCTCCTGCCCTCAAAGAGGTTCTGGTCTGGGAAAGGAAATAAGATATGTATACTGTCAAAAGACAAAATTACAAGAAATGTAGATATAGATTTTTTTCTTTATTTTATTATTTTTTATTATTATACTTTAAGTTCTAGGGCACATGTGCACAACGTGCAGGTTTGTTACATATGTATACACGTGCCATGTTGGTGTGCTGCACCCATTAACTCGTCATTTACATTAGGTATATCTCCTAATGCTATCCCTCCACCCTCTCCCCACCCCACAACAGGCCCCGGTGTGTGATGTCCCCCTTCCTGTGTCCAAGTGTTCTCATTGTTCAATTCCCACCTATGAGTGAGAACATGTGATGTTTGGCTTTTTGTCCTTGCAATAGTTTGCTGAGAATGATGGTTTCCAGCTTCATCCATGTCCCTACAAAGGACATGAACTCATCATTTTTTATGGCTGCGTAGTATTCCATGGTGTACATGTGCCACATTTTCTTAATCCAGTCTATCATTGTTGGACATTTGGGTTGGTTCCTGGTCTTTGCTATTGTGAATAGTGCTGCAATAAACATACGTGTGCATATGTCTTTATAGCAGCGTGATTTATAATCCTTTGGGTATATACCCAGTAATGGGATGGCTGGGTCAAATGGTATTTCTAGTTCTAGATCCCTGAGGAATCGCCACACTGTCTTCCACAATGGTTGAGCCAGTTTACAGTCCCACCAACAGTGTAAAAGTGTTCTTATTTCTCCACATCCTCTCCAGCAGCTGTTGTTTCCTGACTTTTTAATGATCGCCATTCTAACTGGTGTGAGATGGTATCTCATTGTGGTTTTGATTTGCATTTCTCTGATGGTCAGTGATGATGAGCATTTTTTCATGTGTCTGTTGGCTGCATAAATGTCTTCTTTTGAGAAGTGTCTGTTCATATCCTTCGCCCACTTGTTGATGGGGTTGTTTGTTTTTTTCTTGTAAATTTGTTTGAGTTCAATGTAGATTCTGGATATTAGCCCTTTGTCAGATGAGTAGATTGCAAAAATTTTCTCCCATTCTGTAGGTTGCCTGTTCACTCTGATGGTAGTTTCTTTGGCTGTGCAGAAGCTCTTTAGTTTAATTAGATCCCATTTGTCAATTTTGGCTTTCGTTGCCATTGCTTTTGGTGTTTTAGACGTGAAGTCCTTGCCCATGCCTATGTCCTGAATGATATTGCCTAGGTTTTCCTCTAGGGTTTTTATGGTTTTAGGTCTAACATGTAAGTCTTTAATCCATCTTGAATTAATTTTTGTATAAGGTGTAAGGAAGGGATCCAGTTTCAGCTTTCTCCATATGGCTAGCTAGTTTTCCCAGCACCATTTCAAAAACGATGGTTAGATGCCACGAAGTAGGTGGCAATGCCTTAACCGTATGCATGTTGTCAGGCCCAAGGGCCTCTTCCATCCTTGTCGAAGGGAGTGCTAACCTTCTCTCCTTTCATACAACACAGTTATAGATCTTAACTGGCTATTTGCGATTCTAGCACCAGGCAACGCCTTATTCTATAAAATAGAATGAGTATTCTTATCAGCTGAGCAGAGGAGATTGTCTCTATAGACAGAAAAGGGCTGAAAAAAAAAAAGCAGAAACAAACAACAAGTTTCAAAGTTATTTTACTTGTATTGGTTAAGGCAGAAAGGACTTCCTTTATCGTGGGGATATGGCTATTTTCCCTCTCTTCTGATTTCTCCGAAGGTCAGATGAACAGCTTAATTTCGGCTTTGTGGCTTGGAACTTTAGCATGAGTGACTCTATTTCGGTTTGGCCTGTTGCGCCTAGCGCAGGAGCTCAGTCCAAACCAATGGCTTTCTATGAATTTTATTTGTCAAGACAAACATTCTACAAGGTAGAAAATCCAAAGAGGTTGAGCTGAGCTGGGGGTCGTCTCTAGGAGGAGATTTAGGAGAGACTTAATGAAGGGGTGGCATTTGAGCCAGGACTGGGATTTGGACACTTCTTTGTCTCCACATAGGCTATCCCGTTTCCATCCTCCAAGCTTATCTGCTATTCCTCCCAAGGCAGGAGATGTTCTTTTCTTTGACAAGTTGATACTTCTCTTTTCCTGGATCCTGGATCCCACCCAGTTTTGTGTCCCAAGAGACTGTCCACCCATATACATTCTTTTTCTAAAATTATTTTTTTCACTTATTCTATAATTGAGCATCTACGATATACCACGCACGGATACTGGAGATAGGAACACAAGCAAGACACAGCCTCCCATATTTCTCATGGTCTGCTGGGAGGACTAATCATACCCTCAAGCTACATTATTAAGTAGAATACATGCTACAATTGATACAAAGTACCATTTCCATGGGAAGGGCAAGAAGGGTTCATGGACAAAATAGCATATGAATAGGACCTTCAAGAATCAATAGAATTTTAACAGTGTCTTGTATATACTAACCACTCTGAAAATGTTTATTGTGTCTGCCTGGTAGAGATGAAGAGGAGGGCATTTGAGGCTGAGGGAATAGCTTGAGCAAAGTCAAACAGAAGGAAAGAACATGAATCTCCTCTGGCTGGATTCAGGGTGTTTGGGGCAATAATAGTAGTCGAAGAAAGGTTAGAACGAGATCATAGGAAATTTTTTTTTCTTTTTTTTTTTTTTTGAGATGGAGTCTCGTTCTGTTGCCCAGGCTGGAATGCAATGGTGAAATCTTGGTTCACTGCAACCTCCGCCTCCTGGGTTCAAGCGATTCTCCTGCCTCAGCCTCCTGAGTAGCTAGGATTACAGGCACCCATCACCACGCCCAGCTAATTTTTGTATTTCTAGTAGAGACAGGGTTTCACCATGTTGGTCAGGCTGGTCTCGAACTCCCGACCTCAGGTGATCAACCCGCTTTGGCCTCCCAAAGTGCTGGGGTTACAGGCATGAGCCACTGCGCCTGGCCAGGAAATCTTAAATGTCAGTGTTGGGTTTTTATTTGTAGATTTTTATTCTGTGGGTAGTTGGAAGCTATCGGAAAAATCTATCAGAGGATAGTAATGTAAAAAATTTCTCAAATAATTTTCATGCCTATGTCTTGTTTTCCTTTGGGTCTCATGGCATCCCTGGGAGGTGGATAAGGCAGATAAGGAAATTGAAGTCCAGAAGATCTCCCTTCTGCCTCTCAGTCTCTTAAGTCTTTATACGTATTTAGGCCTTCCTCTAAATAGAAGAAAACTCCACTCTCCAGCTTACTGCATTTTTAACTTATATCCCATTTTTTCTTTTTCTTGTATGGCTAAACCACTTGGATAATTGATATATACTGCTGACATTCTCTTGGCATGACTTACCCTCCAGCCTCTCCTTCATTTTACTAGAACGTTTTCTAGGCTCACCAGAGTCCACTTGACTTAGTCCATTGGTCTCCTTCCATAAATCATCCTACATTATAGATTCATTGAGCTGATAACTGTGTGTCAAGCACAATGCAAGGGCTGATATACAAAGATGAGTAAGACACCACCTTACCATAGCAGCTCTTTAATATACTGGGAGGTAAACATCTATACAGATAATAGATAATTAGAATCCTATGTGGTGAGTGTGGGGTACAGTAACTGGGAACTATGGGATGACAAGGAGGGAACACTTAGCCTAGTTTGGTGACTCAAGAGAGCTTCAAAGAGGAAATGACACCTAAACTGAATCTTGGAAGATAAGGCCAGTGGGGAAAACATCCCAGGAGGAGGAAACAACGTACACAAAAGCAAAGATATATGATGTGCAGGGGAAACTACAAGCAGTTTGATGTTACTAGAACAAAATGCGCAAAAAGACAAAGGACAAGGCCAGAGAGGTAGCCTGTGGCCAAGTCAGTCTAAGGAACTGGACTTCATTCTGTAGGAGGGAGGGAGCTGCAGTCCAATGATCCTTGTGGTTCAGGGGGAGCTATTTCATTAGTACTTCATTGGTGAGTAAATTGTGTGTGTGTGTGTGTGTGTGTGTGTCTGCCTGCTATATTTCTATCAGGTTAGTGCAAAAATAATTGTGGTTTTGCAATTACTTTTAATGGCAAACCACAATTACTTTTGCACCAACCTAATGCCTACATATCTACATATTTATCTGTCACATTGACAGGACTGTATCTAGGTTTTGTGGGGCCCCAAGCAAATGTTTTTGTGGGCCCAGTCTTTATATGCAGTTTGATTAAAAACTGTGTTATAGGCCGGGTGCAGTGTTCACGCCTGTAATCCCAGCACTTAGTGAGGCCAAGGCGGGTGGATCAAGAGGTCAAGAGATCGAGACCTTCCTGGCCAACGTGGTGAAACCTCTTCTCTACTAAAAATACAAAAACTAGCTGGGCATGGTGGCACGTACCTGTAGTCCCAGCTACTCAGGAGGCTGAGGGAGGAGAATCACTTGAACCCGGGAGGTGGAGGTTGCAGTGAGCTGAGATCGTGCCACTGCACTCCAGCCTGGGTGACAGAGCGAGATTCCGTATCAAAAAACAAACAAACAAACAAGCAAAACTGTGTTATAAAATTCATGGACTCATGTGAGGAATAGTGATTTAACAACAAAGATTTAGAATAATTAGTAGAGAAAAGTACTTAGATATTTGTTTATTGTCTAATAAGTGCATGTGAATATTCTTTACAGTGTTCAGGTACCATCGCTTTCTGACTGGGTCCAGGAACTATCTCCTTATTTTATTGTCAAATGTGCTATTTCTCGCTAGTTTCTGGCTACATGAGAAAAGGGGAACAACGTTGTTATTCACAATGCCATGACTCTTCAGAACCTGTTTGTATTGGCCTATGTAGTTTTCTTTGCCCCTCCAGTTCCTAATGCCATTTATTTAAAGCTGGTACTGCAGAGAGTCCCCACTAGGGCAACGCCAAGCGGAAATGTGGGATTGGAGCCACCAGAGTCCGTAGTAGGGCAGTGCCTAGTGAAGCAGTGGGAATGGAGTCATCTCCAAGACCACAAAACTGTAGTCCTACCAGTATGCAACTCCAGCCTGGGAACTGTAGGCAGGAGACTCCAATCCATCAGAGCGGCTGCATGGACCGAGCCTAGAAAGGCTGTAGAGGTGGGACTGCCCAAAGCTTTGGGGGCCCAGCCTCCCAGCATGTCCAGGAGTAGGACATGAATCAGAGATTATTCTCTAGCTTTAAGACTTAATGTTGTTTTCCCTGTTGGGTTTTGGACTTACTTGGGACCAGTTACCCTTCTTTTCTTGCCTAGTTCTCACTTTTGGAATGGGAATGTCTATCCTATGCCTGTACCATCATTGTATTTTGGAAAAAGATAACTTGTTTTGATTTCACAGGCTCACAGCTGGAGGAATTTGCCTTAGGATGAATCGTGCCTTCAGTCTCACCTATATCTGTTTTAGATGAGACTTTGGACTTTGGGCTTTTGAGTTGATGCTGGGTTGAGTTAAGACTTTTGGGACTATTGGGATGGAATGAATACATTTTGCAAGTGAGAAGGACATAAATTTGGCAGGGGGCCAGGGGGAGAATTTTATGCTTTGAATGTGTCCCCCCAAAATTCATACGTTGGAAACTTGGCTGCCATTGTGGCAGTACTGAAAGGTGGGGCCTTTGGGAGCCAATCGGGTCACAAGGACAGAGCCTTCATGAATGGATTGATGTTGTTACTACAGGAGTGGACTCCTGATAAAAGGATAAGTTTGGCTGCCATTGTCTGTCTGTTTCATGTACTAACTTCTGCCTTTCACTTTTCCATCATGGGATGAACTTCACCAGATGACGGTGCCATGCTCTTGGACTTACCAGCCTCCGGAACTATGAGCTGAATAAACGTCTTTTCTTTAAACATTACCCAGTGTGTGGTATTCTATTATGGCAGCAGAAAATAGACTAAGACAGCTGGTTGTGTTGATAATGCCATTTATTTAATGCTGGTTACATCATTACTCATGATGCTGCACCATTCTTCACTCTACCTACAAATACTGGCTTCATAACTCAAAGTTGGTCCCCGTGCTACTTTAGTGATGATACCAATGGCAAGTTTTGCTTAGAGTATGCAGAAAAATGTGAATAAAATTTCACCGATCAGCGTTTTATATGTATGTTTACAACAATATATCATCCAACCACATCTTCTCTTGAATTCTTTAGGCCTTAATCACTGAATTCCTAGAAGGTGATCTCTTTCAGTGTTGACTGCACCCCTGCCTTCCACACACTGAAACCAGTTGTCCGGGGCGGGAGTGGATAGGCTCAGGGCCCATGGGTGGAGCAAGAAGAGAAGTTCCATTCATGTAAGGAACATCTGGCCCTCACCTGGAACAGCTTAAAACCAACCCAGTATCTCATTAGATCACTATATTGATCAGAGGCAAGAGAGGACATTGATTGTAAAAGCTAGTTGGCATTACAGCACAATGGTCTTGAATGGAGAAGATAGGCATGGCCTCTTCTGGAGGATTGCCTGACATGTGGTGCAAAGCCTTGGAGAGGGGTGAACACCCTGTACCAGCTGGAGGTGGGGGACTCTAGCAGTCAGGTTAAAGGATGCATCCACTCTCATTATTGTGTCATGCCAGAGGTGGCACTGTGGTCATCAATGTGGTGAGAGCCAGGGCATTGACCCACACAGGTGGCTAAACGTGGCTCAACCTCAAGGGTTGGTGGTGAACTGTTAGTAGCCCAGAGTTCTGAACTCATATATCCAATGTGAATCACCCCAAATTAGCCAATCAGTACCATTCTAGTGGCCCAGTATTGTTCAATGCCATAAAATAAATACTGTGCTGGTCAGCAGAAGCAATCTACTTGTCAGGTTGCCCTGGACAACCCCATAGGCATGAGCCCTGAAGCACCTCAGGGCATTTGGCCAACCACACAGATCAAGAGGTGGGTCATGGAGTACTCTGAAGAGAAACCAACTGAGATGATCCCAGCCACTGAAGAGGACTTAGAATATTTCAAGAAGAGCACTCAAAAGTGTGGGGTTCCCTGAGAATCTGGTCTGGGGCCTGAGCTAGGGACCCTGCTTGCCTAGGTCTTAGGGCAAATTGTGTAATAAAATAGAGATGATCTCATATTCTTTGCTACTGCTACCATTGAGAGGTGGAGTCTGGTTTTATTCCCTCTAAACCTGAGCTGGCCTTAATGACTTCCTGGACCAATAGAATGTGAAAGAAGTGAAATTCTGGGATTTTCAAGGCCAGGTTATAAGAAGCCCTGCAGCTTCCACCCAGCTTCTTGCAGCACTCACTCTGGGAGCCCCAGCCATCATGGAAGAAGCCCAGCAACCTGAGGCCATCATGCTGGAAAGGCCACGTTAGGGGCTCCCGTTACCATTCCCAGCTGAGTCCAGTCTTCCAGCCATTCCCACCAAGGCATCATACATGTGGGATTGTACCCTGTGTGTCTATCTGTCAGCTGAATCCTACTGTGTGACCTCTGTAGACTCCATCTGAAATAGAATTGCCCAGCTGAGCCTCTGGTTGAATTCCTGTCCCACAAAATCAAGAGATATAGTAAAATGGATGAATTTTAAGCCACTAACTTTTGGGCTAATTTGTTATGCAGCAATAGATAACCAACCTCAAAGAGTTTCTCATGTAGTTGGGATGAGAGGGTACAGGGCTTGTGAAAATATAACAGTGCAAGACAGTGTGCGAGTGTGTAATGAGTAGTAAGGACAATTAAGTTCTATCAGAATGCAGGAAAGAAAGATCCCTTTGAATTATCATGACAAAGGAAGACTTTCTAGAGTACATGTGATTTCAGCTGGACCTAGAAATACAAGGATGTATGGAAAGGCAGGCACAGGGCATTCCTGGCAGGCAGTGAGATAAAGTTGGAAAGGATATAGGTAGGCCCAGGAGGCAATCTGTGTGGTTCCTCTTGGCTAAGGCAAAGAGTTTCTTTTCTTTCCTTTTTCTTTTCCTTTTTTATTTTTATTTTTTTTGAGATGGAGTCTCACTCTGTTGCCCAGGCTGGAGTACAGTGACATGATCTAAGCTCACTGCAACCTCCACTTTCCGGGTTCAAGAGATTCTCCTGCCTCAGCCTCCCGAGTAGCTGGGACTACAGGCATGCACCACTACGCCTGGCTAATTTTTTTTGTATTTTTAGTAGAGACAGGGTTGCACCATGTTGGTCAGGCTGGTCTCAAACTCCTGACCTCAAATGATCTGCCTGCCTTGGCCTCCCGAAGCGCTGGGATTACAGGCATGAGCCACTATGCCTGGCCAGGACAGAGAGTTTCTGCAGTGGAGGAAGATTGAATTAGACTGGTGAGTCAGTGATGTCGCAGACAGGAAAAATGTTTTGCCTCCACCCTATGACCATGGGTAATATCTGACAGGCTTTTGGCCTCAGGTAATGGGATGAAGTCGTGTTTCAGGAAAATCAATGTGATGACATGTTTGCACCTTTACCTGAACTTCAGGAAGTGCCCCACAGTTCTAGAGTTCCAGAATTCAGCAACCCAAGTCATAGTGTGTTTGTTCCCTTTGTGGTGAGACAAACTTGAAACACATCTCTCTGAAGAGGACTTTTGGTCTAACTTGATGAAACTTAATTCTTATCTCTGGAACTGTATTAATTTGTTTTGT
This sequence comes from Pongo abelii, assembly GCF_028885655.2. Classification (NCBI taxonomy): domain Eukaryota; kingdom Metazoa; phylum Chordata; class Mammalia; order Primates; family Hominidae; genus Pongo; species Pongo abelii. The sequence continues at coordinate 76,888,207 of NC_072004.2, read as the reverse complement.
CTTTCTAGCCATCTCAACAAGATGAACTAGAATAATTCTTTTTTTTTGAGATGGAGTTTCGCTCTTATTACCCAGGCTGGAGTGCAGTGGCATGATCTCGGCTCACTGCAACCTCCACCTCCCAGGTTCAGGCGATTCTCCTGCCTCAGCCTCTAGAGTAGCTGGGATTACAGGCACCCACCAGCACACCTGGCTAATTTTTGTATTTTTAGTAGAGACGGGGTTTCACCGTGTTGGCCAGGCTGGTCTCGAACTCCTGACGTCAGGTGATCCACTTGCCTCGGCCTCCCAAAGTGCTGGGATTATAGGCGTTAGCCACTGCACCCAGCTGAAATAGGATAATTCTATTATCCCTTCTCTTAAACTATTAGTGTCCCCTCTACTCTCCTGGCCTGGTCACTCCCCTTCCCAGTGCACTTTCGGATTCTTTTTCCTCCTGGCCGCCCCGCTATTGTGTGTCCCACCTGTACCAATGCTCACATGCCACCTTGCACAGTTGGGGCCAGCTGTGAATATGTCCCACTTCCCCTACTAAACCACGAGAGCGCATCGAGATGGCCTCATCATTCTTCAGCCACCCCCTCCACTTTCAATCATCCTCTTCAAAGTTCCCGAAAAGATCTTTCTAAAACACAGAGTAGGCTGGGTGCAGTGGCTCACACCTGTAATCCCAGCACTTTGGGAGGCCGAGGCAAGCGGATCACCCAAAGTCAGGAGTTTGCAACCAGTCTAGCCAACGTGGTGAAACCTGTCTCTACTAAAAACAAAAATTAGCCGGGCATGGTGGCACATGTCTGTAGTCCCAGCTACTCGGGAGGCTGAGGCAGGAGAATCGCTTGAACCCAGGAGGCAGAGGCTGCAGTGAGCCGAGATCGTGCCACTGCACTCCAGCGTGGGCGACAGAGTGAGACTCTGTCAAAATAAATAAAAATAAAAAAGTAAAAAATGAAACACAGAGTTGGTGCCTTGCCATGCTAAGCCTTTTGATGGCACCCTGGTGTCTAGAGAACACAGTAATATCCTCATCGTGGCAGACAGAGCCCTCCGTACTGGCCTCATCCTGGTCATTTCCCCCATCCTAACTAGAATAATTGCAGCTCTCCTCACAAGGCCTTTGTGTCTTCTGGCCTTTGCATGCACTGTTCCCTGTGCTTCAAACACCCTTCCCTCTGCCTCAGGCCTAAGCTATTACTGTTCATTCTTCAAGTCCCATTCTGAATTCCACCTTCCTTGGGGCACAGCCCCAACCCCTAGGCTGGGCTAGGACCCCTCCCCCATGCTTCCTTAGCACTGGTGCTCCCTCTCAGCACTCGTCACAGGGGTCCCAGTTGTCCATTCACTAGCCCGAGGGTGAAAGATGTGTCTTGCATCCCTGCATTTCCCCGACATCCAGCTCAGTGCCCGGTGTGAGGTAGGTGCTTGTGAAATTTCTGTTGCCTGGAAATGGACTCCATTTCATTAACTCATTCTCCTAAGTATCCTACCTGCTTGGCATTTCAGAAATCTAGAATTATTTGGAAGTCGGCTTTTAGGCAATTAAAAAAAGCCCGCAGCGGTGGAGCCATTCTTGCTGGAAGAGCCGTCACCTGGAATCACTGCGGAGTGCCAAATACAGTGCCTCCCCTTTAGGCATTGGCACAGCTGTGGCTCGTTCTGTGCTCCCATCCGCCTCATGGGAGGCAGGACAGGCATCACCATGCCAGTTTTCTAGACAAGGACACTAAACTTCAGAGAAATTAACTCACCTGCCCAAGCTGGCCAAGCTTGTTGGTGGCAGAAGGGGACTAGGACCAGGCTGCTGTCATAAACCACCCTCCAGGTAGCTGCTGGATCATCTGGCCTTTGTGACCCAAAGAGGGCCGAGTCACACAGATAAACAGGACACCTCTGATGGCTTCCACTCTGGACAGCAACAATGACCCCAGTCACTCCCACCCCAAAGCCAGGGAAACATCATCTTGTCACCTCTGGATTTCTCCTCACCCCCTTGGGTTAAAGCTGAGCAGACAGGGTGGCACTTCTGAATTCAGAGGCTGCAATGAGCTGAGAAAAACAAGCATCTGTGACCCCCTCCAGGACCCACCAAGTAGAGGGGATGTTGCCCCGGGTGCTGCAGGAGGTGGGAAGGGGACTCCAAGGAAGTTGTCCTCCCTAGAAAGTCCATCAGCAAATTGTCTCATGTAGCCATAACAGCCAGGAGCAAGGCAGAGGAGGAGGGTTTTGTCTAAGGAAAACCAGTGTATTGTAAACAGGATAAAAGGGGCTGGAAAGCCCCACTTATCACTGACTAATGTGTCCCCAGGTCATCGGGGAGCTGGACCCCTACCAGCAGCCCTGAGGAGGGAAAGAATTCCCGATTAACCCCATCACCTGTGAGCTGGGCCAGGGCAAAGGTCTGGCTTTGTCTCTTGCTAAACGATTCCCATGGTCATTAGGCATTCGCAGGGCTCAGTAGCATTTCTAGGAAGCCCTCCCAGACTAGAGAAATGCGTTCTGCACCCGCTGCTCTTTGGGGCCATACGGAGCAGGGAGTAGGTGTGCACATCCTTGGGACGGCAGGAGAAGAGGTCTGAGGAAGGCAGAGGTGGCGTGAGGCTGGGGGAAGCTTCAGGGGGAGGATGGTGGTCTTCTAGTCAATCATGGGGGTGGAACAGGCTTGTGTGTCACATCGAGCAATGGGGGTTGGCCTAGTTTAGACTTGAGGGGCTGGCTGAGAGATCAGTCTCTCTGGGCTCTCACTAATAATGATCTCATTCATTCCTTACAAGCTCCTCATATCCAGGTATCTTAATTTGTATTTATTTATTTCATTTATTTTGAGATGGAGTCTCGTTCTGTCACCCAGGCTAGAGTGCAGTGGCGTGATCCCGGCTTACTGCAACCTCCACCTCCCAGTTCAAGCGATTCTCCTGCCTCAGCCTCCTGAGTAGCCGGGACTACAGGCGTGTGCCACCATGCCCAGCTAATTTTTATATTTTTAAGTAGAGATGGGGTTTTACCATGCTGGCCAGACTGGTCTTGAACCCCTGACCTCAGGTGATCCATGCACCTCAGTCTCCCAAAGTGCTGAGATTACAGGCGTGAGCCACAGCGCCCAGCTATCTTAATTTGCAGATGAGAAACAACACTGAGACTCAGCCAAGTTACGTAAAGCATCCAAAGCTACGCAGCAGGCAGATGGCCAGCTGAGACCTAAACTTAGGCCTCACTGACTCCTAGCTTGGGCATGTAAGCACCAGTTGGATCAGATACACCAGGTCAGTATTGAAGTGTGAAGACTTCTGAGGGATGCTCAGATCATCTGAGCTCTACCCTCCTCTCAATGTACTTCACCCCTCTGGGGAGCCTTCTTTGGTTATCTCTATCTCCTTTTGGGACCCCATTTTCCTGGACCATTAAGATGTGGGATAGTAGAAAGAGTTCAGTATTTTCAGACACAAAGCCTGAGTCTGATTCTCCAAGCTGGTCCCTTTGGACAAATCAATTAATTCCTCTGAAACTCATTTTCTTTATCTTTAAGAAGGAAGCAATACTACCCATTCTATGTTCTTCACTGAGTTGAAAGAGAATTAAATGAGAAGGGGCATGAAAGGGCTTTCCATTTTGAGTGTTATTGTCACAGGTGCTCCTGGCCATTTCCCTCTGCACCCACCTTCCTCTCCAAGCATCCTGCCTTCACATTCACCTGCCTCGGCACCGCCATATGCATGTCATGCTCCTGCTCAGGAACCATCAGTGGCTCCCTGCTCCTGCTTCCTTAGCTTGGAATCCTGCCTTCCCCAGACCAACCCACCTCTACCTCCCAAAGTTGAAGCCTCTGCTTCCCTGCCCTGCCTGAGCTGACCGTGGGCTCAAGTCATGGATCCTATGCTGGGTGCTCTAATACGCTGTGTGTTTGCACACCTGTGTGCCTTTGCTGGCTCCCTAAAGTGATTTGTCCCCACTTCCAAGCTGGCTCAGATCCAGCTCCTCCTCCAGCAGCCTTCCCAACCTCTCAGCCCGTGGCAGCCTTTCCACTCCCTTGCCTCGAATGTTCTTGGCATTCACCTTGCTGGAGTGTTGACTTTCCACACGTAATCAGTCTCCAGGTTGGATCATACGCTTCTTGAGGACAAAGAGGTGAGTATGTCTTTCCATGAATCTGCTCAACTACTCCAAGCTAGACAGGTGATGGCTAAGAGGACGTCTTCAGGAATCACTCCATTTCCACGTGGGGTTAGGATGCCTTACCCCACCGTGAGAGTCACTAGAGCAGCGGCACTTGGAGGATCTGGCACACTGGAGGGCTGAATAAACATTGGTGAATTGACTCCCGCTGTGGCAGGCCAGTGTGGAAGCGGAGGTTGTTTTTGGCAGGTGGCAAAGAGTGCCAACCCAGAAGTCCTCTATTCTACAGCACCACAGGACTTGCCCTGAGCATGCAGGAGATCCTGTATCATCCCGACTGACCCATGCCACTCAATGAGTCCTTGGGGTTTCAAGGGGAGAGTGGGAGATGGGGGAATTGAGTAATTGCCTTCCTGCTCATTTGCCCACAGGGAAACGGAGGCCCAGAGAAGAGATGTGATCTGCCCGATTGTGCAGAATTCAGAGCCCGGCTGGAATCTGCATGTCCTGACCCCCATCCGGTGCCCACCTTCCTAACTCTACACTGCCTCTCAGGTGACACGCACAGCAGCAGTGAGCCCTGCAGACAGAGACATTCTAGAACCCAGGCCTGGGACCAGCGCTCAGGAGCCATACTCTCAGCTAGATTGCCTTCAGCCTGCCAGGAGGAGGAGCAGCCCAGCCCAGACTGAAAGCCTCCAAGGAGGAAGTTCTACCGGCTTCTCCATTCCTCCCAACCCACTGTACCTTGTGCATTCCATCTGGAATTTTCTTCTGTTGAAAGGAAGGTGCTGGATGGGAGGAGGAGGGAGAGGATCAGGAAAAACAACTAATAAATACTAGGCTTAATATCTGACACAAGTTTACGTATATAACAAACCTGCACATGTACCCCTGAACTTAAAAGAAAAGTTAAACAAAAAATAAAGGTGCTATTGCCATGACCCAAGCCACAGTGTCTAGAGCTGTGCCATCCAATACGCTAGCTGTCAGCCACATGCAGCTCCTGAGTACTTGAAACGTGGCTAGAGCAAATCGAGATGTGATGTCACTGTAAAGCATACACTGGCTTTCAAAGACAGTACAGAAAAAGGTAAAAAGGTAAAATATGAATATGCTTAATATTTATGTTTTATGTTGAAACAATATTTTTCATCTGTATTGGATTAAATAAAATATATTAAGATTAATTTCATCTGCTCCTTTTTCCATTTTAAATATGCCATCTAGAAATTTAAAATTAAATACATGGCTCATATTAAATATATGCATCTTCCTAGGCACAGCGGCTCACTCCTGCAACCCCAGCACTTTGGAAGGGGAATGCAGGAGGATTGCTTGAGCCCAGGAGTTCAAGACCAGCCTGGGAAACATAGTGAAACCTCATCTCTACAAAAAAAATTAAAAAAATTAGCCAGGTGTGGTGGTGCATCCCTGTGGTCCCAGTTACTTGGGAGCCCGGGAGTTGGAGGCCGCAGTGAGCCATGTTTGTGCCACTGCATTCCAGCCTGGGTGACAGAGTGAGACTCATGCTACATTTCTATGGCTCAGGGCTGGTCTGGATTGTAACCTTTGGCCTCTGATGAGACTGCAGGCTCCTGGAAGGCAGAGCTAGCTGCCTTGGATGGTACTTCTTCCACCAGACCCACCTCTCCCAGCCTGACAGCCCAAGGCCTCCACATGCTGATGTACAAAGTGGGTCCCCAGTTTTCCAGACTGAATATCTCCTCCATTTGGGCTCATCTGAGGTCCCTCAGATCAAAAGAGTGGATCTCAGAGTGGGGTATGAGGGCAGTCCAGGTGAGCTTTCTGTTGGAGGTGAATGGTACTTTCAGGTTAGGGCCAGAGTGAGGCCCAGAGGCCCCTGGGAGGCACTGACTCTCCGGAAGGTGCAGGTGCTGACCCTGGGGATGTGACCTGTCTTCCTCTGTTCCTAGCATGGCAGGCTTCAATATGGTTCTTTCATTGGCAGCCAGACGGCGGCCACATCTCTGCAGAAGTCCACAGCTGAACTCACAGCAGTCCCCAGGGTGGTCGTAATGGCTCCCACCCCCTTGGGCAAAATCCCCACTCAACATCCACCAAGCTAGCCTGTGCCCTTCTCTCTCCCACACCCAGCCTCAAATAAGCCAGACTGATGCAGGTTCTCGGAGGCCAGGCAGTCAGGGGCCCTTCCTCCCTTACCCTATTTCAGCGCCTCCAGGAGACAAGCTGCATTAATGGCGATCATTTAGCAGCTTTGAAAGGGAAGCACCCAGGACCCTGAGGCATAGGGTGAGAGGAGCCCTCTTGAGGAGAGGGCCAGACAGCAGGCATCCCTCAGAGGCCCCCTTCCCGCTGCAGGCCATGGGGCCAACGTGTCCTGACACTGACAGGCTTCCTTGCACAAGCCAGACCTCACAGAGTGAGGGGGGCGGTGGGGGAGGAGGGGGGACACAGACACAGGAGGACTGGGGGCTCATCTATCACGAAGCGTCAAACAGCAGGGCCATAGCAGCCTCTGCAGCTCACCCACCCTCCAAACCTTAGCCTCCTGGAATCAAGCACATTCCACTGTTGGGGGATTAGGGGGTCGGTAACCCAGGCTGAGCTGCCCCCCCAGCCTGCTCTCCCACGGTGCCGAGACTGAACTCCTCTACCCGCCATTCCCAAATGGAGTTGTGGTTAAGGGGCCCAGGGCAAAATAGAAATTGATGGGGCCTTTTTGTCTGCTCCTGTTTTTCAGAAAATAACGCACACACTTTTTTTTTTTTTTTTTTTTAAGACAGGGTCTCACTCTGTCTCCCAAGCTGGAGTACAGTGTCACGATCATGGCTCACTGCAACCTCAAACTCCTGGGCTCAAACGATCCTTCTGCCTCACCCCCCCGAGTAGCTGGGACCACAGGCACGCACCATCATGCCTACCTAATTTTGGGTTTTTTTGTTTTTTGTTTTTTGTTTTTTTTTTTTTGTAGAGATGGAGGTTTCACTATGTTGCCCAGGCTGGTATTGAACTCCTGAGTTCAACCGATCCTCCCACCTCAGCCTCCCAATCTGCTGGAGCTACAGGTGTGAGCTCTTTAAAAAAAAAAAAAAAAAGTTAAGGGAGCTAAATTGCACTGAGGGTTTCCAAAGTCTTGTTTATGCCAAGAGCTGGGGCTGGAGAGAAAGAGGGGCTGCTCAGATAAGAGCAGAGGACCAGCAGACCTTCCCACTGAGCCCAACACCTGTGCCTGAACCACAAGGGTCAGCTGGCCCCAGGTGCCCCGAGTACTCACTACCACGGTCAACCTCTCTTTACCAGGTGGGTCCAGAGCATGACACTTCCACTTCTTCTTCCTCTAAGGGAAGCCCCACCTGGGGAATTGCAGTCCTGGGAACAGCTGGGCCCGGAAGAGCCCCAAGCCTCGGCAGTGGCTCACAGAGGCATCAGAAAGGCCTGTGTTTGAATCCTGGCTCAGCCCTCTGCTGTCTGTTGACCTCGGCAGGCTACTTGAATGATCTAAGCCCCTATTCCCTTTATTGGCAACTGCTTCTAGGATACGTACTCCCGGAGGAGTGAAAAGCCATCTTGTCTTGCTATTAGAGAGACCTGGGTTGGGCCAGTGACTGGCTGTGCATCTTTATACAACTTACTCTTTACAACTTTATACTACTCTAACCTTCAGTTTCCTTATGAGTTTTTTGTGACAACTAAATGAAATCATGTATTTGAGAGTACCTGGTGAGTGAGCTCCAGGTAGGAACCTGTGACAGTGCCTGGCACACATATGGTGTTCAAGCAATGCTTTTATTTTTGTGCCTCTGGGAGGTGGCATTGCATATTAGGTAAAAGCCTCAACTCTGCAGCCTGAATTCAGATCTGGGCTCTGCTGCTTACTAGATGGGTGATCTTGGGTAAGTTGCTTAACCTCTCTGTGCCTCAGCCTCTTCCTATATGAAGTGGGCATAATCAGAGCACCTTTCTCATAGGGTTGTTATGAGGCTTATATAATATCAGTTCATAATTATAAAGGGCACATGATACATGGTATTGGAGTGTTATATTAAATAAAATTAAATTAGCCGGGCATGGTGTCATGCACCTGTAGTCTCAGCTACTCGGGAGGCTGAGGCATGAGGATGATGGCTTGACTCCAGGTGTTGAAGGCTGCAGTGAGCTATGACCTCACCACTGCAGTCCAGCCTGGGTGATAGAGCAAGATCATGTCTCTTAAATAAATTTAATTTAATTTTTAAAATAAAATTTATTCCCCACCTTCCTGGCGTAGACATGCTCATCACCTGTCTGCTGGCCAGGGTTCAGGCCTTTTGCAGGCCCTGTCCTGTTAGTTCAGGGAAGTCCTTTCCGACCTTATGTCTATTTTTTATGGGAGAGGTGAGGGAGCCATGCTCCAGAAGAGGCTGGGTGAAGGCCTTGACTCAGCCTCCCACCCCACCCATCAGCCTGGTCAGAAGCCAGGACACAGAGCTCCTTCATGGGCTGGATCTCGGGAGTGGGGGCTGGGCTGGGCTGAGTGAGCTGCCCCTCACTGCTCAGGAAGAGAACGACAGGCAGGGAACACATTCGTAACCACCCAGCGGTCAGCACAAAGGTGGCGCAGGAGGAGCTTCCTCTTCAGGAGGAAGGGAGAAGGTCGGCAGCCCATATCCGGCCCTGCCCGTTCCTCCCAGATGCTGTGGAAAGATGTCCTGGCCACTCCGTCATTGCTGGGCGGGGTCTTTCCTTCACACTGGGGCAGGTCCCTTTGAGGACCCTGGTCTGCAGGGCTGGGCACATACTCACAGGCACACAATACGTTTACCCCATCCCCCAACACACACACGCGCACACACACACACACACACACACAGAGTACAGGGGTAAAGCAACTGATTAATGACTTTGCTGTTTGTCTTCCAGGGGGCTATTCCAGGCTGCACATCCATACCATCTGATGCACACTGGACTGTTGGGGATGATGGCTTAGCTGTCGGTGCTCATTGCCCAAAAGGTCAAGGTCATGGGTCAATCCCTAGTAGGGCCATAGATTTTCTTCTCTTTCATAGCCACAGGTGCCATCCTGCACCAGGGCTTGCTCTCTTCTTCATGTGTGACATGTACAAAAGGGAACAACTTAAGACTCAGCTGAAGGATGAAACGAAGTCTTCTTTCTGCTGTCCACTCTTGCTGGAAGTGGGTTATTCCAAGCATCATCTTTAAAGGGAACTATAAATTCTGTGACACAGGCTATCTAAGAAGGTCATCTCAGCTGGGTACGGTGGGTCACGTCTGTAATCCCAGCACTCTGGGAGGCCGAGGCAGGTGGATTACCTGAGATCAGGAGTTCGAGACCAGCCTGGCCAACATGATGAAACCCTGTCTCTACTTTAAAAAATAAAAAATTACCCAGGTGTGGTGGTGGGCACCTTTAATCCCAGGTACTTGAGAGGCTGAGGCAGGGAGAATCGCTTGAACCCGGGAGGCGGAGGTTGCAGTGAGCCGAGATGGAGCCATTGCACTCCAGCCTGGGCAACAGAGTGAAACTCCATCTCAAAAAAAAAAGAAGGTCTTTTCTCTAGGGTCACTGCCATTCCCCTTTATCCAATGTAGAAACTGAGGCTTTGGAGCAAGTGGAGACCTGCTCAAAGATCCCACAGCTGGTTTCTTTACAGTGGGGGTGGACAACTCCTGCTTTGTGTGTTGGGGGGTGGAGACCCGGGAGGGGCCCCAAAGAGATGGGAATGCCCCATCTTCAAGGGAGAAGCAGAGTTCTGCAGGAAACCCCAGGCAAGGACACTGTTTCTGAGGTCTTTGTTGGGAAAGTTTCCTGTCATCTCCAGGTAGAGAACAGGCCTGTGTTCGTGTGAAGGCTTCATGCAAGTCTCCTGAGTTTGAAACTTTATGCCTCTTCAGTCCACTCTAACCTGAATTGAGAATACAATGAGAACTAGAAGAGCAGATGCTGGGATAAGGTTGCCATGAGAGATGGTGAGCTCCATCCACACATTCATTCATCCATCTACCCACCCACTCACGTGCACATCTTCCCACCCACCTATCCATCCAACCAGCCAGCCAGCTACCCATTAATCCATCCATCCATCCATCCATCCATCCATCCATCCATCCATCCGTCCACCCATCCATCCATCCATCCACCCATCTATCCATCATCCAGCCAGCCAGCCAGCTACCCATTAATCCATCCATCCATCCATCCATCCATCCATCCATCAATCTATCCATCATCCATCCAGCCACCCATCCACCCATCCATCCATCCATCCATCCATCCATCCATCCATCCATCCATTCAGTCAGCCAGCCACCCAGCCACCCACGCACCCACCCACCCATCCATCCATTTATCCAGCCAGCCAGTCAGCCACACACCCATTCACCAACCACATCCATCCACCCATCCACCCCATCCATCCACCCATCTACCCATCCATCCACCCACTCATTTACCCACCCACCCATTCATCCACCCATCCATCCACCCACCTACCCATCCAGTCACCCATACATCCATCTACCCACCTTCCCACCCACCCATACATCCAGTTAGCCAGCCACCCATTCACCCATCTACCCATCCAGTCACCCATACATCCATCTACCCACCTTCCCACCCACCCATACATCCAGTTAGCCAGCCACCCATTCACCCATCTACCCACTAATTCATCTGCCCAGCCACCCAGCCACCCTACACATCCACCTACCCAGCCATCCATCCAGCCATCTAGCCACCCATACATTCATCTACCCAGTCACTCACACATCCATCCACTAACTCATCTATCTAATCCCCATCCACCCGCCCATACATTTATCCGGCCACTCATCCACCTAGCCAGCCAGCCACCATCCACCCACACACACACCCAACCCTTTCATCCATCTACCCACCTATCTACCCAACCACCCATTCATACATTCATACAGCCACTCATTCATCCATCTACCCACCCACTCATCCCTACATCCACCCACCTATCCATCATCCACACATCTACCCACCCACCCATCTATCCACCCCACCCATCCATCCATCCACCCACCCATCCAACCACCCCACCCATCCATCCACTCACCCACCCATTCATCCATCCATCTACCCCCCAAGCCACCCATACATCCATTAAGCCACCCACCCATACATCCACCCACCTGTTGAGCACCCATAATAAGCCAGATTTGGTGTAGGGTACTGGAATCCAGAGAGGTGGAAGCCATGGTTCTTACCTTCCAATTGTTTTCCAGTGAGAGTGACAGCATCAATCAGGATACAAGTACCTGGAAGCCCTACCTGAAATAAGAAGGAAAATTTATTTCACATAAGAAGGCCAGAGGTAGGGAACCTCTGGATTGGTCAATTCAGGGGCCCAAAGGCATCACTGAGAATTCAGATTTTTTCTGTTTTTCTGCTTGACCCACCCTCCAAATGCCTGCCAGTTCAGCTCATGGTGCCAAGGGGCTACCACACATCTGGGGACTGCAGACCATTCCTGTAATAACTGAAGTATAAGAGGAACAGTTTCTTCTTGCATTTTTTTTTTTTTTTTTGAGACAGAGTCTCACTCTTGTTGCCCAGGCTGGAGTGCAATGGTTCAATCTTGGCTCACTGCAACCTCCACCTCCTGGGTTCAAGCGATTCCCCTGCCTTAGCCTCCCAAGTAGCTGGGATTACAGGCATGCACCACCATACCTGGATAATTTTGTATTTTTAGTAGAAACAGGGTTTCACCATGGTGGCCAGGCTGGTCTTGAACTCCTGGCCTCAAGTGATCTGCCTGCCTTGGCCTCCCAAAGTGCTGGGATTACAGGCATGAGCCACCATGCCTGGCCCCTTCTTGAATCCTTTTTTGAGAAAGGAGACCTTTCTACAGTCCCAGGCAGAACTTCCCTTCAACTGTCATTGGCTAGCACTGCATCTATGTGCAAATTAGTCTCTGAAAAGGAAAAAGGAATAACCACACCTGGCTTAGGTGAGTCATGATTTGCCCCTTAGCTGGAGATGGCGATCCCTTCCCCAAGGGAGAATGGGTATCTGATCAAAACCAGGGCTCTCTCTATCAGGAAGAAGGGGAAACTGACCATTGGGTTGGCTACTCACGGTATCTGTGGGCAACCAGGTGAAAGATCTAAATGTTTTGTGTTTCTTCCTCACCCCAGAAGCAGCATGATAAACTCATTCCTGGCTTTCTCAGCAAAGTCCCACCCAAGCCCCCACTCTGCCTTTTTGTTTTTCCCCCTGGACTGACTGCTTGGCCACAAACTGCTCCTTGTTTGTTGTTAAAACTTGGCCAAGTGAAAACTTCCTGCCATGGCATTTTCTCTCTCTCTGTCTCTATCTCACACACACACACACACACACACACACACACACACACTATTCCCTTATCAAGATTTCAACTGAATTACTTTGAATATCTCATCTTATGGGGAAAGTAAGTTTCAGCACATTGCACCCTCCGCATCACAGACATTCCCCATCTATTTCTGACAAGGTTAGCACAAGTAGGCATCTGTGAGCCTCCATTTCTTCACAATCAATTTACAGCTGAAGACTGGGCTTGATCTAAAGCACAGGAAAAAGAACACCTAAACTCATGTGCACCACCCGGACTTCCCAGAAGGAAGATGCTTCAGGAGGGCAGCATCCAGGGAGGGAAGGAGGCTGCTCACCTCATTGGGTCAACACCAACTACCAGAAGGAATCCCAGTGGTAAAGATCTTGCGGCCCGGTGCCATGGCTCATACCTGTAATCCCAGCACTTTGGGAGGCTGAGGTGGGTGGATCACCTGAGGTCTGGAGTTTAAGACCAGCCTGGCCAACATGGCAAAACCCTGTCTTTACTAAAAATACAAAAATTAGCTGGGCATAGTTGCGGGTGCCTGTAATCCCAGCTACTCAGTAGGCTGAGGCAGGGAGAATCACTGAAACCTGGGAGGTGGAGGTTGCAGTGAGCCGAGATTGAGCCATTGCACTCCAGCCTGGGCAACAGAGTGAGACTCCGTCTCAAAAAAAAAAAAAATCTTGCTCCATTTAGCCCAGAGACGGTACAAGGCAGCTGACATTGTGGGGGAAACCAAAGGATTTGTTGCAAGTGACTCAATTGCCTTAAGCATGAAGAGACATCAGACTAGACCTATTGCTTGGGATTCTGATGTTCTCTTCAGCTTCTTTCCCATTAGAAGGCTGGAGAACTTTCCTATGCCACATACTATACTGAATACAAAAATCAAGTCCCTCACGCAGACCTGCTCGCTCTATGTAACAGGGCCCTGGCTTCCTCATGGGTCTTAGCTTGTGTCACTCTCCCTGGTTGCCCCAGCTCCAGCTGCATTGGCTCTCTTGCTGTTCTTTAAATGTGCTGGGCTGGGCACGGTGGCTCACGCCTGTAATCCCAGCACTTTGGGAGGCTGAGGCAGGCAGATCACCTGAGGTCAGGAGTTAAAGACTGGCCTGGCCAACATGGTGAAACACCGTCTCTATTAAAAATAGAAAAATTGGCCAGGCATGGTAGTGCAAGTCTGTAATCTCAGCTGCTTGGGAGGCTGAGACAGGAGAATCACTTGAACCCAGGAGGCAGAGGTTGCAGTGAGCTGAGATCGCGCCACTGCACTTCAGCCTGGGTGACAGAGTGAGACTCCATCTAAAAAAATAATAATAATAAAATAAAAATAAATAAATAAATAAATGTGCTGGGCTTACTTTCACTTCAGTTCCCTCTACCTCAAACATCTTCCTCCTATCTTAGCTCAGAAACCAGTTTTTCAGATAAATCTTCCTTTAATGTCTATATATGGCAGTCCTTCCCCCTTTATTTGATTAATTTCCATTGCATTACAGCTGGTTGGGAAATATATTGTTTTTCATTTATTTATTTCTTATCTACCTCCCCTCCCCACTCGAATGTAGGCCTCTGAGCACCAGACCCTGGCTGTCTTGATCCCCACTTTGTTTTAGGGCCCAGAGCACAGAGCTTGGCTCGTAGGTGGTGTTCAGTAATGAATAAGTTAATGGTATCTCCAGGCTAAACCACCTTTCTGGGATGACATGGAAAGAAAAAAAAAAACACATACATCTGCTGCCAAACTGCCTAATAAAGATTAGCTACTATTATAGTCTCCCCACCCTACCTTGTACTGTACTGCTGAACACAGTGGAGTGAGTTGAATGCGAGAAGCGGGTATAGACTCTTTCCTAAATGCTGCTCCTTCTCCAAACTCTTCACCATCCTCATCCTTTAAGGGTGATTATGCTTCCAGGGGGCTCAAGAAATAGAAAAGGGCCAGGCACTGTGGCTCATGCCTGCAATCCCAGCACTTTGGAAGGCCAAGGCAGGTGGATCACTTGAGGTCAGGAGTTGGAAACCAGCCTGGCCAACACGGTGAAACCTCATCTCTACTAAAAATACAAAATTAGCTGGGTGTGGTGATACACGTCTCTAGTCCCAGCTACTAGGGAGGCTGAGACAGGAGAATCTCTTGAACCCGGAAGGCAGAGGCTGCAGTGAGCCAAGATCACGTGACTGCACTCTAGCCTGGGTGACAGAGTGAGACTCTATCTCAAAAAAAATATATATATATATATCTTTTATATATATATAAAAGATATATATATATATAAAAGGATGGGAGGAGGTGGTGAAATTGTACTACTATTGAATTCCTACTACATCTAACAGTACCGATGCCTGTGCACTCCCTGTACCCCAGGCTCTGTGCTATGTGGATAAGATACAGATCCTTGTGCCCATTCTACAGATGAGGACTCTGAGACTCATGGAGGTTGAGTGACTTGTCCAAGGTCCCTGAACTAGAGGGGAATGAACTGAGGTTGTACCCCTATAGTTTGACTGAATAGTCTGTGCCCTTAACTACCCCCACTATATATCTCCTTAATTCCATGTGGGGTCATTGTAAGAATGAAATGCAATAGCAATCAACCTGCCTAACACAATTTCCTAGCATATTCTAAATAACAGTTCTATGGGGATACAATTTACATAAAGTTCACCCTATTAAAATATACAATTCAATGGGTTGTATGTACTCAGTGTATATTCACAGAGTTGTGCAACCATCACCACTAATTCCAGAGCATTTTTCATTACCTCCTCCCAAAACCCATACCTACTAGCAATCACTCCCATTTCCTCCTCCCCTTAGTCCTAGGCAACCACTAATCTGTTTTCTGTGTCTATGGATTTTTCTATTGTGGACGTTTCATATAAATGGAATCATACAATATGCAGTGTTTTGTGTCTGGCTTCTTTCACTTAGCATTATGTTCTCGAGGCTCATTTATGTTGTCTGTGTGTCAATGTCAGTACTTTGTTTTTCTTTGTTGCTTTTTTTTTTTTTTTTTTGAGGCAGGGTCTCGCTCTGTCACCCAGGCTGGAGTGCAGTGGCATGATATTGGCTCACTGCAACCTCTGCCTCCCGGGCTCAAGCCATCCTCCCACTTCAGCCTCCTAAGTATCTGGGACCACAGGCACATGACACCATACCTGGCTATTATTATTATTATTATTTTTGTATTTTTAGTAGAGGCAGGGTTTTTGCCACACTGGCCAGGCTGGTCTCCAACTCCTAAGCTCAAGTGACCCGCCTGCCTCAGCCTCCCACAGTGCTGCGATTATGAGTGTGAGCCACTGCACCCAACCGTGTGTCAGTACTTCATTCCTTTCTATGGTCAAATAATATTCCATTGTATGAATATACCACAATTTGTTTATCCATTCACCAGTGGATGGACACTTGGGTTGTTTCCACCTTTTCCTTATTATGAATAATGCCGCTATGAACATTCACATGGAATTTCTTGCATGGACGTTTGTTTCAATTCCCTTGGGTGAATACCTAGGAATGCAATTGCTGGGTCATATGGTAACTCTATGTTTAACATTTTGAGAAACTGCCAGCCTGTTTTCCAAAGAAGTTACACCAATTTACATTCCCACCAGCAATGGACGAATGTTTCAATGTATGAGGGAGGCTAGGTGCTGTTATTATGACTGGTTATTATTACTGTTGAAATATGCAATTGTCTGACTTTCTGTTGAATCTGGCTCCATTAGGCAAGGATTCCACCTGAAACTCGAGGATTCCCAAGGCAAGAATCACCATTTTTTGTTCAGCTGTCGTTCCTCGTCCTCTGCTTCCTATCTTTCCTCCTGGCCCTAGTCTCTAACTCTCCTCCATTCCCAAGTTGAGTTTCCTTCTCCAGGTCTTACCTGTGCCCTCCTCACATATAATATCAGACCAGAGATGAGGCCAGGTCTCATAAGAAGACGCCATGGCCAGGGCGGGCAGAGAACAGCTGAGCAGCCCCCTTCCTGGGGCAACCTTGAACTTGGCAATGGAAACCCTTGGGGTAGCAGGCCAAGGCATCCCATGGGAATTATTTTAAATGTACAACATTTATTTGTTGATACTACTAAGATTTCAGTTGTTAACAGTTGGGAACTTTTTCTGTGCATGTTTTTGAGGCTCTGAGGCCGTCTATTTGTTGGCTGGGGGAGGGTGGGAGGTGGAAAGAGAAAAGTTCTTTGCCACATTTTCCTTGGGATATCTCAGCAAGGTCACGGTAGTGCCCAACGCTGAAAAATGTGGAGAAAGGTTGGCCCTTGGGTGAGTGGGATGGAGGGGATGCAATTAGGATGGCCCAGGCCCCGTGATCCATCCCCAGTAATGCTCTGCTCTGTCTCCGGAACATTCACACAGCCTCCTCCAGGACACCCTTTGGCCTACTTCCCAGTGTATTTTCTGGAAAAAGAGGAGACCACCTTAGAGGCCATGTACCCCCTTCCTCCCTGAGCAGTCCTCACCTTGGTCCTGGGTGTGCAGGACCCACCCACATGACACCTCTTGTTTCCTCTTTGGAGAGTTCACAGCCAGAACCCAGGACCCAGGTAGGTGAGAAGCAAGGGGTTCAGGAGTCTCCATGATATTTTGCTATGGAGCAGAGTCAATAAAGAAAGGTAGCCAGCGTGGTGGCTCACACCTGCAATCCCAGCACTTGGGGAAGCTGGGGTAGGAGGATTGCTTGAGCTCAGGAATTCCAGACCAGCCTAGGCAACATGATGGTGAGACCCCATCTCTACAAAAATAAAAAATAAAAAACAAAAAATAAAATAAAAAAGGTACACCCAGAGCCTGCACAAAAAAAGCCATTCACCAAGCACCATCACCCCAGGAAGTTTCTCAATCCACTGTGAGTCCAAGGATGGACTTCACATCAGTGACTCTATGGCTCCAATACTGGCTCATGGTGACCTAGAGTTCTAGTTTATGGCAGCTCTGGGTGGGCTCCTCCAGGGTTCTAGGTCCTATGTCCTGTGATCCAAGTGGTTCCAGATGTCAACAACCCCAGGGGAAGGTGACCTTGGCTAATGGTAGCCTCGGATTCTAGGCATCGATGGTCCTGCTAATGACTATTGGAGACAGTGGTCCTAGACTTTGGTAGCCCTGGGAAATCTGGGTGCTGGTGATCCTGGGCATTACTGATGGAGGCTCCACAGTTCCAGGTGCTGGCCGCCTTCTGGAACTAGGTCTCAAGCCCGTAGGCGTTGGCCGCAGCTGGTCAGAAATAAAGGAAGAGGAGCCAAGCCAGAGTCTGCCTGGTGCTGCTGAGCTGCCGCGCAAGCGTTCCTGGTACTCGAGCAGTCACAGCAGATTCTTTCTCTTCTGAAGTTCTTCTCTTTCTGTTTATCTAGCGACCTCCTCCAGGGGCACACCCACTAGCTTGTGGGTCTTCTGTAGTCCCCTCAGGAACCTGTGGGAGAGTCACGGTCTGTAGCATTTGACTTGAAGCTGGAAAGCCCTAGTAAGACCCAATAGTGTTGATTTGGGGACTTCTTTTGGCCTGGACTCTGGTGGGGGATGTCCAGCCCTAGATGCCCTCAGGGGCCCAGGCCCATGTTGTGTGACTTTCTCCCCACACACTCCCCTCCTGCTTGAGCACTGGAATCCAGGAGGAATAGGGGACAGTGAGTGGCAAGGACGGCCTTGTGGTGGGAAGGACATCATTAGAAAGCAGCACATAGTCTGCAGATGGAGGGAAATAGGCAGGGCCAAGCTGTCGCTTTGCCTTGAGAGTGACCATGACGGAGCTTGACCAGTTCATGACCTGTGCACTAACCTTGGTCTTTTTTTAATGTGTTTGTTTGAAACAGGGTCTCACTCTGTCACCTAGGCTGATCTCAAACTCCCGGGCTCAAGCAATCATCCCGTCTCAGCCTCCCAAAGTTCTGGGATTACACGCATGAGCTGACACAGTACCTGGCCTTGGTCTTTCTTTCTTTTTTCTTTCTTTCTTTTTTTTTTTCTTTCTTTCTTTCTTTCTTTCTTTCTTTCTTTCTTTCTTTCTTTCTCTTTCTTTCTTTCCCTTTCTTTCTTTCCTTCTTTCTTTCTTTCTTTCTTTCTTTCTTTCTTTCTTTCTTTCTTTCTTTCTTTCTTTCTTTCTTCCTTTCTTCCTTCCTTCCTTCCTTCCTTCCTTCCTTCCTTCCTTCCTTCCTTCCTTCCTCTCTTTCTCTCTTTCTTTCTTTTTCTTTTTTTGAGAGAGAGTCTCACTCTGTCACCCAGGCTGGAGTGCAATGACGTCATCTTGGCTCACCGCAACCTCCGTCTCCCGGGTTCAAGCAATTCTGCTGCCTCAGCCTCCCAAGTAGCTGGGATTACAGGCATCTGCCACCAGGCCCAGCTAATTTTTTTGTTTTCTGTTTTTGGTTTTTTTAGTAGAGACGGGGTTTCACCATGTTAGCCAGGATGGTCTCGATCTCCTGACCTCGTGATCTGACCGCCTTGGCCTCCCAAAGTGCTGGGATTACAGGCATGAGCCACCGCGCCCGGCCTGGCCTTGGTCTTTCTTAATCCCCAGATGGAACCCCCTCTGCCCCCACCAGCTTCCCTTTCAAGACCCTGCCCAGCACCAGGCTCCCACCCCTCAAGCTCAGATCAGGCCCTGCCTCCACTCATCTCCTGGATCCTCAGACACCTGCAGTAGGACCAGGGGCTTGCCCAGCAGCAGATGGTTCCAAACAAGGCAAGATTCCTGGAGTAGCAGAAAATATTTCTGCACCCACCATGTACCAGCACGGAGCCGTGGGGAAGCTGCTTCTCTGCAAAATGGGAGTAACAGGACCTGCCATGCAACGTTGCTGTGAGGACTGGTTAAATCAATTATCATTAAGAAAATAAAACTTGGGAAATTCCCAGGCACAACCTTTCTGAACCTCTGCATGGCAGGGTAACAGCAATTATCTAGAGGCCTATTGAGAGAACCAAATAGTGACAATGGCGGGGACAGAATGCTCAGACAGGCCAGGCACCGTGTCAAGTACTTCACTGCATCATCTCAATCTTCACATCAGCCTCCATGGTAGGCACCACGGCCACTGACCCCACCTCACGGGTGACAGCTGCGGCACAGAGAGGTTCCATCCTCGTAACACAAATGGGGAAGTTAGGATTTGACTCGTACAGCCAAGCTCCTGAGCCTGCGTGGTTAAGCCTTGGGCTGTGGCTACCTCAGAACTGGAAGCACTTCGTAAGGCTCCATGTACAAGTTAGTTATTATAAGTCACTTGTGCGGCTAGCGTGGGGGATCCCAGCCAGCAGCCTCTGCACTGACCGGTGGCTGAACCCAGGCTGGGCTGTCTGCCCTGGGAGCAGGGCGATGCCTGGGGACTGATGGCCCTGTGTCCTCTCAGCCGGGCGCTGGGAGGGCCTAAGGCCACCTTCCTGTGGCGCGGGCAGGGGCCACCACCAAGGAAGGTGGGATCCGGCCTGTCTGGGCAGGTCTGCTCTGCCGAGACCCGGCCGGCTCTCCAGTGGCTGGGATGCCCCAGAGCGGGCAGGCGAGCACGTCCCGTCCCGAGCACAGGCCCCTGCCCGGGAGGCCCCGCTAATGACCCCGTGCATTCCGGCCTGCATGGCCCGGGAATTGGCTGTGGGCAGGCCCATTAGCTGGAATCCTCCCAATGCTCACACATCAGAGTGGAGGGGGGAGAAGTGAAAAGTTGAAAAAGAGCTAATTATCGCTTTTATCAGAGCGGGTGGGTTGATGGGTCCTGCCCGAGGGCAGCTGGGACTGCATTAAAGATTAAACGCCAGGTGGGGGGAGTGAGCTCGTCATTCCACAGGAGGGGGGCCGGCAGGCAGCCCCACGGAGACCTGGTGGCAGGCGGCAGCCTTAGATCTGTCAGCCAAGCCCTCTGTCCCAGCACCCACCACAGCCACATTCCACCAGGGGACCCCCGCAGTGCCGGCACTTCCGCCCCATGGGGAGGGCAGCTGAAGTCCACGTCTGATCCCTCAAGGGCTGTAGGGTCGCGGCAAGCCTAATTATCCAATTGGTAGGTTTCCTGGCACCTGTCTTAGGGGGACTTAATGACCCCTGCACATCAGCCAGTGACCTTCTGTGTAAACCTACATTGGAATCTTATGAGGCCTGGCAAAACCCAAGGTCGGGTAGGCTGACCGCCCTTGTTATTACAGAGCAAGAGCCCAAGGCCCAGAGAAGGAAAGGGACTCAGTCAATCACATTGCCCGCTGTGAAGTTAGTCCCATGAGGTTGCAAGTCCATTGAGGGCGTGGCTCCATCTTCAGCACTTTATACCTAAGGTATTGAGATTAAAGGAACAGGGCGACTAGCTCAGAACAAAGCCAGGGTGAATTTGTTATACCATCGCAACCCAACAGTGTTTTGTATGTTTGAGGTGTTTCACGGGTGTTTGTTGGCTGCGATCAGGGGCGGCACCTACGTGGTCACAGCAGGCATTCTCCAAATCTTGGGGGCGAATTCACTGGCTGTAAATAGAGGATGAGTATCCTGGTCTGGAGTTACAAACCAAGTCATGGGTGAGCCAGCTGTGCTAACCCCACCCGTGCTCAGCATCATTGTTTGTGTCTTGATGAAGATGTCCACCAAGACACCTCCACGCCCACTTGAAGCATGACATCCACTCTCTGGCCCCACCAGGGACCCTCAGCCCCTGGCCACCTTGGCTTTTTCCAGGCTCTGCCCTAGCTCAGGAGAATGAATTGGGCTCTTTGCTTCTTTATTTTGCCGACAGTTACAGCAATCTTTCTAGACACCTCTAGAAGCCAGGGCCTTCCAGTTTGTTTTCTTCAGGATTCCAACCTCAGCTTGGAACTCGATGGCTGTTCTTACATCTCCCCATGGTGAGGAGATTCTACAGGTGACATGTAGATACCCAAGTCAAGGGGGTCTTGGCCTCCCCTACTCTGCTCATATACACTGTCCCACAGGCAGACACCCTCCACCCAAGATGATCTGGGTTAGACTGCCCTAGGAGAGACCCATAAATGCCTGGTGGGGAGAATGAAAGAGTCTGGGCAAAGACAGATAAAAAGGGTCTGAGGTCCGAGTTTGAGCAAAGATAGATAAAAAGGATCAGAAGTTCATAAAGGACCCCAAGCTGAAGCTACAGTGGCCACTGTCCAAGAGGGCAGTCAACATGATGCTGGATTGCTATGAAAGATTTGAATACAGAAACCTACTCCTCAGAACCAGGTACTTCTTAAGAAAGTTCAGGTAGCCGAGCGCGGTGGCTCATGCCTGTAATCCTAGCACTTTGGGAGGCCGAGGCAGGTGGATCACTTGATGTCAGAAGTTTGAGACCAGTCTGGCCAACATGGTGAAAACCCAACTCTACTAACAATACAAAAATTAGCCAGGCATGGTGGTATGCTTCTGTAATCCCAGCTACCCAGGAGGCTGAGCCATGAGAATTCTTGAACCGGGAGGCAGAGGTTGCAGTGTGCCAAGATCGCGCCACTGCACTCCAGCCTGGGCAACAGAGCGAGACTCCATCTCAAAAAAAAAGAAGAAAGAAAAGAAAAAGAAAGGCCAGGTAGTCCTGGACTGCATAAGCCAGTACTCTGCAGTTCTTCAACAGACACTTACACTGTGGTGATGAATCTTTTGATCAATTGTATGTATATTTGATGATCTACATCAGTCACTAGATTGAACATCCGTGAAAATTAGGACCATGTCTTTTTTGTCCATCCCTGAGCCCCCAGTACCTGGCCTGGCACATTGCAGGACTGTTTAAATATTTATTGAAGGAGAGAGGAGAGGAGGGAGGAAAGAAAGAAGGGGAAGAATTTTTTCAGGAATCGAGGTGGCTGAGAGCCAGTTCTTGCTCATAGAAAGCTCACAGTCCAGTGTGGGGAGAGAGAGAGATGGACAGATGGACAGACACCTACAATGCTAGCGCAGGCATAAAGGGAAAAACAGTCTGATGGGGGAAGTTCAGAAGAGGAAGTGCTTTCTACGGCTGAGTCTTTAAGGCTGAGCAGGAGTGAATTGGATGGACGAAGGCAGGAAAGTCATTGTCAGTAGGACTGGCACATACAAAGGCACAGAACTGGGAACGTGGTCAGCATTCAGAGACAGGTGATTTGGCTCAGGGGATGGGGCTGTGGTGTACCTTGAGGGGCATTGGAGGTGTGGGTCTGGGAAGGTGGGCTGGATGGTGGGGAAGAGCTGAGGGACTTACCTGGGGTTTTTAGGCAGGGGTGTGACATTTCCAGCCACCAAACATAAAGGGAGGAGGCCTGTGCAGTGGCTCACACCTGTAATCCCAGCACTTTGGGAGGCCGAGGCAGGTGGATCACTTGAGGTCAGGAGTTCGAGACCAGTCTGGCCAACGTGGTGAAACCCCATCTCTACTAAAAATACAAAAATTAGCTGGACGTGGTGGCGGACACCTGTAATCCCAGCTACTCCAGAGCTGAGGCAGGAGAATCACTTGAACCCATGAGGTGGAGGTTGCACTGAGCTGAGATCACACCACTGCACTCCAGGCTAGGTGACAGAGCAAGACTCCATCTCAAAAAAAAAAAAAAGAAAAAGAAAAAGAAAAAAGAAAAGAACAAAAAGAGTAAAGGGAGGAACTTGGAAACTCTAGGGACTGCCATTAACCTTCACTAGAAACAGAGACAATTTAGTTTGGAGCCAAGAAAGCTCTGGGGTTCCTGAAGCCCCTGCAGAGGGGAGTCCTCTGGTCGGGGGATAAAGAAGGACCAGACCTAGTGGGAGGATGAAACTGGGCCACATGCAAGGACATTTCTGGCTGGAAGGCTGTCAGGTCGTGTGGAACGGGAAGCATTTCATGGCGGTGATAATTTTCTTCCTGGTGTTCTGTACAGACAAACTGACATCCTCCCAACTGAACTGATAGCCTTGGGAGGGAGAAGGTTTGAGGGGCCCAGATGAGAGCCCCTGGCTGGGTACCCTTTGGAAGCCTCTCAGCTCTTGGCCCAACTGAGGACGTTGCAGATGGTGGGGTGAATGACGACCATCCATCAAAGAGGTCAGAGTGCGGTGTCCTCACTGCACAGCTGGGCCCTGGCGACCTTGCTTTGGGTTCTGGTTGGGTCATCTTCTATCTGTGACCTTGGCAAGAGGCTTCATCTCTCTGAGCCTCAGTTTCCTTATCTGCAAAAGGGGACGATAAGGCACCCCTGCCTGCCCTGTGGGCTATGGCGAGGCTCAAAAGGAAAGGCCACAGAAGACACTTTGTAAACAGGAATGCGCTACACAAAGGTTAAATATGATTATTAACATGTAATACCCAAGTCACAGGACAAGGAAGACCCAGACACAGAATGTCAGGGTCCAGACCCAAATTTTCTAGAGGCTGAGACTAGCCAGACAGCCCTGAGGCTGCCAGGGGTCCCCCTCCTGTCTCTCCCCATCAGGTGCTTTGCAACCTAAATTCAAAATCCTGCTCTTCCCATTTCCAGCCTAGGGAAAGGGCCTTTCATTTCTCTGTGCCTCAGTTTCCTCAACTGTCAAGTGGTGATAGGTGCACCTACCTCAGGGGCTGTTAATGGAAATTAAATAGGATGAGGCGGGCAAAGTCCTGGCTCAGTGCCAGGCCCACTGAACATGAGCATTAAAACGGGTGGTTCTTGGCTTCCTTCCTTCCTCGCATCCAACCCCCGCCCGCGCCTCTTGCTCCTGCTTTTGTCTCTTCCTGAGAGCTTTGCCCAGGGCTCCTGAGGGACCCCATGGCCGATGAGATCCTTGGAGCTTGGGCCGATGGAAGGCAGGCTTGTGACAAGGTCCAAGGGTTACTATGGACAACGCCATCCCAAAGAGAGGCCATGCCTGTGGCTGAAGGAGATAGACCCCAGTTCAAGGGCTGAGCACAGTGGTTTTGCCAGGAGTCTCTCAGTTGCAAAATTTCACAGCCCTGGGAATTCTCAAATGGAGTGACCAAAATGTGGTCCCAGAGCAGTGCTGTCACACGACACCAGTATGAGTCTACCCTGAGGCAGTGATGCCGGGATGCCAAGACCTCCCACTCCCTGGTCTCAGGGCCTGAGCTCCTGATGGCAGTCCAGGAGGGACTGCTCCCCTTTGCCCACTCCCCACCATCCAGCCTCTTATCGAATTGGCAGAAAGGAGGAAAGCCCACCAGGGGACTCACAGACCCGAATTCTTCCTCCTGAAGCACCCTGCAGCTGGACGGCCCTTGTCCCTCGTGGAGCATTTTAGGCAGAGTTGGGAAACCACAAAAATTTTAAGCTGAGATGAAGGAACGTAATGG
The DNA here is from genome assembly GCF_028885655.2 of Pongo abelii. Lineage (NCBI taxonomy): Eukaryota > Metazoa > Chordata > Mammalia > Primates > Hominidae > Pongo > Pongo abelii. The sequence goes on along the minus strand of NC_072004.2, from coordinate 76,863,533 downwards.
GCTCTAATCTGAACTGACAGCAGCATGATTAGTCGGCACAAGGCTGCAGGAGCAGCGGGGGACTGGCAGGGAGGGAAGAGGAGTGAGGAGGAGGAGGGACGAGGGACAAAAAGACATAGAGCAGACCCAAGAATGAGGCAGGGCCTCAGGGGTGGAGATGCAGGCCGGGCTGAAATGGTGGCATGGGAGGGGTTGCTGAGGATAATACTTACGGTAATAATAGTAATCGCAGAGAATGCTTGTTTAGAGCTGACAATGTGCCAGGCATTACTCTAAGCACTTGTTTTAACGAACGTGATCCTTGCGATATAGGTGTGTTAGTATCTCGATCCTCATTTTACAGATGATGTAGAAATAAAGTCACGGAGAGGTCCATCGATAAAGAATGTCAGCCCTGCGTGCAAGGCTGGGGCCTGGTTGCTGGTAGAAGCTGCCTTCTCTTTTCTAGGAGTCAGAAGTCCAAGGTCCCTCTTAGGAGTCCATGAAATGCAACTGACACTTTCAGAATAAACAAGGGCTTGTGTCTGCGGCAAGGAGGGTGAGGGAGGGCTATGTGGACCCCCTCCATCCAGGGTTGGGAGGGAAGAAAAGGCATGCTCTAATAATCACAGCACAGGTATGGACGACAGGAGACCAAGAATACAGAAGTCAGAGGTCTTAATTAGACTTTTAGGACTCAGAGGTCCATTTAGCCAACTGGGGGCTGATGGCCATGACCCATCATGGCCATGATGAAGCTATGGGTTAAGACATGAATTCCAGGTCCTTCCAAGAAAGGACAGAGGGGACATGGTCTCCAGCTCTGCTTCCCTGTGGCTAGCTGGCCCCACAGCTCTCCGGGGGTCAGACGTGCTGAGCCACCCCCGCCACGCCCAGGGAAGCACTTCCTGCCTGGCTAAGGCAGTCATACTCAGAGGTCCTGATTCTGAAGGGGACATCTCTGAGCGACTGGTTCATTGCCTCCCCATCCTGCATCTAGATATAGTCAACTCCTGACCATCTGGCCCCTCTGGAAATCAGATTTTCAAAATCTTATTGATGCCACCATGGGTTCTAAGTCTAGGACATGAATAAAGGTTGAGTTGTACTTAGTAGGCTCTGCAGAGTCAGAAGAAACGGTTCTCTTCCTGCTGCAGGGAAGAGCTGAGCAGGCAAGCAGAGGAAATTTTAGACATGAGAGCTCTGCTTTAGGGTCAGGAAGGGGCTAAGAGGCACCTGGAGTCAAAGCTTGACGATGTGAACTCATGCAGGTTGCTTAACCTCTGCATGCCTCAGTTTCTTCATCTGTAAAGTGGGGGTAGTGATTACAGTAGCTTGCTCCTGGTAGGGTGGTTGTGAGGTCAAGGATTTAATCAAATCCAGGTAAAGCATTTTGCACAGCAGCAGGTGCATTGGTGGTGCTCAGAAACACTGGTTTTCATTGCTATGAACGGTATGCTGCTGCCTTGGGTCTGGGGCAGACAGAGAGTTCTGTCCCTTCCTAGCATGGGGAAATTTCTTGATCTGTGACATAAGATGAGCAACCAGACAGTGTGGGGTTGTTTTTGTCCTGTGCTTGACAGGGAGCTGATTCTAGAAGAGCCCAAGAACCCCCCTTAGTGGGCCACCCTGAGCTTCAAACTTCTTTCTGCCCTCCTGTACCCAAGATTGGATTCGTGTAAACTTTAAAATGCCACAGCAGTGTTAGGAGTTCCTGTCACCAAGGGCCTTTCAGAGGCCCAGGAATATATCAGTAGAGTCCATGGCAGCCTTAGGGTCCCCTCTCCCTAGCCTCTGCCAATGACAGCAACCATAATTGAGGAATAATAATAGCTACCATACAGTAAGCACATCCTGTGTGCCAGGCAGTTTCTGGGGACACCTTTAATCCTCCCAGTGACCCTGCAAGGTTGGTGTTTATCATCCAGCACCATAAACTTCCATTGACACCTGCATCCCTCTCCCTCCAACTCCCCACCTGACCCACACCTCCCTAAGCTTCAGGCTGTAGCTGGGCTCTCCCTTCTCTGGGAAGCTTTCTCTGACATCCCCTAGGCCAGGTTGGTATCCCTTCTCCCTGCTGATGTTCCCATAAGCACACTCTACATCCCGCTTGTGACAACTCATCACATTTTATTTTTATTTGTTTTGGATCAGGAATACATTCACATGGTTCAGAATTCAAAAGCAACAAGAAATGGAGTAAAAAGTCTCCCTGTTCTCCCTATCTCTAGCTCCCAGCCACTGAGTTTGACTGCCCAGGGTGAGTAGGGTTGTCAGTTTCAACACATTGAATAGTGATGACTTGTTTATCTGTCTTCTGTGTTTTAAGAGCAGGGACTCCGCCTGTCTTGCTAATTGCTTCATCCCTGGGGCCCAGCACAGTGGACAGTGGCTGGCACATAGTAGGAGTGCTACATGTGTTATCTATCTCTCTGAGAGATATTTCTTTCTTTCTTCTTTTTTTTTTTTTTTTTTTTTTTTTTTTTTGGAGAGGGAGTCTTGCTCTGTCGCCCAGGCTGGAGTGCAGTGGGAGATCTTGGCTCACTGAAACCTTCACCTCCTGGATTCAAGCGATTCTCCTGCCTCAGCCTCCCAAGTGTCTGGTGTTACAGGCGTATGCTACCACACCCGGCTAATTTCTTGTATTTAGTAGAGATGGGGTTTCACCATGTTGGCCAAGCTGGTCTCGAACTCCTGACCTCAGATGATCCACCCGCCTCAGCCTTCCAAGATCCTGGGATAACAGGCTTGAGCCACCACGCCTGGCCTTCTCTGAGAGATTTCTATAGAAAGATATATATAGAGAGATTTTTTTTTTTTAATGAATGAGGCTCAGAGAAGAAAGGTGACTTTACCTGCTTAGTTCTACTCCCAAGACAGTGCTCACTGGGAGCTCTGTTTATCTGAATTTTAATGACCACCTGTCCCTTCTTCTTGGACATTTGACCATCTGTGAAATGGATCCCAATTTCAATTTTTTAGGCTTAATTTTTAAATGGGAACATAAACAGTATCCCTCATTAATTGTCAGGAAATAGAGCAATGCTATACTTCCAAAGTCCTGTTGGTGCCTGCCCAATCCGGACCTCATTTTACCACAACTCCAACTTTGTGTTAAGGATGTTCTTGCTGGCCGGGCACAGTGGCTCATGCCTGTAATCCCAGCACTTTAGGAGGCCAAGGCAGGTGGATCGCTTGAGCCCAGGAGTTCGAGACCAGCTTGGGCAACATGGTGAAACCCCGTCTCTACTGAAAACACAAAAATTAGCCAGGTATAGTGGTGCGCGCCTGTAATCCCAGCTACTCGGGAGGCTGAGGCAGGAGAATTGCTTGAACCTGGAGGTGGAGTCTGCAGTGAGCTGGTATCACCCGTGCGACAGAGTGAGACTCAGTCTCAAAAAACAGATGCTGTTGCTCACCTGGCCTCACTTTGCCCGTCTGTAAAATGTCAAGACAAAATGAGAACAAATTTTGTTTAAAGATCTTAATTGGCTTTTATTCATGATTCTAGAATTGGGCATCCCTCCGAACCACAGCATATTCAAAGAACTCCAACCAGCAACATGATCATGCAGTATTTGTGGATAGAAAACAGAAGTGAGATGTAGATACAGCTTAGTTGGTTATAGCTCGGCATCCTTAATTGAATCACCTGGCCACCTACATTGACAGATGCTCAGCTGCTGTAACTGCCCCAAAACTCAGCTATTTGTTACCACTTTTTGCAACTTAGGAGTATACTCCTAAGTTAATTGCATTTAGCATGAGTGACTTCATATTTATTTGGTCTGTTGGGTCCATTACAGGAGCACAGTACAAACTAATGGCCTCCTACAAATTTTATTTAATAATTGGAAGGGGCCTAATAGTTCTATGCATCTTTGATGTCTTCTCTAGTTTAACCTCCACCCCCACCAATTGATATAGGTTTGTGCCTGCAGTAAATGGGATAGTTATAAAACTAATGCTTGATACCAATGCAACTAGTGCATGAAGTGGGTGAGAACAGCTTTCTGTACTGGGCTCCATATCAGCCAGACTGGCTATGTCCCCAGCACTAGCCCAGGCCCAGGGTCAAGTACACACAGCTGTGCATCCTCTGAAGCGCTGGAGGGAGAGAAAGAAGTTCATCTGGGGAAGTGGGTGGAGCTGAGGCGGGGGGACCACCTTGGGGAGGGTGGGTTGGCCCAAGAGCCGTCTCTCCCAGGGACCAGCAGGCTGCTTTCCAGCTGGGTTAGCTCATTCCCCACCTCATCTTGCAGAAGCTCCGGGTTCAGCCTTCTGAACAGCTTTGTTCTTGTGGTTGAGGCAGCCAGGGATTCTGAGTGTTGGGAAGGGGAAGCCAGGGGGAATGAACGGAAGGAAAGGGAGAGAAAAAGGCAAGTAGCATGGGCAATAAGGAGCCTGTGTGTCAGGGAGGGATGTGGTGCCAGCTACACCAGGAAGCCTGCTATGGCAGGACACTCCCAGTGAGGGAAATGAGGATGGGTAAACAGTATGGAGAACAAGATTTATAAATTCATTTGTTCATTCATTCATCCAATAAAACAAAGGATGCCAATATTGACAGATGGCTGTTACTCAAAACATACACAAAATGCTAAGGCGGCCGGGCACGGTGGCTCACACCTGTAATCCCAGCACCCTGGGAGGCTGAGGCCGGCAGATCACTTGAGACCAGGAGTTCGAGACCAGCCTGGCCAACATGGTGAAAGCCCATCTCTACTGAAAATACAAAAATTAGCTGGGTGTGGTGGTACACGCCTGTAGTCCCAGTTACTTGGGAGGCTGAGCCAAGAGAGTCACTTGAACCTGGGACGTGGAGGTTGCAGTGAACAGAGATCACGTCAGTGCACTCCAGCCTGGGTGACAGAGCGAGACTCTATCTCAAAAAAAAAAAAAAAAAAAAGAAAGAAAAAAGAAAAGCTGGCCAGGCGCAGTGGCTCACACCGGTAATCCCAGCACTTTGGGAGGCCGAGGCGGGCAAATCACCTGAGGTCGGGAGTTCGAGACCAGCCTGACCAACATGGAGAAACCCCATCTCTACTAAAAATACAAAATCAGCCAAAAATACAAAATTAGCCAGGCATGGTGGTGCATGCCTGTAATCCCAGTTACTCAGGCGGCTGAGACAGGAGAATCGCTTGAGTCCGGGAGGTGGAGGTTGCGACAAGCCAAAATCTTGCCACTGCACTCCAGCCTGCGCAACAAGAACAAGACTTCGTCTAAAAAAAAAAGCTAAGGAAATATAAAAGAGGGAGCAAATAACTATTTGATGGGTTGCAGGAGTGGGGAAGTTGGGGGAGTTCACAAATTTCACTGGAGATATTTGAACCACGTCAGGAAGCAAATATAGGAGAAGCCAGGCCATAGTCCTCCCAGCTCCACAGCCTCTCCCTTCCCAGACCTCCCAATCCCAGTCCAGCTGTCGCCCTTACTGGGTCTGAAAGCTGGCCCTGCCACATACTTGCTGTGTGACCTCAGGCAAGTGGTCTAACCTCTCTGAGCCCCAGTTTTCTCAGCTGCAAAGAAGGGATGACACCAACTTGGAGGGTTGTCATAAGATTCAAATACAACAATGCACGTGAGAGGCACTCTGCAGAGCACTTGGTACCTGTATGAAGCCCGCGCAAAACAACTACTGTGGCTGTTGCCAGCACTGGCAGAGCAGCAACTTCATTTTCCAAACCCTGGTCCTCTGTCATCAGGCTGGAAAGGAAAGCAGAGGCCATTCCAGGCGTCCCCCATCCCTGGCCCCCAGCCCTTGGGGAAACATGAGAAGCAGAGCTTGAGGATCTCCTGTGTGCCCCCTCACGCCCCTTAATCCTTCCTGAACTTGGGGAGGGGGCTGGGTGTGGGGCGGGGGCGGCACCACTGCAACACCTGCGCAGCTCTGACATCTCCCGCCTCTGGGCAGAGAAAGCAATTTCAGAAATGACATGTTGCCAACAAGCAGAAATCAGCTTCTGAATTAAAATGTGTCGGCGTCAGGTGACCCTGGGCTCGGAGGGCTGGCTGCATGAAGACAGCTGAGATTAGAGCCTGTCAGGCTCTGGTGGGGCTGTGTGGGAAGAGGTGGGGGGCCTATCGTTGCTCCCCAGGCTTCTGGCCACCCTGGACTTGTTGAGACGTGGGGGCAGGAATTCGGACGCTGGGTCAGGTTCTCCCGTGCCTCTGCCCGGCCTCCACCACTCCACTGCCCACTCTCCATGGCGGGAGGACGGTGGGGCAGGGGTAGGGGCTCGGCTCCCCTGAGACGGCTCCAGCGTAAACACACTAATGGGCCCAAGAGAGGAATGTGGGCCCCACAGCCCCTGGGGACTTGAGGAGGGATGGGAGTGGGGGGATAAGATGCGCAAGAGGCATCAGCCTCCTCTCTGCAGGTATTCAGGGTGGGGAAAAAGAGAGAGAGGAGAAGACAAGGAGGACCAAGTGGCAGGATTGGAAGATGCCACCAGTCACCCTGAATCCTTGCAACTCCTTCATACCCCTTCTCTCTGTCCCCAGGCCGTGCCCTGCACTCCCCGGGAAGAGGCAGTGAAGAAGCTGTTTCAGTTCCAGCCCTGCTACTTACTGTGCGGCAAGGGAACCTCTCTGAGCTTTAGTTTCCTCATCTATAAAATGGGGATCATAGGCCAGGCGCAGTGGCTCACGCCTGTAATCCCAGCACTTTGGAAGGCCAAGATGGGTGGATCACCTAAGGTCAGGAGTTCAAGATCAGCCTGGCCAACATGGTGAAACCCTGTCTCCACTAAAAATACAAAAATAAGGCCGGGCCTGGTGGCAGGCACCTGTAATCCCAGCTACTCTATAGGCTGAGGCAGGAGAATCACTTGAACCCGGGAGGCGGAGGTTGTAGTGAGCCAAGATCGCGCCATTGCACTCCAGCCTGGGAGACAAAAGCGAGATTCCATCTCACAAAGAAAAAAAAAAGGCTGGGCGCGGTGGCTCACGCCTGTAATCCCAGCACTTTGGGAGGCCGAGGTGGGTGGATCACGAAGTCAGGAGATCAAGACCATCCTGGCTAACACGGTGAAACCCCGTCTCTACTAAAAATACAAAAACAAAATTAGCCGGGCGTGGTGGCGGGCACCTGCAGTCCCAGCTACTCAGGAAGCTGAGGCAGGAGAATGGCGTGAACCTGGGAGGCAGAGCTTGCAGTGAGCAGAGATCACGCCACTGCACTCCAGCCTGGGAGACAGAGGGAGACTCTGTCTTAAAAAAAAAAATGGGGATCATGGTTGTATGGACCCCTGGGGTTGCCCAGAGGGGAATATGAGGAAATGGCCTGCACAGGAGTGCCTGTGTGGAGTGGAGCCTGCACAGAGCCACCTATTGGAGTGCTGGACACCGTGCATGCCAGCCATCTCTTTGCTTATCTCTCCCCTTGTCTGGGACCTCCCTGAAGGCCGGACCTAGTCTCATTACCATGGCGTCTAGGACCCTGTCACGTGCCTCGTACACCGTAGGCCACCAATCGGTGTTTGCTGCCTGATCGGTTGCAAGAAGGAACTCCAGGTGAGAGATGGGGCGAAGTCAAGAATGGGAAAGAAATGGAAACGGTGGGGGCAGGCATAGGATGCTTCCCCCCAGTGCCTCTCCCTCCAGAATGTCCCCATTCCCATCATGGGTAAGCCTGTAATCCCAGCTACTCTAGAGGCTGAGGCAGGAGAATCGCTTGAACCTAGGAGGTGGAGGTTGCAGTGAGCCGAGATCGCACCACCTCACTCCAGCCCGGGCAACAAGAGCGAAACATCCTGTGGCTCCTTACAGCATGCACAGAATAGGATACACATCACCCAAGCAAGTTATTGCCAAAATGTTTAACCTGAATCCAAGTACAAGGAAACGATCAGGCAAATCTCAGTTGAGAGGTGTTCTACAAGACATGCAGCCTAAACTCTTCAAACTATCACTGTTATGAAAGCAAAGAAAGAGGGGGACTATTCTAGATTACAGGGAGCTGGAGAGACATGAAAACAACGTGCAATGCCTAATTCTTGAGTGGATCCTGGGCCAGGAAAACATGTTTTAAAAATTTTTTAATTTTAATTTTTTAGAGACAGGGTCTCACTCTGTCGCTCAGGCTGGAAGGCAGTGGTGCAATCACAGCTCACTATAGCCTCAAACTCCTGGGCTCAAGCGATCTTCCTGCCTCGGCCTCTCCAATCGCTGGGATTATGGGTGTGAACCTGCGCCTGGCCAGAAAATAATGTTATAAAAGACATTTTGAGGGACAATTGGGGAAGTCTGAATATGGACTATGTAGTAGATAATTTTTGTCAATGTTACATCTCTTAGTTGTGGTGATGGCCTTGTGGTTTTGTTGGAGAATGTTCTTGTCCTTAGGAGATACACGATAAAGTATGTAAGTGTCTTGGTGTCTGCAAAGGTCTCACAAATGATTCAACAAGATAGATATTGCATATGCAAAGAGAGATAGCACATGTGGCTGTTTTTAAAGGAGGGGGGATATTGTGGGTAGGGTACCCACCTAGTGATTGTCTCAACAAGCCCCGGTCCTCCTGGAAGATGGTGGCACTGAGCAGCTGGAGGTGGAGGGGTCTGCGGGCCTGTTTGGGAACCAGTTTATGAGCAGGAACAAGGTAAGGCTCAGATGAGGGCAGGAGGAGGTGAGGATGGTGTATGGTAGAAAGAATATGGGGTTTGGAGGCAAAAGGCCTGGATCCGCTTGCTAGCGATATAGCCTTTGGTAAGTCACTTAACCATTTTCTGTCTCAATTCCCCTATCTGTAAAAAAAGAAGAAGGGTGTCCACCTTGTGAGGTTCAAGAGAGGAAATAGATGAGAAATCCCTTGATAAACTGGAGCCTGCTGCTGCATGTGGACGTGTCTGTCATTACTCAGAGCCAGCTGGTCTCCGGGCCCAGGAACACTGGGTAGAAGGAGCATGTTAGGACAGGGATGCTGGTGGAAATGTAGGCCCCTGCAGGGCTGGACTGTAGGCCCACCTCTGCCTCCCGCCCTGGGGAGCCCAGTTAAGGCAATGTGGACGCCAGCAGGGCTGAAAAACTGGGGCAGGGCAGGCTTGAGCCAGGAGACAGGCACTCTCTGCTGTGCTTGGCTCAGAAAGAGGCCTCCTCTCCCATCAGACCCCCAGGAGGATCCTGGTGAGCGAGGCCTCCCAAAGCATGTTGGGAAGGAACTGTGGCCAGAAAAGGGACACAGGGTTCATGTGTAAATGACCCAAACCACTGCATGGCTGTGCTTCTCATTTCTCCTATTAGACTGTAGGTCCCTGAAGGCCCCTGGTTGGCTTCATCCCGCCCCACCCTGATCCATGCTGCTTGCCATAGCATGAGGGCTCCAGAAATGCTTATCATCTCCAGGAAGGATGCAGGCTGTGGTCTGTCTGAGTTGGTGTGTAATCCAGGATGGGTTACTTCCTTCCTCTAGGCCTTAGTTTACCCAGAATCCATAAAATGGGGCGATCCATCCCTGCCCGACCTATACCAGTGTACAGAGGAAAATATCCCATACTTTGGAGGCCAGGAGATCTGTGTCCAATCCTGGCTCCGCTGCCTGCCTGTTGCAATGAGAAGGCTTCTCATCTCACAACCTTCATTTCCTTATCCATTACAGGGACCATGTCCAGTGTGCAAAGTTATTGCAATAAATTGAGACAAAGTAAATGCAAATAACTGGCATGTCATTTATTGGTTTATTGTCTTTCTCACCCACTAGGATGTCAGCCCCATGAGGCAGAGACTTGGTCCTGTTCCTTGCTGTACCAAGCACCCAGGATGCTGCCTGGCGCTCAATAAGAGATCCCTAAATAATCATTGGTTGAATAAATGGACATAAGGGGCGCTCAATAAGTGATGGCTTCCATTGTTATTCTAAAGTGTCCTGAGACAAAAAGCATTTGAAGTTCATGGTTGTTGAGAAAGGAAAGGTTCAAAAGCAAGTAATGTCCAGGGTTGGCACGGGGCTGTCTGTCTGCCAGGTGATGAAGGGTACCAGGAAAGCTGGGCTTATCTAGACCAGGGAACAGGACTATGTGCTCATGAGAGGCAGGCAGGAGCATCCATGAGCAAGGGGGGCACTGGGGCATCCTGTCCATTAGACTCCCTCGTTCCAGCTGCCTGCAGGAGGACATGCAGGCCCAGTCTGCCAGTGCAGCTGACTTTTGCAAAAGCAGCCAGAAATCCAGTGGAAAACAATTCATTTTTACAAGCAAAACACAAATGAGAGCAAACAAAATTCATCTGTAGGTTGGGAGGGGCCCGGTGGTGTAGCCCAACCTTCTTGGGCGATGTGAGCAGAAGGACCCCTTGGAGTGGCCTCCGTGGGGTCCTGGTCTCTCCAGCCTTCTCAGGCAGCCTCAGCCCCTGAGACATGGGACTCCACTTGGGGAAAGTGCTAACATGCCATCCAGATCCAAAAGGCCGGGATCACAGCCCGGGAAGGAACTGCTTCCCTGAGTTCTTGGGCTCACAGTGGTATCCAGGCTTTGGGGCTCCTGGGCTCAGAGCAGGTCAGCCCGTAGTGCCTGGTCTATGGAGATGTTCAGTAAATATTCATTGAACAAGTCTCTTCGGTGTGACTTTGAGCACAGCTCTCCATCTCTGGGCCTCATCTATAAAATGGCCATAGTAATGTGGCCCCACCTACCTCACAGAGATAACGGAGAAATCAAGTGAGATGAAAGGGGTAAAAGTTTTTGTTTCTAAATAGCAAAGTGCTTTACAAATGCCAGGTGTGGGAATTCTCGTTGTCATTATTATTATGAGCAAGACACTTTTGCCAGAGCAGAAGAAGGGGGCCTGGACCCAAAAGAGCAGAAAATCTACAAAAACGTCACAAGGAGAGTCTGAATGGAGCCCACCAGGGCTCATCACAGAGGGGACATGTGCTCACCAGCTCCAAGACAGACCCAGTTGTGGGATACAGGTTTGTCCTCCTTCCCGGTGACCTGGCCTCCTGCTCAGTGGGGGACCCGCTCAAGTCAGGCTATATCTCCCCAGACAGAGGGTTTCCGGGAAACCACACAAACCCCACCTGTGCTGTCCATGAAATATAGCAACTATATAAATAATATAAATACTTTCTCATATATCTTAGCTATATAAATTATTCTCCTTTGCTCTAAAAGCTATATATTTGAGGTAGACAAAAATACCCTGTGAGCATTTCCCTTAAAGCTGTAGAATGAGGGGTCAGTGGTCACTCTAGTCCCCAGGGGCCCCAAGAGGGCCGAGGTGGGTCTTTAGAGGTAACTGGAAAAGAAAGGGATGAGAGTAAGGAAGGAGAAGAGAGGGAGAGAGACAGACAGAGAAGACCCCACAAGCCAAGGAGCCCTCAGAACCTGCACTGTGCCATTGACTTGGGGTGTCCATGTTCGCGGCCAGCCCCTGCCTAGATGACTTAGAGCCTGCCCTTTGCCCTCCCGCGACCCTGGCACTGCCAGCCATGAAGTCAGGATGCAGGTGGTGTGTTGGTGGATCAGGGTGCTCTGGTCCCCAAGTTGCTCCCAGGCCCCCTGCTCTGCTAGTGAGGTCCCTGCTGCCTTACGCCCAGCACTGAGCCCGGGTGCAGGCAGAGTTGGGGTCTTGGAGGAGCAAGATGGATTGGGAAGGCAGAGAAAGTCTCCATGCTGTGGGGAAGTGGAAGAAAGGAAAAAACCAGCTGTCTCCCCATTTTTCTCCTGCTGCCAAGGTGTGGGCCAGGTGCTTGGGTCAGCAATGTCATTTTAACGAGAGGGGCTCAGGTCAGTTTGGCTTCTCAGCCGAGCCTCTGCAGTCAAAAATCCTTCCAGCATCCAGCAGACTGCCCTGATCCACTGGAGACTGGGCAGCTCCTCCTCACCCTTGGAGGTCTCAGGGAGTTGGCCAGGGTACAGTCAGCGGGCCTTTGTCCTGGAGCTGGCACAGGCGAGGTTTCTGAGCATTCAGCTGATTCTGAAATTTCCTGTGTTGGTGAAGGGTCAGCAACTCTAGGTTTAGGGAGAAAGGAAGCTGACAGATGGGCGTGGCAGGGCCAGCAAAGTGGCCCAGGGCTTCCCGAAAGAAGTCACTTCCTCCTGGGTGGCATCGGGCCCCACTCTGGGGAAGTACAATGCCTCCAGCAAGGGGACTCCTGCAAGGTTTTCATCCTGAACAAGACAGGCGTGTGCAACAGGAACCCCCAGCCCGGTCCAGGGGCTGTGCATCCATGTGTGCCTGTGCGGAGGTACCAGTCTCTCCTCCTTTCACAGAGGGCCTTGGCAGGTGCCGCTGAAAATATCCACAGGATCTGAGGAAATTATCCAAGTCACGGCTCCTCCTCAAGTAAGAGGCAAAGTGAGGGCCAAGTGAGAGGCCATTAGGAACTGAAGGAGGCTACCCGGGAGCCAGGCTTAGCAAGGACTCAAGCACCTATAACCCCAGCCAGGGCAAAAGCCTTAATTAGATGAGCAGCCACAAGAATAGAAATGTAACTTCAAGTCATAGCTCATGAGCCAGCTGGTCTTCAGTATTGTGAACTCAGCTGGTGTGGGGGTGTCACCGACCAGGCAGGCCCCAGCCACAGGAAGTTACCAAAGCTCACTCAAGAGCCAGCTGAGACACTGAGCTCGCCACGTCACTGTCAGGCACCAGGAAGCTGTCGCCCTCCTCCTCTGGGCTGGGAGTGAAGATTCCTTTGGCCAGCAGGGAACACAGGGAGGGGCCACTGTCTCCCTGTTCAACCTCAGGTGCACTGAGTCCCGCCTTGGTGGCCAGTTCTCCAACCTGTCTTACCTGCACTGGTGGTGGTTTTGAGCATGGCTGGGTGAGTGTGCATAACCCAGCTCTCAAGACAAGAATGAGGCCTCAGGGGAGGCATATTTGAAAAGCTGAATCAAGGACACAGGGCTCCAGGGCACAGATCTCACGGGTCCACTCAAGCGCAGAAAGCTCTCCTTTCTCTGAACAGATGGCTTCCACCACCTCGGCTTTCTCCCCATCTCCGGCACAGCAAAACCAGGGGAGTGGTGGAGGTGTGTGACACCTGGAGCCCACTGCACCTGAGCAGGGCCACAGGACCCGACTGGCCCATCCCAGCCAGGCTCCCGCCTTCACTTCCAGCTGGCACTGACTGCCTTGGAATTCCTAGCCCAGCAGTTCACCTCCCAAGAACACGCTGGCTCCGAGCCATTCATCCTGGGAAGCAAGATGGAATAGCCCCTCTCTCCCCTCCAAAACTTCAGTCCTGCTGTGCTCTTGGTCTCCCTTATTTCCCTCCACATCTTTCTCACTCTGCCCTCCTCTCCAAGTCCTCAACAAGGTTGGGGATGCTTGGGTTAAGGGAGGAGGCTTTGCTTCTCTTTGTTGAGTATCGAGGGAGGCAAAAGGCTGGCCAAGGAATGGTGGTGAGTGGCACACATGCCGGTTTATGCATGCACGTGATGACTGCCTGCCCAGAGGGCCGGCTGGGCAGCTCGAAGGGTGCCACAGGAGGTCCTGGCAGTGCCAGACTGGCTTGCTGGGCAGTAGGCCTAGTGCTTGCAGGTGTACACAAGCTCCTCCTGCACACATTGCTGGCACTCCACGTAGCAGCACCACTGCACCTGGCAGTGGCAGGAGAAGGCCACCAGGCGGCTCTGGGTGTCATAGCCCCGCCCGCAGCACAGGCTGCTGCAGCTGGCCTCCCGGGAGCACACCCTACCTGCCGTGCCAGGCGAGTACTTGCTGGGCCGGCAGAAGCTGGGTGAGTCCTCCATGTAGACCAGGTCCCCAGACCTCGGGGCCAGGCCTTTGGTGAGGCTGCCCTGCCTGGCAGGGGCCCACAGCTCTAGGCGGCCCAAGGCCTCATTGGTGGCGCTGGACACCTTGACAGCCGAGTCATAGCGCAGTTTCAGCACCTGGCCTGTCTCACGGAACGGGGAGAGCTGCTTCCAGCAGGTGCGCACGGCACAGGAGCCTGATACGCCATGGCACTTACACGTGGTCCTGAGGCCACTCTTCACAGCCTGTGGGGGAGGCAGAACAGAGGCGTGGTCAGAGGCCTGGGCCCAGCAGCCAGAGCCTGCCCCCAGAGCACCAACCCCAACAGGGCAGAGGCAGGAGAATGGGAAAGAGACCCAGGGTCTCAGCTCCAGCTCCTCCCCTTGGCCTGGAGTTCTTGTGGAATAGACAGCTTACGCGACTGAACACAGCAGTCCCAGTTCACACCAACTCAGTGACTGAACACAGCAGCCCTGGTTCACACCAACTCAGTGACTGAACACAGCAGCCCCGGTTCACACCAACTCAGTGATTGAACACAGCAGCCCTGGTTCACACCAACTCAGTGATTGAACACAGCAGCCCCGGTTCACAATGCAGTGATGACAACTCAGAACTTAATCTCATAAATAGCTAGAGCACTGGCGTCTCCCAGCCTCCTCCCCTCAATAGACCAAGATACTTTTCACCCTCCAGACCTCCCACTACAGTGTAACCTCAGCCCCTTCCCTTTTCTGGGCCACTTCCATCTTCCCACCCATAAAATGGAGAAGTGGGTTGCTCTAGATGGAGGTTTTCAAACAATGTAGGCTTCTAGGACCTCCAGGAAGGCCCGGTCCTTGGAATGGAGACCCCTCTCCAAACATGTCCCTGTTTCACCAAGACCTAGTCCTAAGCCTGGCTCCCACTGCTGACCACTGCTCCCACCGATGACACTCATGACCCTTCCCTACTTCCGCTGTGTTCCTGGCACCCAGTCATGGCGCAGAGTAGATGCCAAGGAAACGTTGGTTGAAGACGTGAAGTTCATCCGGCCTTTATGAAATTCACGGCTCTTCATGTATTTTGGGGGGGTGGGGTGCTGGCCTCCTTCAAGCCATGCTCCCCAGCTCTGTACCCTGGTGGGAAGGCACTGCAGACAGCCAGGGACATGCTCACCTTGATGCCCACGTGGGTGTTGTGGGCGTCTGCCCGTGCCCGCAGGTCCTTGTTTCCTCTCTTGGACCCCAGGAAGTTGCTCAGAAACTTGGTGCTGTACTTGAGGTTGTCACCGCACACGCCCCACTGCCAGGCCTGCCGGCTCTCCAGCCCCAGAGAGTCATCACAGGTGCAGCGCTCCATGCGCCCAGCGCTGCAGGCCCGGGCCAGGGTGTGGGTGAGGGCGGCAGAGGACACCGCGTACAGGAAAGCTGTCTCTTTAAAGCCTGGATTGGGCACCCAGGGGTATAGGGAGGGAGGAAAGGGGGAAGAGAGGAAAGGAGGAAGCTTAGAGGTTGCCTGCCGCCCTCTGAGGGCCAGAGGCGGTGGTGGCAGTGCTGTGATGGGCAGGACAAGGGAATGTGGCTTGAGGACACAGCTCCGGGTGGGTCTCCCTGTCAACTGCCCCTTAAATTCTGACTGCAAGTTGCCATTTAAATGGAACTTCCAGGCTGAGCACAGTGGCTCATGCCTCTAATCCCAGCACTTTAGGAGGCCAAGGCAGGCAGATCATTTGAGGTCAGGAGTTCAAGACCAGTCTGGCCAATACGGTGAAACCCCGTCTCTACTAAAAATACAAAAATTAGCTGGGCATGGTGGTACATGCCTGTATTCCCAGCTACTCAGGAGGCTGAGGCAGGAGAATCACTTGAACCCGGAAGGTGGAGGTTGCAGTGAGCTGAGATTGCGCCACTGCACTCCAGCCTGGGTGACAGAGGGAGACCCTGTCTCAAAAAATTGTTTTTAATTTATAAATAAATAAATAAATGGAATTTACAAATTCACTATGGAGTATGTTCCCAGATTCCCAGAGGGCAGCAGGCCAGGGGCTACGGCCTCCATTTCTCAGAGAAGAACACTGAGATGCAAAGAGAAGCTACTCAGACACCTGGTGTAGGCACAGCTGGGGCTAAACCCGCCATTTTGACTCCAGGTCAGTGTAAGACCATTTGGATGGGCCCATTTCTGAGGCCCCTGAGATAAGCCCCATGGGCTTCCTATGACACATGATGGTTCTCAAATGTCATTCTCTGCTACCCACTGTGGAATAGACCCAATGATACAGTGACCTTGAGTCTCCTGGCTGACTTGCCCCAGACTGACCATCCCACCCACTCCGGAACCACCGATACTCCTCTCTGCTGGGTGTGGCCCAAACCTGGCCTCCCACCAGCTCACTACTTCCTACCTGCCCTCCAGTGCATCTGGGTGCTGGTGACGTCCCGAGAGAGACACAGAGAGAGGCCATTAGCTTGGCTGCAGACCGTGGAGAGTAGCTGGCCTAGGAGGGGCCTGGCTGCCCTGTACAGCATCACTGCTTTTTTTTTTTTTTTTTTTTGAGACAGAGTCTCGTTCTGTCTCCCAGGCTGGAGTGCAGTGGCGCCATCTTGGCTCACTGCAACCTCCACCTCCCAGGTTCAAGCAATTCTCCTGCCTCAGCATCCCGAGTAGCTGGCATTACAGGCTCCTGCCACCATGCCAGCTAATTTTTGTAATTTTAGTAGAGATGGGGTTTCACCATTTTGACCAGGCTGGTTGCAAACTCCTGACCTCGGCCTCCCAAAGAGCTGGGATTACAGGTGTGAGCTACGGCAACCGGCCAACTGCAGTGTTTAAATTTTTGTATTTTTAGTAGAGACGGGGTTTCATCATATTGGCCAGACTGGTCTTGAACTCCTGACCTAAAGTGATCCACCCGCTTCGGCCTCCCAAATTGCTGGGATTAGGCTAGAAGTTCCATTTAAATGGCAACTTGAGTCAGAGTTTAAGGGGCAATTGACAGGGAGACCCACCCGGAGCTGTGTCCTCAAGCCACATTCTCTCATCCTCCCCTGTGAAAAGCCCTTTCCCCCTGGCGAGGGAGTCACATGGTGACCTGTGTTCTCCCTTCCAGACTGCGTGCTTCCCAGTGGTAGCTGGGTCTTGTTCAGCTCTGAACCTCCAGGATCTGGCACAGTGCCTGGCTCACTATGGGCTTCCATGGATGCTTAGTGGGTGGGTGGAGGGGGGAGGGAGGTAGAATATGGGAGTGGAAAGGAAGGAGGGACTGATGGATCAATGGATGTGACAAACAAAGGGACAGATAAAGGAGTGAACAAATGCATGGCCTGGCTCATGTCATCGGGCCTGGAACTAGCTGCCGCCCATCCTCACGTCTTCATGTGACTTGTTTCGTGTGTGTGTGTGTGTGTGTGTGTGTGTGTGTGTGAAGAGGCAGAGGGAGACAACTGGGGGACCCCCATCTTATCTGTGAGCTCCTCCAGGAATAGGCTTGTGTCTCCTCCTCTCATGGATCTTCCTTGCTCCTCTGCTCCCCCAAACCTGAGGCTGGGCCACAGCTGGCCTTCAACTGCCCCTCATTAACTCTTGGGACTCTTCTCATTTGGGACCATGCTAGGGCAGGAAGGGCAGTGTGGCCTGGGCACGGGAGCCAGGAAAAAGGAAACGGCAGCCTCTCCCAGCCTCCTCCTCCCTGAAGCCTTCTTCCCCCAGCCCTCCTCCTCCCCTAGCCCTCCTCCCCACCTCTCTTGAGCAGGCCTGTCCTGCCCTCCAGGCTACAGTTCCAGCGCTCATGCCGGAACTGAAACTGGCACTCAAGCAGGCCAAGGTGCGCAGCGTCCCTCAGGGTCTCAGCCAGGCCGGGCTCCCTCCGGCAGAGCTGCTTCTGCCGCCGGGACAGCTTCAGCAGGTCACACTGCTTCAGGTGGGCCCCGCCCTGTGCCGGGGCCGCCGCAGTGCCCAATCCTGGGAAGGGCGTCAGGACTTCCCGCCCGGTCAGGCTAGAGAGAGCGAGAGGAGGGAGACGGGTGAGCCTTGGGGATGGTGGTGAGGGGCAAATGAAGGGAAAGGGCCTCCTCAGGGGCTTCATTTATACTGCAATTCTGGGCGGCAGGCTGACCCCCTGGAGGTCCCGTCCCCATTTTACAGACTAGGAAACCAAGGTTCATGTAACAAAGGTTGCTGCAGGACCTTAAACCTGTTTTCCAGATTCCGGTCTCTGCTCTTCTTATCCACCCTATTTTCCTATTTCCCTATTGGCCCAGTTAGAAAAATCATCTGGGGTGCTTATTAAAAATATGCTTTCCCAGGATCCATACTGGGCAATTCTGGGTCTATTGGTTTGGAATTGGGCCTGGGAATCTGTATATTTACCGCAGTCCCTGGGCAGTTTTTGTGATCCGGGAAGTTTGGGAAATAATGCACAGAGTATTGGTGGCTGCCTGGCCAAGAGAGCCACATTCCTAAGAGGGGGCAGGCAGAGGGGATGTGGACATTGAGCGGACACCCAGCCAAGGTCCCCTGACATCCCTCTCTCCCTTACATTATGCTGCTGCCCAAGTAATCCTGTACCAATCTAACATGTTTCCATAATTCCCAGATAGATCTTCAACCATCTGACCACTTGGTGCCTGGTACAAATAGATGCCTGGGGAGAGAAGGGGATGGAAGGAAAGAGAAGGGAAGGAAGGAAGGACTGATGGATGGTTAGATGAAGGTGAAGGAGCTGAATTCCCATCAGGCCATCAATCCCAGACTTCTTGTTCTCCTAGATTGAAAGTTCATCATTTCTGGAGCCAAGCTACCAAATTCTAAGGCTGATGTTCTAGCTATGCAATCTTGACACCTTGGTTTCTTCCCTTCTGGAAATTGGGAAGAGTGATCTTCTCTACCTCCTAGAGTTGGTGGGAGGATTATATGAAATGGACGAATCACAGTGCCTGGGACATGCAGGCCTACCTTCCTGCTAGCTGGAGCTTCCCAAACTTCCCTCATTTTGCAAGATGCTCTACTCTCCAGCTAAGCAGAGTCTCCCCTTTGTCCAGATGAGAAACAAAGGATTTATGAGGAGGCAGTGACTGGCCTGGTCATACAACAGATCAGCAGCAGGGTAGGGATTGGAATTAGAGTTCGCCTTCCCTCTTCCCAGAAGCTCTCTGTGAGATGGCTCTGCTGGTTCAAACTGTTTGCTGTCCTATACCCTGGTGCCCCCAGTGTGGGTGTAATATACATCATTCCAGGACCTGGCCCAAAAGAAGTAACCCCGTTCTGGGACATCCTGGCCTCATAGCCAGGGTAAGAGATCAAAGGTAGGCTGGGCACAGTGGCTCACACCTGTAATCCCACACTTTGGGAGGCCGAGCAGGTGGATCGCTTGAGTCCAGGAGTTTGAGAGCAGCCTGGGTGACAGCAAAACCCTGTCTCTACTAAAAATAGAAAAATTAGGTGGGCATGGTGGCACAAGCCTGTAGTCCCAGCTACTTGGGAGGCTGAGGTGGAAGGATAGCTTGAGCCCGGGAGGTGGAGGCTGCAGTGAGCTGAGATCGCATCACTGCACTCCAGCCTGGGCAACAGAGCAAGACCCTATCTCAAAAAAAAAAAAAAAAAAAAAAGCAAAGGTGGAAGCAGGCAATGGCTCTTAGAGCTCCTGCTTGGATGTGGCACTTGCCACTGTTGCTCATGTGCCACCGGCCAAGGTAAGTCCTGTGGTGAAGCCAGGAGTGGTCAGAGACGCCCACGTTCCTCTGAGCCAAGGGCACAGCTCTCCTGTTTGGAGCCACCTGCCTTAGCCAGGACATCTGGCTGGAAGCCATGCCCTCTCTGTATGCCCCAGAAGTTGGAAGCCTCACCACAGGGTATGCGACCTGGCCAGGCCCCAGGTGCCCTCAGAAATCACCTGTAGATTCCACATCCATCAGGTGCAGTCAACCCATCATGGAGCGTATCTCCGAAACCTCCGAGCAGAGACAGATGCTATCGGGCTCCCCTTGGCCTAGCCTGGCCCTGGGCTCCTCTCCCAGACAGGGTGAGGGCAGGGACCCGTTAATCATTAATCTGGGGGCAAATGGGTAATTTTCCAGTCCACCAGGTCTACAGCCAAACCCCTCCCTGCAGCCTGGCAGGAAATCCTCAGAGTTTGACCCTTGGCAGGTCCAGAGCAGAACTGGATGTCAACTCCAGCTGAGGAGGCCACGCCTTGACTGGCTTCCAGTGTGGAGGGCAGCTTGGGGGCTGCAGCTACCTTGCCCTCAAATGTCCTCCTCCTCACACCGAGGGCTGGTGTGAGCGGCGACTTCTGCTCACACAATTCCTGTGTTTCAGAAACTGGATCTCCCTGATAGCAACTGATTGACAGAGGGGAGAGCAAGCAGGGAGTGATGGAAATTTTGGCCAATGAAGCTGCATATCCTTCAAGACCTGCCTCAAATGCCGTTTTAAGAATGATAGCTATGATTATTACATCATTATAGCTACAGTATATGTCATACGATATGACATGATATATAACATATTTTTTTGAGACAGTCTTGCTGTATGGTCCAGGCTGGAGTGCAGTGGTGTGATCTCAGCTCGCTGTAACCTCCACTTCCCGGGTTCAAGCAATTCTCCTGCCTCAGCCTCCCAAGTAGCTGGGACTACAGGTGTGCACCACCATGCCTGGCTAATTTTCATATTTTTAGTAGAGACGGGGTTTCACCATGTTAGCCAGACTGGTTTCGAACTCCTGACTTCAAGTGACCTGCCCGCCTCAGCCTCCCAGAGTGCAGGAATTACAGGCGTGAGCCACTGCACCCCGCCCAAGCTGCGTTGTTGTCTGGGACTCCCCTGTAGTGTGGAGCGAAGGCTCAAAGTTGGTTTGTCTAACTAAATGCATCATCCTTGATTATGACCTCTGACATGTGAAGAGTGCCAGAATTCCCTAGGCTGCACTTGGGAGCCAGACCCAGCAAACCCCTCCATTCATTCAACAGGCATCTGGTTTTTGTTGGTTTGTTCGTTTTTGTTTTTGGTGCTTCTGGCATGGAGTGGGTGGAGACCAGGGATGCTGCCCAGCACCCTGCAGTGCCCAGAACGGCCCCACCCCAACCACAATGTCCACAGTGCCCAGGGGAAGAGACCCTGGAGGGAGCAATGGGTCTCAAATGGTGCCCAGCTCTGCATGGCCAGCGTTGCCTGGGAGCTCTGTGGAATGCAAATCCTCAGGCCCCACCCCAGAGGCATCTGTTTTTTAAATTTCATCTAATGGACCCTGAGATTGATGGCTCAGAGAGTCCAGTATCAAGTCGGTTAATTTTATTAGTGGTAATGACACTTAGTAGCGATTAATGACCAGGAAAGGCAGCCAACCGCACAGAGGCCTCAGGCCACACTGGGCCCTGGTCTGCCCAGGGCTGCTCTCAAAGAAGGCTCCCTGGCACTGCCTTGGGAACCCCACAGGGCCCATGAAGACAGCCTGGGAGGCCTCAAAGACCCAGTTTCCCTCTGTTTATTTTCTGTGTTGCAGTTTGGGATCATATTTCCTTTGAAGAAATAGTACCATGACACCATATTTAGAAAATGACTATCTATTTTCCTAAACAGTGAATTATCCTACACATGCTCAGCCCATGGCTTCTGCTGGGAAGGTATCTTCCTAGACCCCTGAATAATTCTGAGTGTGGCAGGCTTCAGCCTGCTCAGAGGTCGGCAGGAACAATGTCATCCCCTGGAAGAAGTCATACTGTTTGACATCCCAGCCCTGCAGATACCACTCACTGGGTCTGTCTGTGAAATCTCAATCACCCACAGTTAGCTGAGTGCCAAGGCAGTAAGATGGACAACTGGAGAAATTCAAGTGGGCTTCCTGCGTCTTATGAACCCAGAAAAATGTGTTTATTTTGGTGTTTTGTTTTGTTTTGTTTTGTTATCGAGTCTCACTCCATCACCCAGGCTGGAGTGCAGTGGCGAGATCTCGGCTCACTGCAACCTCTGCCTCCCGGGTTCAAGCAATTCTCCTGCCTCAGCCTCCCGAGTAGCTGGGATTATGGGCACGTGCCACCATGCCCAGCTAGTTTTTTTGTGTATTTTTAGTAGAGATGGGGTTTCGCCATGTTGGCTCGGCTGGTCTCGAACTCCTGACCTCATGTGATCCGCCCACCTCGGCCTCCCAAAGTGCTGGGATTACAGGCATGAGCCACCACGCCCAGCCAAATATGGGGGTCTTCATGAAGACGCTGCCTTGTGGCCAATCGGATGCTATCAGATCAGTCAAACAAGTAACCAGGGTTCTGAACTAAAGGGCAGAGGAAGGGTTATTTGCCAACTTGCTAATTGCTCTTCTGGGCTGGGGGCTACTGCCTAGCTCAGGTGCTCCTGAGCCTCCTGGAGCCACCACTCTATCAGGCTGCACCTGCACTGGCCCAGCTACCTCCACTATTCCTGTCTGTCTCAGGCTCCCCCAGGCTAACTTCCAGCCTCTCTTTTCCCATTAAGAAAGCAATGACCCCAGGTGAACAGCGGCCGCCTCCTCCCCTTGCTGCCCCCAGTCTGTGCCCTTCTGCTCTCTGCACCCTCACCCCATGGTCCTTGGTGGTCAGGTTGATCATAAAACCAGAGCCCTCACCTCCACACATGCGATGACCTCTGGCTTGGACCCCAGGGCACCCCCAACCACTTGACAGACCAGCCTGTCTTTCTCTAGAGTGGGTGAAGTCAAGGGTGCCCCTCAGGGCTTCATCTCACACACACTCTCACCCTCAGATCTCTTCTGATCCTCCTGGAACCTCCTGCCCCACCTCCTTTCACACTCTCCAACACACACCCCACCCACAATTGTGGCTAAAGCTGCCTAGTTGGGGTGACCTTGAAGGAAGCAGAAGATGGCTCTCCCAGGTTTTGACAAAAGCCTCCCAGGAGACTGCTCTGTCCACCGTCAGCAGGACCCCAGGGACCTCACCCTTCAATAATCACTCACCCCCTGGAGAGTGGAGCCCAAGGATCTCGTGCCCCAAGGCTGTTCTGGCCTAAGTAGTCTGGTCCCAGGTCTGACTCACTCAGAGGGGACCTCAGGGTTGTTCCCTCACCAACTGAGCTCATTCCATCAAACAAATACACCTTAACTCATGGGAGGGGATGGCTGGAGCCAGACTGCCTGGGTTCAAATCCCACCTCCACCTCTTCCTAGTTGTGCTACCTTGGGCAAGGTGCTTTACCTCTCTGTGCTCTGAGAGCAGTGAGCACACAGTAAGCTCCAGATAAGTATTTGTCATTAGTGAGCACCTACCATGTGCCAGGTACTGTGCTGGGACACGGTCCTGCCCTCAAGAAGCTCACAGTCTGGAAGGAAGTTGGTTGGACTCAGGAGTCCTCCAAACTCTCTCAAGGCCCCAAGAAGGGGAAGGAAGGGAAAGCTTTGCACTGGCCTGGCTCCTTGAGGAAACACCAGTAGCTGCTTAGGGACCCAGATCAGAACTCCTGGTACCATACGGGTGAGAACTTGATCCTGACCAGTCCCATCCTGCTTGTAGGAGGCCTGGGGGTGAGGAGGAAGCAAGAGGAAGCTCTGGGGAAGTACCAGGTTGGTGGAGAGCTTTTCTCATCACCTGAGAGTACCCCAGGCCCTGTTCTTCCACCTACTCCCATCCTAGTTTCTGCTTGAGAAGGTCTGATGCTTTCAGCAGAGGCTATTCCCAGGATGTGGTAGGTGGGTGGCACAGGACAAGGCAGGTAGTTTCTAGGGCACCAGGTAATGCCAGTGTGTCTGGACTCCTAGCTGGAGGGTCCAGGAGTGGTGCATTACGCCAGGGCCATGCCAACTGCAGGCAGCTGCCTGGGAACTGGGAAAGCCTTGTGCTGCCCGGGGTGCTGTCCTCCACCCTGAAAAACCCCATCAGATGCTCCTGATAACAGGCTTCCGCTGCAGGGCCATTTGCATGGTGAGTGCGCCCTTTGTGCTTTCATCTCAAACGTCTCAGTCTACCTCTCCTGGCCCTCACTGATCCCCCTACACACACAAATACACACACACTCACACTCACACTCGCTCACACACACATCCACATTCATACACACCTACACTCACACATACACTCACGCACACTCTCACACATACACACACACATTCTCACACACATACACACTCACACACACACTCTCACACCCCCCTAGCCCGTCCTGTGCTCTCCGCTCCTGACCTCTTCCCAGCAGCGGGGAGTTCAGTGACGGCCAGTGCCTGGTCCAGTAAGAGAGGGCACCATGGCTCTGGGCAGCCCTTCTTTGAGGGTGGCTGCTCAACACCAACTCCAGGTTTCTCTCCCCTCCTGCTGTTACACTGGGAGGCCCCAGATTTCCCCTACTGTGAGCACACCCTCCCCTCCACCTTCCAGATGCCTTTCTCTTCTACAGCACCCAATGCCACCTTGCACCTCCTCCATGGCATCCTGCAGCAGGCAAATTCGGAAGCTACTGTTTCCTACCTTCCCACCTTTACGCCCAACTCTCTCCACCCCCTCTTTTCACTTACTCGCTCATTCATTTATACCTCTATTAACTGAGTATCAATAAACAAAAGTACAACTATAAAGGATTTTTTTGGTCGGGCGTGGTGACGTGCACCTGTAGTACCAGCACTTTGGGAAGTCAAGCCAGGTGAATCACTTGAGCCTAGGAGTTCGAAACCAGCCTGGGCAATGTAAGTGAGACACTGTCTCTACAAAATAAAAAATTAAAAAATTAGCTGGGCATGGTGGCACGTGCCTGTGGTTCCAGCTACAGGCGAGGAGGATCGCTTGAGCGCAGGAGGTCAAGGCTGCAGTGGGCCATGATCACACCACTGCACTCCAGCCTGGGTGACAGAGTGAGACCCTGTCACACACACCAAAAAGGACTTTTCTAAGCATCACCTTTGTGCCCGGTCTACCCACAGACCTCGAAACCACTCTTTCCTCCTGTCTGGCTCCCCGACCCCCACCCCTGGATCCAGCCTTCCTTCCCTCCCCAGCTCTCACCCTCCATCCCCACGAACCCACCCTGAGGACTGAATCTGTCCACACTTCCGCACTGGAGCCCACCCCACAGCCTTGTCCCCCACCCGTCCCTGACTCAGAGAGGAAAGAGCCGGGTCCAGCTGCAGGCTTTGTCTCTCCAAGCACAGCCCCACTTCCTGTCTCACAGCCACAGACCTGGCTGCCTGCAGGGGATGGCATCAGGGAGATGTGCTCAGGGGCTAAGTGGGTAGTGAGCAGCTCGCACGGCGAGCATGCTTTGCATCTCAACAATCCCTGGCATTTAGAGTGTGGCTAGTTCAACATCTGTGAAGGAAATGCTTTCTCTTCTTCCTCCCGTCTCTCTCCCTCTCCACTCAGGCTCAGGCTGAAGCCAAGGAGAGGAAGCCTTTGTCCCTGACACGCATGCGTCAAGTGTCACAGTGGCTGCGGAGGGTCCCCAAAGTCATTCCTGCAAAGAAGGATCCATCACCTCTACGAGTCTGTGACTATAAACATCTCCCCCAGTTCCTAGGCTGAGTCCAAACGTACACCATTCAAATCATTATACGTTAGAGCTGGAGAAACCCTTTAAGGTCACCCAGCCCAGAAATTCTGCTCTGCTGGCTCCTGGAAGGTGTCCTGGGGGCTGTGCGGGGAAGCAGGAGGGCAAGGGCGTGCCAAGTGTGGAGGTCTCCGGTGGCCCACAAGTTCATGCAAGATTGGTCCTCCAAGGCGACCCACTGGCTTGGTAGCAGGGCTGGGTCTGTGGCCCAGGTCTCTTGATTGCTTCCACCAAGCCTGGAAGTTTCTGCTTGCAGACCCAGCACGTCAGGGAAGCCAAAATCAGTCATCACCACAGCAAGCATCTAAGGTGGTGGAAACGCAAGACAGCTAGGTTTTGAGGGAAGGAAGCCTGGTCAGGACTCCTCTGACCCCCTGGGTGGCCCAAGGGTGGGCCCTCAGGAAGGGAGAGAAAGACCCTCTGTTTAAAGGCTACTTTCCCTGGTCTGAAACTCAGTTTCTTCAGCAAAAAGTCAGGAATCGGGCTTACAGAAATGGCCTACCTCTTCATACTAAAGTGTGACAGTCTGATACAATACCAGTGCTTGAGAACATACTTGGCTAGTTACAGGGAAGATCAAAGGAGAGGGCCTGGTATGTGAAGAGAAGGAGCTGGGGGAGCTTGGTGTGGGGATGTGGAGGCAGTGAGTGGGAGGTTCAGGGAAAGGCAAATCATGGCTGAAACCACACTCCTGGTGGCAAGTTCCTACCCAACCAGGGTACTGGGTGACTCTGGCTGGGTGACTCCAGCCAAGTTATTTAACCATGACGCGTTGACCAACTAACTAGCTTGACAGGTTCTTGAATGCACCCTGGGCTCTGATCACCCTCTTCCCATGCACAGGCAGGCTCAGGCTGGGCTTGGGCCCTGGAAGGGCCAGGCCTCTGGGGAATGCCTTGTGTGTGACACCCTCGATGAGGACAGTGCCATTGTTTGCACAGGCTCTAGGCAGAGATGTCCCATGCTGCAGATTCCACTTGTTCTCCTGCAGGCCCCACGGATGGCCCACACCCTCCACCCAGCTGTAGGGACAGCAGGAACCTCCCTGCCTGATCAAGGATCCACCCCCAGAGTAGTCCAGGACACCCGTGGGGCCTGCAGGAGAACAAGTGGAATCTGCAGCATGGGACATCTCTGCCTAGAGCCTGTGCAAACAATGGCACTGTCCTCATCATTGAGGGTGTCACGCACAAGGCATTCCCCAGAGGCCTGGCCCTTCCAGGGCCCAAGCCCAGCCTGAGCCTGCCTGTGCATGGGAAGAGGGTGATCAGAGCCCAGGGTGCATTCAAGAACCTGTCAAGCTAGTTAGTTGGTCAACGCGTCATGGTTAAATAACTTGGCTGGAGTCACCCAGCCAGAGTCACCCAGTACCCTGGTTGGGTAGGAACTTGCCACCAGGAGTGTGGTTTCAGCCATGATTTGCCTTTCCCTGAACCTGGGATGGATGTAGTTGTGAGTGGCTCCCTTGGGAATAGAACCACTAGGACTGTCCTAAACCCAGAGCCAGCCAGGGCTGGAGCAAGGGGACCCTCCCCTCAGCCAGGCTAGTCTCTCCCATGTCCTCTGCATGTCTAACTCGGTCCGACCTCCATGCTGTAACCTCTGCTTGGGATACCTTCTCCCAGTCCAAAAGCCCTCATGGATCCCCTGGAACCTTTTATAGCCACGTCCTTTTTTAACACTTGATCACCCTGAGGTCCCAGACAGCTCTTGTATGCTGTGATGTTTGTTTGCCTCCTCCAGGAAGCCCTCCTTACTTGCCAGCCCCATTCCCCTCTAACCATCCTCTTTCTTTGTCTTCTCCCACTTTTGTGTATATAGTACCATCATTTCTGCATGGCTGACACTTCTTTCTTCCTCTTCAAAGCTGTATCCTGTAAGCTCCTTGGCAGAGGCCATGGTTTTTCATACCCTGAGATCCATTCTTTCCCAGTCCAGATGCCTGCTTCTCCTAAGCAGATGCTCTACAGACACCTGCTGGCTGCATATTATGCCCCTTAGGTGTCTAACCCCATGCAAGGAGTGCAGCTCGGGGCTGTCCCTCAGCCTCCCTGCAGTCCCACCCTGCTGGCCTCGCTGTGGTCTTGCTCTTTGGCTGCAGAGGCTACCACCTAATGCCCCACCGCCAAACCTTCCCAAGCTGGGGCTGGGCGGGCTTTGGGAGGGCGTGGCTCTGGAGGAGGCTGCCTGTGGCCACGCCCTCCCTAGCCTGCGACTGATTGCTGGCGTATGCTCTCCCCAGTGCCAGATTTCGGAGCCATCCAGCCCTGGTCCTCAGCCCCTGTGGGGCCCTGTACCTTGGGGTCTGAGAGCCAGGCCCGTTCCCTCTGAACCTCAGTTCCTGGGGAAGATCTGTGCTTGGGTAGCCTGGTGACACCCAGCAAGGACCAGCCAAGCAACTGGCCTGAGTCTTTGTTTAAAACTCAGCTTAGGCTGGGTGCACAGTGGCTCACGCTTGTAATCCCATCACTTTGGGAGGCGGAGGCAGGCGGATCACTTGAGGTCAGGAGTTTGAGACCAGCCTGGCCAACATAGTGAAACCAGGAGTTTGAGACCAGCCTAGCCAACATGGTGAAACCCCATCTCTACTAAAAATACAAAAAAGTAGCCAGGTGTGGTGGCAGACACCTGTTGTCCTAGCTACTCAGGAGGCTGAGGCAGGAGAATCGCTTGAACCTGGGAGGCAGAGGTTGTAGTGAGCCAAGATCCTGCCACTGCACTCCAGCCTGGGCGACAGAGCAAGACTCCGTCTCAAAAAAACAAAACAAAACAAACAAAAAAAAACTCAGCTTGCACAACCTCTCGTGGTGACTTCGGCTCAAAGTTTGCCACAGGTTCACAAACCTTTCTCCGCAATTCCAAATTCCAGGAAACTCAGAAAACTACAAGTTTTTTTTTTTAACAATTGTGGTGAACTCACATGGTAGCAAGCCCTGACCCGAACCAGGGAGAATATTATGGTCTTTGTTTATCCCAACTGTAGATGTCTTCCTGCAAAATCAATGGAGTCTGATTACAGGCGCCCTAGATCTTGCTAGAGGCGCTGTTAGCCACAGGATATACAATACATTACCTTTCTATACTTTTAATTTTTTAATTTTTATTTTTTAATTTTATTTTTTTCTGCCTCCCCTACCTCCTATATTACTTTTCTTTCTCTTTTCTTTTTCTTTTTCTTTTCTTTTCTTTTCTTTTCTTTTTTTTTTTTAGATGGAGTTTCGCTCTTGTTGCCCAGGCTTCGGTGCAATGGCGTGATCTCGGCTCACTGCAAACTCCGCCTCCTAGGTTCAAGCGATTCTCTTGCCTCAGCCTCCCAAGTAGCTGGGATTACAAGCGGCTGCCACCACGCCCAGCTATTTTTGTATTTTTAGTAGAGATGGGGTTTCACCATGTTGGCCAGGCTGGTCTCAAACTCCTGACCTCAGGTGATCCACCTGCTTCAGCCTCCCAAAGTGCTGGGATTACAGGCATGAGCCACCGCACCCGGCCTACTTTTCTAAAATTCAAAGAGAAATGTTGAATTCTGACAGCATCTGGCCTCAAACGGATTGTAACACCAGGAAAAATAAACCCTTTGGTCTTGCCCTAAAACCAGCCTCTTGGAAGTTTCCAGGACTGACCAGAGCTTGGTAGTTGAAGTCTTTCTGGCTCTAAGACTCTTCACCCTCCTCTTCAGCCTTCATCTCTCCAATGAGGGGCTTGGGTGTGGAAGAGGCCACCCTATCCCCCCAGCTCATGTCTGCTGCTACCAGCATGCCATGAGGTGGTGGGTGTGGCTGATTTCTGGAGTCTGATGGGGATAAGTCTCTGCTCTCTGCTTTGTGTCCAGTTCCTATCCTGACAGAAGCCAGGCCATGGCTCCCAGTTGGCCAGGCCTAGGTGAGGTAGTATGTGCCCCAGAGAGCCCATGGAGGCAGAAGATGAAGAAGTGAATGGGACAGGGCAGAGGGAGATTCCAGGGGAAAGGAAGGGCCAGTGAAAGGAAGAGGACGCTGCCCACCAAGACATTCACTGCAGCCCAGGGAGCAACGCTAGGGACTGTGGGACTCAGACAACAGCAGGGCCCCGAGGTCTCTACTGAAGGAAACTACAAGTGAATTGAAGACCTGAGCACCTGAAAAATTAGCTAATGAGCCAAGAGTTTGAGACACACAGGGCAAGAGATACCCAGGACATGCGCCAAGTGCAGGGCCTGGGCCACAGGGTTGGGGCTCAGAGCTGCCCTAGGGGGGCAGGCCTCCAGTTGGGGTTCCACTGCCAGCATACAGCAGAGATGAAGAGGTTGGCTTGGATTCTGACACTTTCCCCCCAACACGCACACCTATAAATGAGGATAACCGGCCAGGTATGATGCCTTGTGCCTATAATCCCAGCTACTCAGAAGGCAGAGGCAGGAGGACTGCTTGAGGTCAGGAGTTCAAGGCTGCAATGAGCTATGATCAAGCCATTGCACTCCGGTCTGGGTGACAGAGCAAGAACCTATCTCTCTAAAAATAAAAAAATAAGTGAAATTTTAAAATAAATGAGAATTATATCAGCACCTACCTCATGGGTTCCCACAGTGTGAGGTGAAGTAATGCACATAAAGTGCTGAGCACAGAAAAGGCTGGGTTTGTTCTGAATTGTACAGTGGCTGGGATACAGGCACAGAGAAGAAGGAACAGATGTCACCACCAAAGACTCTTCTTAACTTGGGATGCTGTGGGGCAGATCACTAGATTTCCTGGAATCCTTATATAGAGATAGCATTTTAATACTTATATATACATTCATTTAACCGTTACAACAAGCCTAAGAGATCAAGATTAGCCCATTTTACAGATGAGAAAACTGGGGTCAGAATGGTTATCTGACTTGCCGTGGGTCAGTCAGTACGTGGTAGATGGAGATTTGAACTCTGATCTGTGTGACCCCAAGCCCAGTGCCCCTTACACTACAACAGGGCCTTGGGCCATGTCCCATCCTGCTCATGCTGATGCCAGGATGGGAGTCACCCTCACAGCACCTGGCCCACCTCCTCCTGAGCCCAACTTCCACCTGAGCACATAATCCCAAAGGCACCAGGACCTCTCTTCCTTAGGAGATTCCAGCCCGGGAGTCTGCCGGCCCCGCCTCCCTCCTCTCCTCCTTCCTGTCCTCAGCCACAGAAAGTCCACCATCATCCACTGAAGAGGCTAGAATGACTCTCAGCCCAACTCTGGAGCCCAGCTCCTCAGGGGTTACAGCTCAGCCAGGGACAAGCTGGCCTAAATTCCTTCCCAAAACACAATGATTCTTATCAGCGATGTTTGGCTTTCAATCCACCACCCCCAAAGCAGTAAAATTTCTTTTACCTTTTCTTCCCTCCAACTATGTTTTTCTCAGGCCCCAATTCAATTTCTGAAAATGTGTTTTTATTTTTATTAAAAATAAAAACAATGCTATCTAAATACACAGAGCACATTGGAAGAATTTCTTTTTTAAAATTTTCAATGCCTGCACACTGAAAACTAGAAAACACTGCTGAGAGAAATTACAAAAGCTCTAAATAGAAAGATATGGCCTGTGTGCAAATCAGCAGACTCAATATTGTCGGAACGTCAATCTTCCATGAATTGATGTATAGATTCAATGGAATCCCAGTCAAAATCCCAGGAGGCTTTCATGTGGATATTGACGAGATACTACTAAAATCTATGCCGAAATACAATGACCCTGAATAGCCCATGCAATTTCGAAAAAATAGTGCACAGTTAGAGAACTTATAGTATTTAGTTTCAAGACTTACATAAAGCTATAGTAATCTAGGAATATAAAAGGCTTACTGGGGAAAAAATTTTTTTAAAGCTACAGTAATCAAGGCTGTATAGTATTGGCATAAGGATAGGCATATAGATAAATGAAACAGAATAGAGTGTCCAGAAATAGGCCCACACATATTGAATCAATTGATGAGCAACAAAGATGACAGTGGAGAAAACATCATCATTTCAACAAATGGCACTGAAACACATGGACATTCATATGCAAAATAATAAGCTTGCCCCTTACTCCATGCTGTACACACTAGTTAACTCAAAATAAACCATAGACTAAAGGGTAAAAGCTAAAATTGGCTGGGTGCGGTGGCTCACGCCTGTATTCCCAGCACTTTGGGAGGCCAAGGCAGGTGGATCACCTGAGGTCAGGAGTTCAAGACCAGCCTGGGCAACATGGTGAAACCCCATCTCTACTAAAAATAAAAATTAGCCAGGCACAGTGGCGGGTGTTTGTACTTCCAGCTACTCGGGAGGTCGAGTCAGGAGAATCACTTGAACCCGGGAGGTGGAGGTTACAGTGAGCCGAGATCATGCCACTGCACTCCAGCCTGGGGAACAAGAGTGAAATTCTGCCAAAAAAAAAAAAAAAAAAAAAAGCTAAAATTATAAACTTCTAGCTGTGGCTCATGCCAATAATCCCAGCAGTTTGAGAGGCCAAGGCAGGAGAATTGCTTGAGCCCAGGAGTTTGAGACCAGCCTGAGTAATATAGCAAAACCCCATCTCTACAAAAAATAAAAAATTAGCTGGGCATGATGGCGCATACTTGTGGCCCCAGCTACTTAGGAGGCTGAGGCAGGAGGATCACTTGAGTCCAGAAGGTCGAGGCTGTAGTGAGCTGTGATTGTGTAATACATTTAGTTTCCTTGTGAGAACTATTTACACCCATCCTACATGGCTCTGGAGGAATGGCCCTGAGGATCAGGTGAGAGAAGGGGCTGTATGAGAAAGTGATTTGTAAACTGCAATACTAGTTATTATGTTTTTATCACCATCAACAGAATTAGGCTCCAGGCTCACTCAAAAGCAGCAGAAGCAACTCTAGCCTGGAGGACCGAAAGAGATCATTTCTCCAAAAAAAAAAAAAAAGGAGAAAACATAGGAAGAAATCTTTGCAACTTTTACGAAGGCAGAGATTTCTTGGGTAGGACACCAACAAAGCACAAACCATACAAGAAAAGGTTGATACACTGGACTTCATCAAAATTAAAAACATCTGCTCTTCACAAGACACCAATAAGAAAATGAAACGGCAAGTCACGGGCAGGAATAAAATATTACCAGTACTTGTGACAAAGACTTGTATCCAAAATATGTATAGAACTCTTAGGCCAAGTGGCTCATGCCTGTAATCCCAGCACTTTGGGAGGCTGAGGCGGGTGGATCACCTGAGGTCAGGAGTTCAAGACCAGCCAGGCCAACATGATGAAACCTCATCTCTACTAAAAATACAAAAATTAGCCAAGCATGGTGGCGCATGCCTGTAGTCCCAGCTACTTGGGAGGCTGAGCCACAAGAATTGCTTGAACCCAGGAGGTGGAGGTTGCAGTTAGCCAAGATCGTGCCATTGCACCCCAGCCTGGGATACAGAGTGAGACTCCGTCTCAAACAACAGCAACAACAACGACAGCAACAACAGCGACAACAGCAACAAAATATATAAAGAACTCTTACAATTCAATAAGAAGACAAATAATCCAATGAAATGATATTCAAATGACCAATATACACATGGGAAAATGTTCCACACACTATTCATCAATGGGGAAATACAAATTAAAACCACAATGAGATACTACTACATACTTACGAAAATAGCCACAAGTTAAAACTGACGATAGCTGACCATAGAATATGGAGCAACTGGAACTCTCATACATTACAGTGTAAAATGGTAAAATCACTCTGAAAAATGTCAGTTCTATAAGTTATGCATATATCAACCATCTGATCCAACAATCCACTCCTAGACAGTTATCCAAGAGAAATGAAAACATGCACCCACAAAAAGAGATGTATGTGGATGTTTATACCAGCTTTATTTGGAATAGTCCAAAACTGCAAATAACCCAAATATCTTTTTTTTTTTTTTTTTTTTTGAGACAGAGTCTTGCTCTGTTGCCCAGGCTGGAGAGCAGTGGCACAATCTTGGCTCACTGCAACCTCTGCCTCGTGGT
Source organism: Pongo abelii (assembly GCF_028885655.2). NCBI lineage: Eukaryota > Metazoa > Chordata > Mammalia > Primates > Hominidae > Pongo > Pongo abelii. Next base: position 76,830,371 of record NC_072004.2, on the reverse strand, counting down.
TCAAGTGATGCTCCTGCCTCAGCCTCCTGAGTAGCTGGAATTAGAGGCATGCACCACCACCATCACACCCAGCTGATTCTTGTATTTTTAGTAGAGACAGGTTTTCACCATGTTGGCCAGGCTGGTCTCGAACTCCTGACCTCAAGTGATCTGCCCACCTCGGCCTCCCAAAGTGCTGGGATTACAAGCGTGAGCCACCATGTGTGGCCAAAATAACCCAAATATCTATCAAGTGGGGAATGGATAACTAATTTGTGGTACAGCTATACAAAGGAATACTCAGCCATAAAAAGGAATTCGCTATTGCTATATTCAATGACATGGATGAATCTCAAAAGCTTTATGCTGAGCAAAATAATCCAAGCATAAGAGGCTATATACTCATGATTTCATGATACAAACTTCCAGAACAGGCAAAACTAACACATAGTGACTGAAAGCGGAGAAGTGGAGTAGCTGTGGGCTGGTGGGAGAGGGTTGATTGCAAAGAGGAACAAGGGATCCTTTAGGATGGTGGAAATGTTCCATGTAGTCATTGGAGTCACCACAAATGTGTTACACAGGTGTATAATTTGTTAAAACCCAAACTGTGCAATTTAAAATGCATACATTGGCCGGCCATGGTGGTGCACGCCCATAATTCTAGCACTTTGGGAGGCTGAGGCGGGTGAATCACCTGAGGTCAGGAGTTTGAGACCTGCTTGGCCAACATGGTGAAACTGTGTCTTCACTAAAAATACAAAAATTAGCTGGGCGTGGTGGCGCACACTTGTCATCCCATCTACTTGAGAGGCTGAGGCAGGAGAATCGCTTGAACTGGGAGGCGGAGGCTGCAGTGAGCCGAGATTGCACCACTGCATTCCAGCCTGGGCAACATAAGACTCCATCTCAAATAAAAAAAAAAGAAAAAGAAAAAGAAAAAGCATGCATTTCATTGTATATAACAACAATTTGGGGGGAAAATAAAGATTATGTTTTGTTTCTCCAATGGAATTATAGTAATGACACTTCCACCACCTGGGATGATGTTTAGAGCCCCACCAACCACTGAGAGTGAGCCTGGACTGAGCACTTAGCACGTATGTGCCAGACACCCTATCCAGCCCTTTCATTCATTGTTTCAATTAAGCCTCACCCTCACCTCTCAGATGGGTATTCTCATAACCCAAAGCTCAGCAAGGTTAAGACATTTGTCTAAAGTCACACAGTTAGCAACAGGCAAAGCTGGGATTCACTGTCTTGAGCTTTCATAAACTTCTCTGTACTGTCCCTAGAGAGGAAAGAAACTCAACCCGTGCAGAGGTCGCACACTGAAGAAGCACCACCAAAGTTAATTATGATTTAAAAAGTTGCATCCACAGAAACTGTTTCTAGTTACAAAGCCATTGGGATAATTTATAGACTGGATTGGGGGCCGGGCAAGGTGGCTCACACCTGTAAGCCCAGCACTTTGGGAGGCTGAGGTGGGTGGATCATTTGAGGTCAGGAGGTCCAGACCAGCCTGACCAACGTGGTCTCTACTAAAAATACAAAAATTAGCCAGGCATGGTGGCACATGCCTGTAATCTCAGCTACTGGGGAAGCTGAGGCGATAGAATCTCTTAAACTTGGGAGATGGAGGTTGCAATGAGCCGAGATCGCACCATTGCACTCCAGCCTGGGTGACAGAGCGAGACTCTGTCTCTAAATAAATAAATAAATAAATAGACTGGATTGGGTAACTGGGCCTGTCTTCTGCCCAGCTCATCACATAATGCAGTGCATTTTCATTTATACAACATCACAGGGGTTAACATTTGTGGAATTCCTAGGCATTCAAAGCCAAAATAAAAACTCTTCAGCAATCCTAGACTTCCAGAGCCAGGACCAGCCCTGTTAGCATTAGGGAACCTTAGCACCTCCAGGTGCTACTGACCTTGGAGTGAGTGACTTGATCAGGGACAACACAGAGTGTCCCAGAGCCAGGACTAGCTTGGCCTCTCACCTCTGGTCCGCCTCCTGTCCCACTGCCATCATGCTGTTCTGTGAGCCAAACTGACAGTCTAGCAGGGGTCAGTGCATCCCGTGTCACTACTGAGGACAGAAAAGAATGTGTGGCCTTATCCATCTCACTACAGCCAAGAGGGTCTAAAAGAGTCAATTAAGCAGGGAAGGGAGGCTCCCTCCACCCTCACCCTCTGCGGCCTCTCTGCAGCTGCTGCTGCCCTGGGGGAATCATACTGTCTTAGCACTGGAGGCTGTTCCTGTAGGTTGAAGGGCCCAGACTGGAAGCAGGACATGGTTTCTATTCAGCCTCCCCCACCAATTCGCTGTGTGACATTGGGTGACTGACTGAACATTTCTGACCTTCAGATTCCTTGTGGGAACTATTTACACCCATCCTACATTGCTCTGGAGGAACGGCTCTGAGGATCAAATGAGAGAGGCGGCTGTATGAGAAAGTGACTTGGGCCGGGCATGGTAGCTCATGCCTGTAATCCCAGCACTTTGGGAGGCCCAGGCAAGTGGATCACCTGAGGTCAGGAGTTCGAGACCAGCCTGCCCAACATGGTGAAACCCCATCTCTATTAAAAATACAAAAATTAGCAGGGTTTGGTGGGGGGGCACCAGTAATCCTAGCTCTCGGAAGGCTGAGGCAGGAGAATTGCTTGAGCCCAGGAGGTGGCGGTTGCAGTGAGCCGAAATCATGACACTGCACCCAGCCTGGGTGCAGCAAGACTCCATCTCAAAAAAAGAAAAAAAGTGATTTGTAAACTGCAATACTAGTTATTTTTTTTATCACCATTAACAGAATTAGGCTCTAGACTCACTCAAAAGCAGCAGAACCAACAGCTGGCTCAATGTGGTTTGGGGTTGGGGGGTTACCTCATCTGAAAAATTGGGATAATAATACATGCTGCTTGAAGCAGTAAGTTTTGGACCAGAGATCCTTCTGGGGTCACTTCCAACTCTGAAGTCTATGATTCTATGATTTCAAAGAGACCAAGAAAATCGGCCTCACCTGCCCTCCTGATGTTTGCATATTCTCTTATCAGGATGCCAAAGCACTTCGTGTTATAATCAAACGCAAATGACTGCGGAGGAAGAAGCACTTTGCCTCACTTTCCCACTACAGTGTAGATGACTGATACCAGATTCCTCCCAGACAGCGAATGCAGATGGGAAGCTGGGAAACCTGGTCTGAGTCACCAGAGGGTTTCTTAACTGAGAGCTCAGGCTGAATCCTGTCTGTTCCCTGAGACCAAACACTTAACATCACGAGGCCCCAGTTTTAGCTGATTCTCTGAGCATCTGTCCTGCTCCCCAGATTGGGGTGGTGGTGGCTTTGTCTTTTGTCAGCTCTTTCCAGCTGGGCTCCTGACCTGGAAGAGGTGGCTCCGATACTCATCCTTCTCAGCCCTAACCCAGGCTTATTTGACCATCTCACCTGTCATTTTCAAGGCTGCTCCATGCTCAGTTCCCTCAAAATTCTAACCCCGTGTACTGCTGAGAACACCTTTCCCTTCCAATACAGCAGCTAGGGTGATCCTTCTGGAACCCCTCTCCTCTCATCTCACCTGACTCTTGCCCCATCTCCAACCATAAAAACCAAGCAAACAAATGAATTGTGGAAATGAGCCAGTGTATAAGAGGATATAGGTACCATTTGTCCCACCTCTTTCCATTCCAGCTCAGAAAACTGTTAGGGCCAGGACATCAAGATTCTATACCTGGTTTCCTTAATGAAAACAAACTAGCCAGGCCTGGTGGCTCATGCCTGTAATCCTGGCACTTTGGGAGGCTGAGTTGGGCAGATTGAGGTCAGGAGTTCGAGACCAGCATGGCCAACATGGTGAAACACTGTCTCTACTAAAAATACAAAAATTAGCTGGGCATGGTGGCACGCGCCTATAGTCCCAGCTACTCAGGAGGCTGAGGCAGGAGAATCGCTTGAACCCAGGAGATGGAGGTTGCAGTGACCCAAGATCACATCACTGCACTCCAGCCTGAGTGACAGAGGGAGACTCCGTCTTAAAAAAAAAAAAAAGTCACTAGCATTAGTTGAGCACTTACTGCATGCTAGACACTGTCCTAAGTGCTTTACATGTACTAGCTCAATCCTCTTATAAAATAGGCAGTATAATCTTCATTTTATAGATTGAGAGACTGAGAGACAGAGAGGTTAAGTGACTTGGCCAAGAGCACACCTAGCAAGTGGCAAGACTGACCCCAGAGTCTGTGCCCTAGTGATGATGACATCCTGCCTGCCGAGCGAACAACCATTCCTTCAAGCCTGAAATCTTCGGGAAACAAACAAGTTGTGCACTGCTGTTGGGGTGGATCGCAAAAGGATCAGTCATATCAAGTTCAGCCCCTTCTTTGTACAAAAGGAGAAAGTGAGGCCCAGAGACTGAGTGGTCTTCCCATGTCATTAGCAAGCTGAGCCCAGAGCTAGGGTCTGGGATGATACCCTCCTCCACAGCCCAGACATGTTTTCACCAGGGGTCATGACCTGGAAATTAGCCCACAGCCCTTACTCCAACCTGTGCAGAACTTCTGAGACCTTTACACACCTCTCCCTGGCTACTTCTTCAAAGCAGACTCTAGCAGGTCACTTGCTTGGTGTTTTCTTGACTTTGCTGTATATACTCAGACTGTAAGCCTCCTATTGATTTGGGGTGAAGATTTTAAAAGGAGGCAAGGCTTAAAGTAACAGGCTGTACATATTGGAGTTGGCTTTGGGTGGAGGGTGGGAAGGTGCCTTCTTACGCATGATACCCGCCCCCATCCCTCACCAAATCCCTGCAATTCAGGGTCAGAGAAGAAGTGACTTGGAAAAAATTGCCCTATAACTTTTGCTCCAAACATTCCCCTCATAGTTCCTGTCCGGCTGTCTCCCCAGTGTCACCTACCCCACTGCCCCCCAGGTGTCACCACCCACTGTGATTCTCCTTTTCCAACCATGTACACACACACACACACACTGAGCCCTCTCACTCTTTCCAGTGTTCTCCTGAGAAATCACCCCATGCCAGGTCTGAGATGTGGTCGCATTTCCCCAGCGCGCGGTTCCTTCCTGCGTCTCCAGCTAGTGCTCTCACAGTCCGAGGCTTCCCCCATTCTCCCTGGACGCGCACGATCCTCTGCCCTGAGACCGGGAACAGCCCGTCCCACCCATCCACCCAGCCCTCTCGGTCTCCGCTCCGCAGGGCGAAGGCGGAGGGTGGGTAAGGAGTCCGAGGCAAGGACGGGTCGATGGAGGCCAGGATGGCGGCAGACGGGGCACCGGCGTGAGGATCCCGAGAGGGGCATCAGAGAGCGGGACTGACACCTGAACGGGCGGGGCCAGGGCGGACGGGGCCAGGGTCCGAGGCGTGCGCAGAGTCCGAGACCCGGCGGGATGAGGAGAGCGGCGGCGGAGGGGACCAGAGACTCGGACACAGAACAGGGCGATGGATTCGGAGCCGGGGAAGCCGGAGACCGAGCTCAGAGCGCGAACTCCGACTGCGAAGTGGGCTGGGTCGCGCCGGGCTAGGGTCTGAGTTCGAGACCTCGGCGGGGCCAAGGACAGCGGGAGGGAAAAATTGGCCCAGCTGTAGCGGAGGAGGGAGAGGCAGGCAGGCCGGGGAGCGGGCGGGGGGCGCGGCGGGCACTGACCCGAAGTAGGAGGCGGCGGCGGCGGCGGCGGGCAGCGCCAGCAGGCAGAGCCCGGCCAGGGCCAGCGCGGGCGGGGGGCGCATGGTGCTGGCGGCGCGGCGCCCTCTAGCATCTCCTCGCGCCGCTCAAGCTCGCAGCTCCGCCACCACCCGCCCGCGGGACTTTAAACCCGGGTGGGGCGGGGCAGGCAGCGCTGGGAAAGGAGGAGATTGGGAGGCTCCCCAGCCCCAGGCGGCGAGCCCCCCGCCCCATTGGCCCCGCCGCCCTCGCCCCGCCCCGTCGCGGGTGGGGCAGCCGCCCAGGGCCCGCCCCCATTGCCCCGCCCTCCGGCCCCAGGTGAGCGCTCACCTGGCGCCGCGCCCGCCCGAGGTCGCGGTGGCTGAACATGAAGCCCCCCGGGCCTGAGAGGCGGGGAGGAGGGTACGAGGCGGGGACGGAGGAGATTCTGCCTCTCCGTGGTGGGGCGGAGGCAAGCGCAATGGCTTCTCCGAGGTAGAAAAGGTGGAGGGGTAGGAGAAGGGACGCATCTGGAGTCGGTGGAAAACCCGGGTCATTGTCCGCCCTCCTGCCCGGCAAGTGCGGGTCTCTTCGCCGCAGCCCCCAGACTCAGGGCAGGGCCGGGTCCTGGCGCAGAACCGCTCTCTGGAAGCGGGGGAAATGCATGCCCAATGGCTCGGGGGACCCTGTTGCCAGGCAAAGAGTCTTGGTCAGATGGGAGAGAGGAAAGGGCGCCCTGTTTTTAAACGGGAGAGTGACTGTCACCGGCGAGGCGCGCAGCGTGGGCCTCCGTGGGCTTTTGACAAAATGCTGCTGATGTTCCCCAGCGCAGAAATCCAGAGTGGACAGTGGGGCAGATAGAGCCCTGCGGGAGGAGGGACCCACTTTCCAAGGTGTGTAGATGCCAGAATCTCTGGTAGATAGGGTGAGAACTTCAAGTGTTGGGCCCCAAAGTTCTGTTTTGCTTATTATTTTTTAAAGTTTAACCCCAATTTCTGCTGCGAAGGTGCAGAGATCAAAGCAGCGGGTGGTACCTGTCTAGAAAGGAGACATACAACCAATGATCCAAGTGAGATTTAAAATGTTTTTGAGAGTCTCGAACACTGGGTCAAATCAAGCAAAACAAAATACAACTTGCAATGAATGTCAAGATCTACATGTAAAGTTTCCAAAAAATCAGCCATGCATAGGGAACATCAAGTGACTGCGACCTTGGCTTTTCAGTGGACACCAGCATGGTAGGGGGCTGGGAGAGGTGTTGGGAAGATGGTGGCTACCATGTTAGGTGGCATTAACAGAGGAAGCCCCCACCTCTTAGAGCCTCTTTGAGCTCAGTTTCTCTGTCAAATGAGCGCAGCGATTAGATGATCTGATGATTCCTAACAGCTCTGCCAGCCCTATCAAATCCCATGGTTCTACTTATTGAGGCCACATGGCCCAATGTAATGTGCAGAGACCTGGAGTCAAATCATGTAAGTTATAAGCCCCATACGAAATATGGATGATGAGAAATATCTAACAGGATTTTTGTGCAGGTAAGATGTTAAATGCTGGTCAGGCACATTGGCTCACGCCTGTAATCCCAGCACTTTGGGAGTCCGAGGTGAGAGGATCACCTGAGGTCAGGAATTCGAGACCAGCCTGACCAACATGGCGAAACCCTGTCTCCACTAAAAATACAAAGACATTAGCTGGGCGTGGCAGTGCATGCCTGTAATCCCAGCTACTCGGGAGGCTGAGGCAAGAGAATTGCTTGAACCTGGGAGGTGGAGGTTGCAGTGAGCCAAAATCACAAAATGCACTCTGGCCTGGGCAATAGAACGGGACTCCATCTCAGAAAAAAAAAAAAAAAAAAAAAAAAAATGCCTAGTAGGTGCCGGCACCTAATATCAGTGATCGTTATACCTGCAGGCAGGACCGGGGTGTGATGGTGTTTACAACTGGTTCTCAAGGAGGGTTGATGGTGGTCTGATTTGTATCATTTGGTCTGATTTGTATCATCTGATTTGTATCATTGATCTCTGTGCCTTAAATATTCCCATGATGGCTGACTTCATGCCACCAATGTGTCATCGTTTCTGATCACTGGAGTTAGGAAGACATGTGCACAGCTAGCCCTGCAGGCCAGCTGGACCCAGCTCCAGCATATCACTGGTAAGACTTTGAACCATGATCACAGAAGCTAGAGGATGAGGGGCCTGAGCTGGACCAGTGTGAGTCAGAGAGAAGGAAAAGCCATGGACTGGGGTGGCAGATAGACCCCACCAGGCCCCAGCCACACCCCCGAGACAGGTGAGGATGGAGTGGGTTGGGCTCAGGCTGCCTAGCTGCTCCTCCTGTTCTCATGCCCCTAAGCACACACAAGCATGCTTGTGCATGGAGAAGACAGGGCACATTCTCCCAAAGTGACACCTTTTCAAAATTTCATGAAAGTTACATGTTGATGTCTGATGGGTAAGCCTATGAATCAGAGACTGGAAGAAGCACCCAAGACTCGATGGAGACATCACTGGTTGGAGAGTGAGAAACACGAGGAAAATATTTAGATGGCTGCTCTTGAATCCTTGCCAGCCAATGGCATGGCCCCACGCTTGGGCTCCCTCTTCCTGATGTTAGTACTGTACCAGGTTTCTGTCTGCTGGGGTGCCTCCCAGCTTGCCCATGGAGGCTTCAGAGTTCTGCTTCTGTCTTTTTGGCCAATAAGGCTGCACAGAACTGCCCAGATAATAGCTCCTTCTCGCTAATAATAATAATTCCACAGCAGCTCCTGTGTACCAAGCTATGTGTGTGTGTGTGTGTGTGTACGTGTGCACGCACACACATGTGCTGGGCCTGGCTCACAATCTCACTAAAGCCTCAAGCCCTCTGGGAGGCTGGGACAATCATAACCCCATTGCACAGATGAAAAAACAGAGGCTGGGAGAGCTGACGTAGCAGGTGTAGGTGGGCCAGCTGTAGTGGAGGCAGGAATTGAGCCCAGCCCTAGCCCAGCAGTACTGTCAGTACTGGCTGTGGCTCATGATTGGCCGTGGCTGGCTCAGAACTGCCCAGGCACAGCCTGACTCACAGACACCTTTGCAATATACATCCTTACAGAGCATCGTGTACCTCCTAAGTGTCCATCCCCAAGGGGCTTATAGCCTGGAGGGGGAAATGGCAGTGAAAACAGATCATCCCTGCAATTGTGATATTATAGGATCCCTGAGGAAGGACATGAAGAGCAGCCCTTGGGACCTACAGCCTGTGCCATAAATGATTTGTTGCTCTGCCACCTTCCCTCTGCCCTGTGGGCTCCTGAAGGGCCGGCCTGAGTTTTATTTCTCTCTGTGTCTCCAGAGCCTGGCACAGGTCCCAGCACATAGTAGGTACTCAGGAAACAAATGTTGTTTTCTGCTTATAACCCTGGTTTGTGGCCTTTTTATGGCTGTAAAGATGTAAAGTATCATACAAACACATGTGTGCTGACGGAAGCACTCCTTCCGGGGCTCGGACACAGGCTCCATGGGGCACACGCACTACAGCCCAAGTCCAGGCAGTTGGTGACACACAGACCCCCGCTGCTCCCCCACGGGTGTCTACATTCCTGGGCAGCCCCACAGCTGGTCCTGGGTCCACATGTTCACACAGGTATGCGAGAGAAGCATTCTTAGATATCCACATGCAGCTACCTGTCTCCATTAACCAGCCCAAGGCAGCCAGGGCTCAGGGCTGGAGCCCTCTCCTCCTCTTGTGCACACACGCACGTGCACACACACACACACTTTGGAAATCACAAACATGACGAGGCTGAAAGCGTTGCTATGACCACATCAAATCTAGCTCCAGGATGTCTGCAGACCTCTCCTTCCTCTTCGTGGCACCTGCCGCCAGGCCAGCCCACCCTGCCTGAAGCAAACCCTCAGGAACCATCTGCCTTTGATTGGCTCCATATCTCCTGTGCCTCCCAAGTGGAAATGCAGCTTCCCAGGCTGGCTCTCTCCTCTAATCTCCCTCAAACTGCACTGGAAGTGAACTCTGGACCCAACAGGAAGTGGAACAGATGATGCCCCAGCAGGTCCGAGGGAAGGTGCCCATGCTGACCTAACACACAGCTGCCCAGGAGGGCTGGTCCTGGGGAGCCCAGACAGGACTGGTGTGGGTGTGGGCTCACCTGTCCCTCTCCCTGTCCTTCCCCATCCTCCCTGTGACCTGGCCTTCTTGTCATAGCCCTATGATGACTGGCTGTGTCCTGACCACTCCCATCCGTCCTAGCCCCACATATTTGAACTGTATTGGCAATGCCCTTGCAACACTCCACTAGCACTGACTCTGGAACACTGTGAGGTAGCATGTGGGCCATGATTGTCCCCATTATACAGATGAGGGCACTAAAGTCCAGAAAGATGAATGACTTCCTCAAGGTCATAGAACTCACTGGCTCTCGGAGATGGGAGAGTTGATTTTTCTGGAACACCAGACTGAAATAGGACTGAAGCTGAGTGGGGAAAGTGGGCTTCAGAATCCCCTCCAGGGAACTCACAGCCATGCCTGAAAATGACAAAAAAGGGGGCAGAGAAGGACACCAAAATGTTAACAGGGGCTGCCTTAAAGGTTGGGAGTGTGGGTAAGAAACATTTTTATCCTCCTTGCATTTTCCTAGTTTTCTGTGACAAGCATGTTTGACATTTATAATGAAAAAAATTACTGAAAGTGGGGAGGAAACAAATACATAACAATACATCTCCAATGGTGGAACTTTAAGCATTTTCAGGAAAGGTATTTGGGAGGGGCAGGGCAGTATTTCTGGACTGGAGTCCTCTGTGACCTTCACTCATCTGTCCTTCTGTGGGAAGGGCCCTGTCCTATCTTGGGGAGCTCACTCCAGAGATGGCAGAGCTCACCACTCCCCATGGCACTTCCAGTTCGAGGCCTTCTCACTTCTGTTCCTCCCTCCCTCCCTCTTCTTCCTCAAAGAAAATTTTGAATTGTGTTGTGAGGATGGTGTGGGACCCACCTTCTCTTGCCCCTTGCCTATCCAAGGCCATTCTCCAGCCCTTTATCCAGCAGCATCTTTGAGTTCAGCCAAGGCAGGCTGAATGCAGAGAAGCAGCCCTTTGGTGTCCCCCCACCCAGCCATGCTTCTGTGGCCAAGGGCAGCTGGAACCCCCTTGACTGACAATTCCTGCCTCTGCTCACTCACCACATTGGTTCTACAACCTTTATGGGCACAACTGTACTTTGTGCCAGTGCCTATGTTGATATACACTGTCCTTGAGTTTGGGAGATTAGGCATCCCTGCTATGTGTAGATTGCAGACACCTCAAGATCTGAGACCCTGTCCCCTGTTTCTTTTCTATCCCACACTTCCTCCCATAGTGGTACTGAGTTTCAGCCCACAGTAAAAACATTGTTAAATAACTGAATTAATGAATGAATAACTGAATGAATAAACACTGGACCGTGGAAGGTCAGACCTGACTTATTGATGGCTACAAACCCTGACCCTGATTTTATAATGTTCATGAGAGACAGGATGAGCCATCTGTACTGACACGGTTGAAACTAGCAGGAGTGCTTTGAGCAGTCCAGTTCTGTCTAGTAGTTATAGGTAAGTAGTGACCTGGAGGGGAAATCTCAATTTCAGATAACATGGCCAGGTGCGGTGGCTCACGCCTGTAATCCCAGCACTTTGGGAGGCTGAAGTGGGTGGAGCACCTGAGATCAGGAGTTCAAGACCACCCTGGCTAACATGGCAAAACCCCATCTCTGCTGAAAATACAAAAATTAGCTGGGCATGGTGGCAGGTGCCTGTAATTCCAGCTACTCAGATGGCTGAAGCAGGAGAATCGCTTGAACTCAGGAGGCAGAGTTTGCAGTGAGAGGAGATCGCACCACTGCACTCTAGCCTGGGGGACAGAGCGAGATTTGATCTCAAAAAAAAAAGCCAGCACAGTGGCTCACGTGTGTAATCCCTGCACTTTGGGAGGCCGAGGTGGTTGGATCACAAGGTCAGGAGTTTGAGACCAGCCTGGCCAAGATGGTGAAACCCATCACTACTAAAAATACAAAAATTAGCCAGGTGTGGTGGGGGCACCTGTAGTACCCAGCTACTCGGGAGGCTAAGGCAGGAAAATCGTTTGAACCAGGGAGGCAGAGGTTGCAGTGAGCCGAGATTGTGCCACTGCACTCTAGCCAGGGTGACAGAGCAAGGCTCTGTCTCAAAAAAAAAAAAAAAAAAAAAAAAAAAAAAAAAAAAATTCAGATAACTCACTCCATTGTCCCTGCAAGTCGACTCATGTATGTCAGGTGACATATATGTCCAAGCTCTGTTTGGGCACTGGGCTCACTGTGAATATAACCCCCACCCCAGCCCTGGTAACCACTTCCAGGAGCATAGAATACAGTGAGCTGACCTGGAGACCAGGAGATGGCTGGGCAGGTGGCATGGAGCAACAGGGCATTCTGTCTTCAACCACCGTGAAGTCCCCTATGGGCAAAGCACTAGTGAAAGACTCTACATTGGGGTGTTTTACAGAAGAAAGGTGTTCCACACAGGACACAGCTATGGATACTGCTCAAAAGAAGGAGGAAGGAGACCAGACACTGTGGCTTACGTGTGTAATCCAAGCACTTTGGGAGGCCGAGGCGAGTGGATCACCTGAGGTCAGGAGTTCCAGACCAGACTGGTCAACATGGTGAAACCCCATCTCTACTAAAAATACAAAAAATTAGCCAGGTGTGGTGGTACATGCCTGTAGTCCCAGCTACTTAGGAGGCTGAGGCAGGAGAATCGCTTGCACCTGGGAGGCGGAGATTGCAGTGAGCAGAGATCCCACCATTGCATTCCAGCCCTGGGGCAATAAGAGCAAAACTCCATCTCCAAAAAAAAAAAAAAAAAAGAAAAGAAAGAAGAAAGAGGAAGGAAGGAAGGGAAGGAGGGAGGCAAGAAAACAACTTTCTTAGGGAATAGAAGTTTTAAAATATGCCATAATTTACTATAAATAACATCCTATAGATTTGGGTCTGCACAGAGGCATTCTCAACACCTTTTAGTTTGTTTTCATCTGAGTAAGTTATTGCTCTCTAAACTCTCTAAAAAGAAGGATGAGAGGAAAGGGGTCCCATCCTGAAGTTCATAGGTGCCTAGAGGAATGCAATCCTTTGCAGTTAGTTTTAGAAATCGGCCACAACCAGACCATTTCCTCCAGGTCATATTATCAGAACTGCAGGTACAAATAAGTTTACAGGAAGTGCTCATTAACCATGTCCTGACTGGTAGACAGCTGGACCACAGCATGTTTTCCTGAACTCATGGTAGGACTGCAGTGGCCCAGCCAGATGTTTTTCTTTAAACAAAGGAGAGACTCGAACCTTGGTTTATCTCTGGGAAGCAGTAAGCTGAGGCTTAACTTATCAAAAAAAAAAAAAAAAAAAAAAAAAGGTGGCTAACTCCACCTCACTGCATATTTTCTATTTTATATAAAGTATAGGCTGGATACAGTGGCTCATGCCTGTAATCCTAGCATTCTGGGAGACTGAGGCAGGAGGATTGCTTGAGGCGAGGAGTTCAAGACCAGCCTTGGCAACACAGTGAGACCCTGCTAATACAAAAAAGAAAAAAAAATTAGCCAGGCATTGTGGCACATGCCTGTAGTCCCACCTACCCTGGAGGCTGAGATGGGAGGACGTCTTGAGCATGGGAAGTTGCAACTGCAATGAGCCATGATGCCACCACTGCACTCCAGCCTGTGCAACAGAAAAAGAACCTTGTCTTAGAAAAAATAATAATAAAGTATGAATATATAATATTCAGTTTAACATACTTTGAATAAGCATCTGGTGCTAAACCCTGGAATAGGAGATGATGAAGTCAGTTCTTGTCCTTGAGGAGCACACAGTTTGTTGGGAAAGACACATAAATAAATACAGAGAGCATTCTGACATATCTATATAAGTGTAAACTAGTTATTGAGCACTTACATTACACCAGGTATTGTTCTAAGTCCTACAAAACTGTTAACCCATTCAATGCTCACAACATTTTACAAGTGAGGAAATGGGCACAGAGAAGTCAAGTAACTGGCCAGCTAGTAAGCTTAGAACTGGGATTAGAAGCCAGGGAGCTGGCACCAAAGACACATATTTAATGACTGTGTGGCAGTAAAGAGAAGAAAGTACCAAATAAGGCAGGAACCCAGGAAAGAAAACAATCAATTCATTGTTCCAGGGAAGAGGTAGCTAAGACAATGGCGACTGAGATGCAGCAATGTTTGAGCTGGATTTTGCAGAGTGATTTTTTTTTTTTCAGTCCTTCTTTCTTCACTTTAACGAATGGAATAGTCCCTCCTAATTAGTCACACAAATGTTTGAAAGGAAACCAACTTTTCCCACTGGTTGTTATTATAATTATAAGGGTTCACCCTACAAAGCATACCTTTGCTACATTAAGTTCTACTTTGGAGTGAGAGGAGGTTGAAAAAGTGTTGGGGACTTAAAAATAGGGAATGTTTTTTAAACTAGCCAAGCCTTTCCAATCTGTTATTGATTCTGAAATATCATTTCATCCCCCCAGCTCCAATATTAATATCTGCCCTAGTTTCTCCCTCTCTGGGCTTGGCACCCAGGATGTGCCCGCCTTCTTCCTCATGAGGTGCCTTCAGTGTCTAATGTGGCCTGGTTGCAATACCACATGTCTCCAATAGGAGTCACTAGCAACAACAGGATAATTTACCTGAGGTTGTGTGGAGAGAACCCTGGGTCCTAACTTAAAATCTTGTCTCTGGCTTCCTCTGCGACCTCGGTTTCCTCATCCATAAAATGGATACAACACTCCCTGTCCGTCTTCCTCACAGAACAGTGGTGAGAAATGTGAAGATGAATGTGGACATCTTCCAGTGTGATTCAGAAGAGGTGCACTGTCTGATTTTCTCATAGCTTCTGTCTGGATGATTTCAAAAACTAATCATTCCACAGCTACGTTTTGAGCATCACTCATCATGCCAGGCACTCTGTAGGATCCAGGAATTATTTCTATCTTTGCACAAAAGGACTTTGAATAAAAGTTTAAAGCAGGGTATGGTGGCTCATGCCTGCAATCCCAGCACTTTGGGAGACTGAGACGGGAGGATCACTTGAGCCCAGGAGTTCAAGACCAGCCCTGGGCACCAAAGCAAGATCCCATCTCTACAAAAAAAATTAATAGCTGGGCATGGTGGTATGCACCTGTGGTTCCAGCTACTCGGGAGGCTGAGGCAGGAGGATGGTTTGAACCCAGGAGTTTGAGGCTGCAGTGAGCCGTGATCATGCCACTGCACTCCAGCCTGGGCAACAGAGGGAGACCCTGTCTGAAAAAACAAATAAATAAAGATTTAAAGCAAGCTGTAACCCTGAGGTGGTAGAGCAGCAGCCCCTGCCCTGGGAATGATATTGGGGTGTGCAGCAGCGGCATATCTACCTTACCTGTGGCTGGAAGGCTCTCCTGACCAATAACTCATCTCTTCCTCACACAACCCAGTTTGCGCCTAAAGAAACTGAGGCACAGAGAGGCGAAGTGGCCTGCCCAAGGACCTAGATACCAGAAACTTCCCAAGCCTTTAATCCCAGAGCATGGAGTGGGAAGGGGCGGTGTGAGAAGGCAAGTGGTGGGAGCGGACCCGGAGGGATGGAGGGGGAGGCCTCCCGGGTCCCCAGGCCAGCCCAGGCCCCGCCGAGGGCGCCACCGCGGCCAGCCTTCTGCAGGAGCGCCCCCTGCGGGTCAGCGCTGCTCGCGGCGGCCGCGGACGCTGGAGGACGCTCGGCGCGGCAGGGGCTGTCCTCCCGCTGAGCAGAGACCCCCCCACACACCGCAGAGAGCGCAAGCAGGGCCTTGAGGGGTCGGCCTACCCCTTCACTTTGCACACAGCAAACGCGGAGCTCAGAGGAGGACGTGGTTGCTCAAGGTCTCTCAGCTGGATGCGGGCTTCCCTGTCCGCCTGCCTCACACTGCAGAGCCTCCATCTCCCCTGCCTTCATCTACCCGGCACTCCCCAGTCCAGAGTGTCCCTTCCTCCCGGTCCTGCTCCCGGCCAGCCCCTACCCGCCCCACCAGCCCCGTATCCTCAAGGAATCCTCTGGCATTGCAGCCCCCAGCGCTCCCTTCTCCGAAGCCCTGTTGCCTCAGGGCGTCCCCACGCCCCACCCTAACCCACTCTCAATTTGGGACACGGCTTAGTTAGCCTGTTGGCACGACCTTGAGGACCAGGGACGGGCCTCTTTCTTTCGGATTCTCCACCCTCCTGCCCAGAGGTGCCTGGGACAGGACTGAACTCTCAGTCTCACTCGGTGATGAATATTGATGCATGACTTTCCTTCTTCCCACCAGGAAGCCTCACAGCAGTGTCTCTGATCCTGGACCGCCGGGATACCTAGG
Source organism: Pongo abelii (assembly GCF_028885655.2). Lineage (NCBI taxonomy): Eukaryota > Metazoa > Chordata > Mammalia > Primates > Hominidae > Pongo > Pongo abelii. The sequence goes on along the minus strand of NC_072004.2, from coordinate 76,814,350 downwards.
CTGGCCTTTTGGCTTTCCTTCCTAGCTGGGTGACCTTGGGCAAGTCCCTTACAATCTCTCAGAGCCTCCGTTTCTCCGACTGTAAATAGGGAGAAAGCTGCTCTTTGGGCTGGTTGTAAAGATTAAATGAAATCATGTGTGTCGTGTTCCTGTCACATAGTAGGTGCTCAATAAATGGTAAATTTGATTTGTCAGGCTTCCAAGGAGCCTTGTCTGTCGGCACCCTCTTTCCTAAGGATAAGCCTTCCAACCTGAATTCTCCCACCCTCTGCCTCCCGTTGGAAGTAGCATCGGGAAAGGGGTTCCATGGTGATGACACAGGGGTACAGGAAAGGAGAATGCCCTTGGAAACAGAACCGGCTGCTTTCTGCCTCCACTTCTACTCACACCTACTTCCTGCTGCTTAGAATTTACAGCCTGCAAAAGGGCTAATATCCAGAATCTACAAAGAGCTTAAATTTACAAGAAAAAAACAACCCCATCAAAAAATGAGCAAAGGATATGAACAGAGACTTCTCAAAAGAAGACATTTATGCAGCCAACAGACACATGAAAAAATGCTCATCATCACTGGTCATCAGAGAAATGCAAATCAAAACCACAATGAGATGCCATCTCACGCCAGTTAGAATGGCGATCATTAAAAAGTCAGGAAACAACAGATTCGGGAAAGGATGTGGAGAAATAGGAACGCTTTTACACTGTTGGTGGGTGTGTAAATTAGTTCAACCATTGTGGAAGACAGTGTGGCGATTCCTCAAGGATCTAGAACTAGCAATACCATTTGACCCAGCGATCCCATTACTGGGTATGTACATAAAGGATTATAAATCATGCTACTATAAAGACACATGCACACATACGTTTATTGTGGCACTATTCACAATAGCAAAGACTTGGAACCAACCCAGGTGTCCATCAATGATAGACTGGATCAAGAAAATGGGCCGGGCGTGGTGGCTCATGCCTGTAATCCTGGCACTTTGGGAGGCTGAGGCGGGCGGATCATGAGGTCAAAGGAGATCGAGACCATCCTGGCTAACACGGTGAAACCCTGTCTCTACTAAAAATACAAAAAATTAGCCGGGCATGGTGGCGGGCACCTGTAGTCCCAGCTACTCAGGAGGCTGAGGCAGGAGAATGGCATGAACCCGGGAAGCGGAGCTTGCAGTGAGCCGAGATCACGCCACTGCACTCCAGCCTGGGAGACAGAGTGAGACTCCGTCAAAAAAAAAAAGAAAAAGAAAAAATAAGAAAGAAAGAAAATGTGGCACATATACACCATGGAATACTATGCAGCCATAAAAAAGGATGAGTTCATGTCCTTTGCAGGGACATAGATGAAGCTGGAAACCATCATTCTCAGCAAATTATCACAAGGATAGAAAACCAAACACTGCATGTTCTCATAGGTGGGAACTGAACAATCAGAACACATGGACACAGGGCAGGGAACATCATACACCGGGGCCTCTTGGCAGGGGGGAATGGGGGAGGGAGAGCATTGGGAGAAATGCCTAGTGTAAATGATGAGTTGATGGGTGCAGCACATCAACACGGCACATGTATACCTATGTAACAAACCTGCACGTTGTGCACATGTACCCTAGAACTTAAAGTATAATAAAAAATGCATATATATATATATACACATAAAGAATTTACAGCCTGTGCATGGCAGTCATGGCTGCCTTGACGCCTGCGTTGTGCCACAGCCATACAGCTTTGGGGCCCGGTGGCATCTACCAGACATCCTGATGCAAGTGTCTGAGAAAAAAGTGGACACCACACCAGTGCTGCCTGGGCCCGCCAGGGGCTAAGGGTGCCAAGGGTCAGCTACCCACAGCTGGTCCCATTGGCAGTGGCCACAAGGACAGAGTGTATGCTGGGTCGCATGGCCACAAACATATTAGCATGAGTTCAGAGCTAATAGAATAGGCATTCCATAAACATAACAATCATCTTTGAAACTCTTGGAAATTCACTTAAAATTCTTTAGAGACCAGGTGCGGTGGCTCATGCCTGTAATTCCAGTACTTTGGGAGGCTGAGGCGGGCAGAACTCCTGAGGTCAGGAGTTCAAGACCAGCCTGGCCAACATGGTGAAAGCCTGTCTCTACTAAAAATACAAAAATTAGCTGGGCATGGAGGCGGGCGCCTGTAATCCCAGCTACTCGGGAGGCTGAGGCAGGAGAATGGCTTGAACCCGGGAGGAAGAGGTTGCAGTGAGCCAAGATCACTCCACTTCACTCCAGCCTGGGCGACAGAGCGAGACTCCTTCTCAAAAAACAAAACAAAATTCTTTAGAAAAGAAAACAACCCACTGGAAACCATTTTATATGGTGATTAATCCCCTCTCTGTGCACAGGCCTCTATGCCAAATTATCTGTTTTTGTAAACCCGGATTTTTATGGACGGCATCTGCTTGAAGGCTGATATATGCTTGTTAAAACAACCCAAATTATCTATGACATTTTATATATATGTGGATGTGTGTGTATATGTACTTTTTAAATTTTATTTTAATTTTTAAAATTAATTAATTTATTTTGAGACAGGGTCTTGCTCTGTCACCCAGGATGGAGTGCAGTGGCACCACCATGGCTCACTGCAGCCTTGACCTCCCAGGCTCAAGCGATCCTCCTGCCTTAGCCTCCTGAGAAGCTGGGATTACAAGCGAGTACCACCATGCCCAGCTAATTTTTTCATTTTTTGTAGAAATGGGGTCTCCGTATGTTGCCCAGGCTGGTCTTGAACTCGTGGGTTCAGGGGATCCTCCTGCCTTGGCCTTCCAAAGAGTTGGAATTACAAGCATAAGCCACCACACCTGGCCTGTGATTTTTTTTTTTTTTTAAGGCAGGCCCTGTTCTATCTCTTCTGATCCACTGACCCACTCAGCTGTTCCTCACTTCTCCTTCCTTCCCTCCCCACCTTACCACCAATTGTGTGATCCTGTTTCTTCTACAGGGATGGCAAGAGCCTGAATCTTCAGCCAGATGTCTCAGAGAGAAAACAGTAGGGCCAGTGACACAGAGAAGACTTTTGCTGTCTGTTGCCCCTCCCATGACTTCTGGGAGAAGTGAAGAGGGGGCAGAAAATGCAAAAGGTTCCTCCACCCCCTCAACACAGGGGTTGGAGCAATGGCCTAAAGTTGCCCCAGTACCTGCTCACTCCCTTGGGTGGAGAAAGATGGTGATGTACACGTGGAAAACGCCACCCACCCATGAAGCCCCTCTGAGTGATTTAGAAAGAGGTCCCTCCTCCTGCAGGCACTTTATTTCCAACTGTCAGAAAACAGTCACTGCAAATATGGCCATGATGTGCAGTGTCCTCATGTGTGGGGTAACCTTTTGCAGTGCACAACATGCACAATTGTGCATATCAGCCCTGAAGGCATATACCAGGTCAGTCCTCTGCCTGGTGAGTGGGAAACTAAATCCCACTGACCATGAGCCATCCCTCCAAACCTTCCCCCAGGCACATTCCCAGCAGGGGCATCACCACCTTCCTGTGTTCCCAGCCTCAGCCCTTTGGAGTCACCCCAGACTCTCTGCTTTCACATCCCACCTCTAGCGTTTATCAAGACTATGACCTCAGACAGGTCACACAGCCTCCCTGGGCCACAAGTCCCTTATTTGTAAAACGAGGGTGGCAGCGGCAGCTCTTGCATGGGGTTCTAGTGAGGATTCGATGGGGAAACAAATGTCATACATCAAGATGGTGGCCTGGTGCTTGCTGATTCCCCAACATCAGTCCCACCCTCCAGCCCCCCAAATATTCTCCCATTTATACTCCAAATTCTGCCTAAGAAGCATCTGCATTTGGCTCCATGAGTAGGTTATCAGGCCAGCCTTGTCACTGCAGGTGGAGTTTGGTTACATAAGTAAAGGGATGAAGGGGGCAAAACAAATGTCATGTGAAATATTTGCAAGGTTCAGCCAGGCACGGTGGCTCACGCCTGTAATTCCAGCACTTTGGGAGGCCGAGGCGGGCAGATCACGAGGTCAAGAGATCAAGACCAGCCTGGCCAACATGCTGAAACCCCATCTCTACTAAAAATACAAAAATTAGCCTAGCGTGGTGGCGGGCACCTGTAGTCCCAGCTACTTGGGAGGCTGAGGCAGGAGAATTGCTTGAACCTGGGAGGTGGAGGTTGCAGTGAGCCGAGATCGCGCCACTGCACTACAGCCTGGGCGACAGAGCGAGACTCTGTCTCAAAAAAAAAAAGAAAGAAAAAGAAAAAAAATACTTGCAAGGGTCCTGTGCTGAGTTCTTCCTAAAGCAAAGGGTTCATTTACAAACCAAAATTGTAATCCCCCAAATTCTTTATTCGCACATCTAGCTTTTTAAAAATAATTCCAGGGAGTTACTGAGCAGCATACTTGTGTGTCAACAGGACACAGGTCACCTGGTGGCTTCCAACCAAGACATCACCCCATGACCCTGGCCAACCCTGCTCACCTCCAGCCTGGCTTGCCAGGAAGGCCAATCACTTCCTCCACAGTGGGTTTCATTTTATCAATGAATTTCCCAACATGAGGAGTATTTAGCAAGTGAGAGGCACTGTGCTGATTCATTTCATTATCCTACTTATTTCTCCCAACTGCTTCAGAAATTGACATTACAATGATCACCTTGGACTGTTTCTAATCATCGACATTTACAATGTAACATGCTTTTCTTCCTCTTATCGGTGTAATAAAACACAAAGATATTCAAAGTGCTTACTTGTTTTTTGCCCTTGAAACCCCATTTCACATAGAAGCACGAAGAACAATCTCCACTTTCCTTCTGGGTCCATGAAAAGAGAAAGCATCCCTAGAAACCAGGCTTCATGAATGAAGTTCAAAAAACAGCAGTTCCAAGGAATGCAATCATGTCCCTGCGGCCCTGGCTTTCCCTGGGAGCCCCAGTTGAATTCCAGTATCACTTCCTCTGCGCTCTTTTGGCTGCTTCCTTGGAAAGCGGGTAAGGGTTCAATATCAGGCAAATTTTAAGATCTGTGGTGAGGTGTTATTAATTGCCCCACCACCACCACAACCGAGACACACACACACACACACACACACACACACACACACACACACCCCGCCCCCCGTATGTCAGCGTCTCTCCAGCTGCTTTTCCTGAGAGCCCCAGCAGGTGGCACTATGACCCCGACCATCCTCGCAGGCCCCATCCAGAATGTATGGGCACAATACCTTTAAGGTGCAGGGACTCCCAGGGGCCCAGAGGCAGGACCTCACCTCTGAGGAGCCCCACAGGGAGAGTCCTGTCCCAGAGAGAAGGGCCCCGTCTCCTGTCTCCACTCTTCTTTAGTGAAGGTAGCTCAACTTCCTGGTCAAGAGGCTAGGCAGGGGTGCAGAGGTGGGGAGTGAAGTGGGCTGAGGGGGCCCAGGCCCTCCTCCCTTCCCTCCAACCCAGCCGGATCTGTTCCTCGTTGCATTAGGAGACGTATTCTCCCAACTCCTGACAACTCATCCCTAACCCACCTGACCACCAGCCCTGAGCTTTGGGGACAAATCTTGGCAACTGCTGAGGGCCACTCTAGGTCAGGAATGACTACACTGATGAGAAGCTAGAAGGCACAAAGGAGGAGGGGTATAAGTCAGGGAGGCTTCCTGGAGGAGGTGAGGGTGGACCTAAGAGATTAACTCATGGTCCCCTCATTAAGAATAAGGGAGACTGGGCTGGGCATGGTGGCTCACACCTGTAATCCCAGCACTTTGGGAGGCCAAGGCGGGTGGATCACGAGGTCAGGAGATCAATACCATCCTGGCTAACACAGTGAAACCCTGTCTCTAACAAAAATATAAAATATTAGCTGGGCGTGGTGGCGGGCGCCTGTAGTCCCAGCTACTCGGGAGGCTGAGGCAGGAGAATGGCGTGAACCCGGGAGGAGGAGCTTGCAGTGAGCCGAGATTGTGCCACTGCACTCAAGCCTGGGCAACAGAGTGAGACTCTGTCTCAAAAAATAATAATAATAATAAAGGACAACACGGCAAGACCTCATCTGTCTATTAAAAATAAAAAAAAATAGTCAGGTGTGGTGGTGTGTTCCTATAGTGCCAGCTACTCAGGAGGCTGAGGTGGTAGGATCACTTGACCCCAGGAGATGGAGGCTACAGTGAGCGCTGATCGCACTACTGCACTGCAGCCTGGACAACAGAGTGAGATCCTGTCTCCAAAAAAAAGAAGAAGAAGAAGAAGGGAGACTGAGGGCCAATCTAGGGAGTTGGATGCTGCCTGGGGGAGGAACACCGACAGGTGAGCTCAATGGCCATGTTTTGGAATGCTTCTGGGGGTAAGGTGGGCCTCCAGAGACGCTTCCCTGAACAAGCTAGAGAAACAGAAGCCACAGACTCTAAGAGTATATTAGGGTTGGGGAAACCCAGAGGAGCTGGCCAGGGGTTCTGAAGGAATAACAGGGGTGCTGAGTTGTGAGAGGGCAGAGGGAACCTTCCAGGTTAAAACTGGCTCGTCTGCATGGGGGAGGGGTGTGACAGAGGACAGGGAAGGGGAGGAGGCAGGCGAGAAGGACCAAGCCTGTGCCCAGCCTCAGGGACAGGGCTGAGCCCCTACTTACAGCTCAGGAGGTATATTTGCTTGCTAGAGTTGACCGTTCTTGGCATGAAACCAGGGGCAAGCCGGCGAGAGGAGCTTTCCACTCAAGGAGCTCAGTACCCCCTGTTGTAAAGCCCAGCCATGCCTTGGCAGGCCTAGCAGAACTTGCCAGGTGCCCTAGTGGGCTCCCTGGTGGCCTAACTCTCCATCTCCGAATGCACGCCCTCCCCAGCAGCCTGCCCTCTCCCAGAGGCAGAACCCAGAAGGCCTCCCTCCTGCGGTCAGACCCAGGCACCACCTGCTTTTCCAGCCACTGCCCAGGACATCACTTCCCCCTGAGAGTCGGCAAATCTGTCGTTTTGGTTACCACCTCATGGAGATTCAGCCCTATTGGAAGTAAGTCATTTTCTTTTTTTATTTTTTGAAACAGGGTCTCACTCCATCGACCAGGCTGGAGTGTAGTGGTGCCATCCTAGCTCACTGCAGCCTCAAATCCCTGGGCTCAAGCAATCCTCTCCCCTCAGCCTCCTGAGTAGCTGAGACTGCGGACACATGCCACCACACCTGACTTAGTTTTAAATTTTTTGCAGAGACAGGGTCTCACTATGTTGCCCAGGTTGGTTTCAAACTCTTGGCCTCAAGTGATCCTCCTGTCTCAGCCTCCCAAGATGCTGGGATTACAGGTATGAGCCATTCTTGATACCTGGGGTGGGACATGGTCCAGAATGGGGACAGGAAAGACTCCAGAACTAGCAGAACCACACACTCCAGCCAGAAAAAGAGGTGAAGGAAGTTGGAGGAAAAGCAAGCCTCCCGATCAGGAGCCCCCAGCAGTTTCTAGCAGGCAGGCTGGCTCACTTCTTCCCAGGGCAGGTCTGTTTTCCAGGACGCTCACTCACGTGGGAAACAGCTCAGTGCACACATGCACGGAGTCAAAGCTTTCTTGGAAGATACAGTGATTTCTTGATTTTGTTACAACTGACTCACACACACCCTCACTCACTCCATGAGCTGGGGAAGCAGGGCTGCCCACCACACTGAGCAGGAGACTGGGGTTTGAGTTTGAGCTCAGGTCGGCCTCCAGCAGTGCCTCGGAAAGCTCAGAGAGAAGTCAGGCAGTGAGGTGACCAGATGGGGAGTTGGGGTGGATTGGCTGTCCCTTCCTCCCTAACACTCGCCTTCTGATTCTTCTTAGAGGGCTGGTAAGGCTCCCAGGACTGGCATTCAGGCCTTGGCATGCCAGAGGATCAAAAGAAACTGCCCTTCCTTTCATGCAATTGATACAAGCAACAGAAATTGCAGCTTGCTTTCAGTGGGACGTTAGAACTCATCATCACCCGGGGAGCTCAGCTGAAGCGTCAGGGCTCAGGCCCAGCTTCCACGCACACGCTGTTTCCCGGTTTGCTGACGTCCTCTGTGCTGAGAGCACCATGTCACTCCTCAGCTGACATCACTCTGGATTGGCAGCCAGGGCCATGAGCCCTTGTTTTGTCAACAACCCTCCCCCTCTTTTTGCTCTTTCCTGGCCGTGTGGTGGACTCTTCAGGGACACAGCGGTCACTGCGCTGCAGGGACAGTCCCCAAGTGCCAAGGCGCAGCCTGAAGGGGCCTGTTCCCATCATGGCATCCATGACAAGAACCAGGAGCCAGAATGCAGGTTTCTGGGACTTGTCAGCTCCCTTCTGAGTGCCCTGTTGAGGATTCCTAGAAGTCCAGACACGGCACCCCCTCAACCTGGATGGACCACCCAGAGCCAATAGGAATACTTTTCAGTGGACATGCCATGTTGGAATCCCAGACCTCCCTGCCCTGCCAGCCCCTGCCAGCTTCCTGGGGGCCCCAACTGGTGAGTTTCACCCCCAAAGTGGCTGCGACATTGGAAGGCCAGGGCCACCCCTGCCTTTTCCATTGCTCGGCAGCTCGATCGTTCATCCATAACCCCCAGGCGTGGAGGCAGGGCTCGGGGCGCAAGGGGCTCTCGGTGCAGCGGCAGGGGCGGGGGCAGGGGCTCCCCTAACTGCAGAGGCTAGCCTTACACACCCAGCAACACATGTCCCCCTTTATGGCCCGGGCTTTCTCTCGGTGCTTAAAGCCAACTGTGAAAAGAGCAGGGCTGATTCTGGCTGCCTGGCCGTCTCCTGGCAACAGGCCTGGCAGGAGGTCTTTCTTTCTCCCCCCAACCTCCCTTCTCTCCTCCACCACCCCCCTCTCTCTTTTCCCCCCTGTGTCTTGTGTTGTGTATCATTAAAACTTCCCTCCCAGCCACTTCGCAGCCAACAACCAGGCCCTTCTGAGGCTAGTTCCCTCTGGGCAGCTCAGCCAGCCCAGGGGTGGGGGCTCTGAGGGGTCAAGGCCCCCAGAGAGGGGGCTTTGTGTTCTGCAACCAAGGCTGAAACTCAAGTTGGCAACCTTTGGCACGTTTGTGAGGGGCAGCCACCAGCACCCCCTCTGCAGGCACCTCTTCCTTCTCTGTCTTCCTCCCCCACCTTTCAGGGTCTTGGTCTCTTCCTTTAGTGCCTGGAGCCTGCCAATAGTGCCACTGGGCACTGCCCAAAACCACGCGGGCCTCACGAGGCTGGGCATGGACAACCCTTCACCTAGGAGGACAAGCCTCTGCTGAAGGCTGGGGTAGCTCTAGCCAGAGGTCTGCAGCCAGCTCTGGCACAGTGTCCTGGTCTGCCCTGAAAGGGCACAGGAACACAAAGGGTGTTAGCCTCAGGGATCACGGGGAAGCAGAGCATCCAATCAATGCGTACAGGACCCAAAGAACTCTTCGTTTGGCAGTTTCAACCTGGAGGGACACTGAGACCCAGAGGGGGTGAGTGCCTTGTCCGGGGACACACAGCCAGTCAGGAGAAAGCTGAAGCTGGAACCCTGGTATCCCAGTCCCCTCCTCTGTGACTTCAGTGGAGGGGAACTGGAGGGGAGCAAGTGGCTCTCTGAGGCCCACGCACCTTTTGGGCCTGACCTGCCTGCCTCTAGAGCAGTGCTCAGGGGTGTCTGAACTTGACCCCACCACTCTGGAGCCCTCCCCCTCTTCTCTTAGACCCTGAAGAAAGCCTCTGATGGGCCTAGAACAGAGAGGTGACCCAGGACCTTGCCCAGCCTTTCTGGACAACTGGAAGACAGTTACGCTTCATCCTCCAACTCTCCCTCCAACGTGAGTATCTGAGTCACAGGGGCCTAGTGCTGGCCTCCTCTGTCATACAACCTACTCTTAAGGCTGGATGGGCCACCCCAGATCGCCTATCTGGTACCTTAAGGCAGAGCAGACGCCGGGGGTAATCTCAGCTCATAGCTGGGTGGCTTCCGGGTGCAACTCTGGGGTTCTGCCAGCTCTAGCCTCGCTCACCCACAGGGTCTCCGGCCAACCAAGATGCCCTGACCACACAGACTGTACGGTCAGGCACTTACAGGGCACCCTGACTGCAAGCCCTCATCTCTGTTGTCCCGTGTTCCAGTGTTTTCCAGACTCCAGGCATTTCCATGCTACCTCCACTCTATAGCTGCATGCAAACCTGTTCTGCTATTTTCTGAACACTTTTCTTTACACTGATTTGCATTGTTCTTAATAACGTCAACTGAAAAGGAGACTTTAGATTTACTCATTTTCAACAATGAGGTTTCATTCTAACCAGACACTATGGCCCTGCAAAGGCTCTGAATGTGTGACTTCCTCTCTTTATTAGAAAAGGATCTTAGCAAGTGTTGGAGAGGCGCTGAAGTCGTATTAGGACCAACCAGACTTTCTTTGAGGATACTCAGAAGGAGTGAAGGAGAATGGAACAGGGAGTGTGAATAAATGAGCTTTCTCCCTGTGCGATTCAAAGTGGTTTAACCCATGCCTCACCTTCTAGAGCACCCGTGGCCCTCTCTAGCGGTGAGAAATGTCACCACTAGCCATCAAAATGCCCCCAAAAGTCCAACCTTTGACCAAACTACATTTCAGATTTTCATTTCAGATTTTCTTAAATTTTGGAGAAAAAAAATAAAATAAAGTAAAAGCATAAATATTTTGGTTATGCCATGTACTCTGATTTGGGATTCAGAAAATATGATTTCTGGCCAGGTGTGGTGGCTCATGCCTGTAATCCCAGCACTTTGAGAGGGGAGCATCTCCTGAGCCCAGGAGTTGGGGATCAGCCTGGGCAACATAGGAAGAAGACACCATCTCTACAAATAATAAAAAGTTAAGCAGGTGCGGTGGTGCACGTCTGTGGTCCCAGCCACTCAGGAGGCCGAGGTGGGAGGATTGCTTGAGCCCGGGAGGTTGAGGCTGCAGTGAGCCGTGTTTGTGCCATTGCACTGTAGTCTGGGCCACAGAGTGAGTCCTTGTCTCGGAAAAAAAGAAAGGAAATATGATTTCCCACATTACCGCACCTGCTGATGTGCACAGCAAAAGGCTGGGGGAGGGGGTGGGGGTGGGGAGGCTATGGTAGGCCAAGGTAGGGATGGGTGATGAGGATGAGGGGAGGAAGGCTTTTGGGCAGACTGAAAAAAGCAGGAGAGCTGGGAACATCTCGTCACCATCAGTCCTCAATCACTAAGACAGCCTGGTTAGGATTCTGCCATTATGTTTGGTCTCATGATAATAACAGGTCTTAGGAAGTCAGCCTGTGTTATCTACTAGATGCCCAGAGCTTTTTGGGTAAATTATGCCATTTAACCCTGCCAAGGGTGGAATTAGTATACCCATTTGCCAGATAAGAAACGGCTACAGAGAGATCTAGATAACTTGCCCAAAGTCACAGCTCAGCAGCGGGGAGCCAGGATGTGAACTTGTTCTTTCTGATCACAAAGCTCATGCTCCCCCCACCCCACCACAGCATCACTTTGCCCCCACCCCCTTCTCCCACCCCAACCTGAGGCTATTTGGCCAGTGAGGACCAGGCTTTAGGAGATAACTATCCCCTCAGGTGAAAGAGTGAGTCCCAGTGTCCCCAGGCAAGCCTTCCACCAGCCCCTCCCAGCAGAGACTTTAGGAAGTGCTCCTGTGTGGCATGGCTGGTGGGGCTGTGCCCCTCCATCCCTGACACACACTCAGGGAGCCTGAGAATGGCTCCTAGACACCCTGAGAATGAAGGGCAGAGGGGAGACTGTAGGAGGCAAGCGGCTGGGCTGCTGCTTTTTCTCTTTTTAAAAAATTGAGGCCAGGCGTGGTGGCTTACATAGTAATCCCAGCACTTTGGGAGGCTGAGGCGGGCAGATCACCTGAGGTCAGGAGTTCGAGACAAGCCTGGCCAAAATGGTGAAACCCTTTCTCTACTAAAAATACAAAAAAATGAGCCAGGCATAGTGACACATGCCTGTAGTCCCAGCTACTGGGGAGGCTGAGGCAGGAGAATTACTTGAATCCAGGAGGCTGAGGTTGCAGTGAGCCAAGATTGCTCCATTGCACTACAGCCTGGGTGACAAGAGTGAAACTCTGTCTAAAAAAAAAATTGAAATATAATTTGCACACCATAAAAAAATCACCATTTTAAAGTGCACAATTCAGTAGCTTCCAGTATATTGAAAAAGTTGTGCAACCTTCACCACTAATTCCAAAACATTTTCATGAACGTCAAACCCATCAGCAGTCAAGTTGCAGCCTCTTAAGGAAAATGCAAAGGCAGCACTGGGCAGAACTATATTCATTTTGTTTGTTTGTTTTGTTTTTGTTTTTGAGACAGGGTCTCACTCTGTCACACAGGTTGGAGTGCAGTGGCTCACTGCAACCTCTGCCTCTTGGGCTCAAGCGATTCTCCAGCCTCAGCCTCCTGAGTAGCTGGGACTACAGGCACGAGCCACCAACACCTGGCAATTTTTTTTTTTTTTTTTTTTTTTTTTTTTATTAGAGATAGGGTTTCACCAAGTTGCCCAGCCTGGTCTCAAACTCCTGAGCTCAAAGCAATCTGCCTGCCTTGGCCTCCCAAAGTGCTGGAAATACAGGCATGAGCCACCGCGCCCAACCTGGGCAGAACTACATTCTAGATGCATCTTAAACCTCACCTCAACCCTACACCCTCCCTTTTGTTGTTTCCTTTCTCCCCACAAGTCATCTCAGAATGAGGCTCCCAGCTCCAGGCTCCAGTTGCAACCTCACCCCCACCTAGACAAAACCCTCAAATCAAGAAAAAGAAGCCCTGGCAGGGCATGGTGACCCATGCCTGTAATCCCAGCACTGTGGGAGGCTGAGATGGATGGATCGCTTGAGCTCAGGAGTTCAAACCCCATCTATACCAAAAATTCAAAAAAATTAGCTTGTTGTGGTGGTGTATGCCTGTAGTCCCAGCTCCTTGGGAAGCTGAGGTGAGAGGATCGTTAGACCCTGGGAGATGGAGGTTGCAGTGACCCAAAATTGTGCTGCTGCACTCCAGTCTAAGTGACAGAGTGAGACTCTGTCTCAAAAAAAGAGAAAAGAAAAGAAAAAGAAATCCAAAAGAGAGAGAGAGAAAAAGGAAAAGAGAAAAAAAGAGAGAAAAGAAAATAAAAAGAAATTTCTGTCGGCCGGGCCTGGTGGCTCACGCCTGTAATTTCAGCACTTTGGGATAGGCCGAGGTGGGCGGATCATGAGGTCAGCGGATTGAGACCATCCTGGCTAACATGGTGAAACCCTGTCTCTACTAAAAATACAAAAAATCAGCTGGGCGTGGTGGTGGGCGCCTGTAGTCCCAGCTACTTGGGAGGCTGAGGCAGGGGAACGGTGTGAACCCGGGGGGCAGAGCTTGCAGTGAGCCAAGATTGCACCACTGCACTCCAGCCTGGGAGACAGAGCAAGACTCTGCCTCTGCCTCAAAAAAAAAAAAGAAGAAAAGAAATTTATGTCTCAAAAAAAGAGAAAAGAAAAAGAAATCCAAAAAAAAAAGAGAAAAGAAAAAAAAAGAAATTTATGTCTCAAAAAAAGAAAAAAGAAAAGAAAAAGAAATCCTAACACTCATCCATCCTTAAGTAAAAGCAATTTACCTTGTAAGTCAGTCTCCACATTTAATCCAACTACCCTACACTAGACATGATGGGTGAGGAGGATACAGATAGTTAGGAGCCCTTTGGCTACAAGTAAGAGCCTCAAGTGGGCTAACAAACAAGGAAAATGTATTATTTTATATCACAAGAAGTTCTAAAGCAGGACTCCTCTGAAGGCAATTAGTGTCTCAGCAATGGTGTCAGAGACGAAGTTTGTTTCTCTCTTGGCTCTGTCTTCCTCTGCCAGTCAGCTTCATCTTCAGGCAGCTTTCCTCATACTCACAGAATGGCTGCTGCAGCTCCAGGTATCCCAACCCAAAACAACAATGTCCAAAAGCAGGGAAAAGATATTTCTTACTGTGTGTCATTTCAAGAGCCGCAAAAAATCTTCCCAGAAACCTTCTTGCACACTTCAGCAGACCTCCTTCAGGCTCATGTCACCCAGTGTAGGCCAATCCCTGGCAAGCAGAATGGGTCCCCATGATTGACTTAGATCAGTCAGGGTTTATCTCTGAGCAAGGTAGGGGAGAAGTGAAGACCAGAACAAACTGGGGACCTCTGCCATCCTGGAGGAAGGGACCATCAGCAGTGTGAGCTACACTAAATCTAAACAGAAGCCTGTCTTCCAGAAGTTCAAAAACAGCAGCTGAGGCTGGGCACGGTGGGTCATGCCTGTAATCCCAACACTCTGGGAGGCTGAGGTGGGAGGATCATTTGAGGTCAGGAGTTCAAGACCAGCCTGGCCAACATGGTGAAATTCTGTCTCTACTAAAACTACAAAAATTAGCCAGGCGTGGTAGCTTGCATCTGTAGTCCCAGCTAGGAGGACTGAGGCAGCAGAATCATTTGAACCCAGGAGGCAGAGGTTGCAGGTTGCAGTGAAACAAGATCACTCCAGTCTGGGTGATAGAGCGAGACTTCATCTCAAAAAAAAAAAAAAAAAGGCAGCTGATTGCCACAGAGGGAGGGAGTGGATGCTCACCGATCATTTTACATGTCCCAGGTGCCATTTCAAACACAGCAGCTATCAATCTGCTGAATAGACAATTGTCTTTTGAGACAAGTGTTATTATACCCATTTTGCAGTTGATGAAGCAGGTACAGAGAGGTTACATAATATGCTCAGTGTCACATAGTAAGAGGCAGAGCTGGGATTCATTGGGGTTGTGGTAGACCTGGGCTCTAAGGCAACCACTCAGAGAGGATTTCCCAGTCAGACATGTGAATCCCCATTCAGGCCTTACCTGGAAGCCAAGACAAAGGTGCATAAGAGATGGGTCCTGCTGGGATGTGGGCAATGCCAGGCAGATGTCCCTGGTTTGCCCAAGGGCCCTCCCACATCTGTGCCAGCTGTGCCTAGGCCCTTGCCGGTGAGGCAGCTGTGACCCCATTCCCAGCCCACTGGGCCTCCATCCATGTGATTAGGCTCCCAGGACTCAGGGCTCATAGCTGGCCACCCTGAGGTCCCAGCAATGACAGCTACTGGCCATACTAGTCTGTGGAGAAGGCTGTTAGTTGGCAGAGTTCTGGAAGGTGCAAACCAGGACTTCACTAGAAATTTCTTCACCATCTCCAAGGATATTATCAGGCTTGTTCTATTCTATCTCTCCAATGTGCCCCCACAAAAGTCTTCCCCGCAAGACCCCTGAGATGGAAAGAACTTCCACACCTCTGTTTTGTTTTGTTTTGTTTTGTTTTCTTGAGACAGTTTAGCTCTTGTTGCCGAGGCTGGAGTGCAATGGCACGGTCTCAGCTCACTGCAACCTCTGCCTCCTGGGTTCAAGTGATTCTCCTGCCTCAGCCTCCCAAGTAGCTGGGATTACAGGCATGTGCCACCATGCCCAGCTAATTTTGTATTTTTAGTAGAGACAGGGTTTTGCCACGTTGGCCAGGCTGGTTTCAAACCCCTGACCTCAGGTGATCCGCCCACCTCGGCCTCCCAAAGTGCTGGGATTATAGGCATGAGCCACCATGCCCGGCCTGGTTTTGTTTTTTAAGGAAACATTTACGTATTTGGTCCTCTGATGAATGACTGTCCCCAGCAGATGGCAAGTTCCTTGCAGGCCAAAACCTGGGCTGCTTTTGCTCATCAGTGCTCAGCTGCCAAGGGGAAGCTGCGCACAGAGTTGCTCCATGAAGATGCGTTGAAGAAATGGACCAGGTGAAATTCACAGAGCACCTACTGTGTGCATCAACCAGAGCTGGGTTATAAGGAAGAAGGCAGGCTCCTTAAGGGTAGTCGCATTCCTCGTGGAGCCTTGTCCACAGCAGGCATGCAGTCAACATGTGCGATGAGAAATACAGACACTGTCCGCCCTCAGAGCCCAGGCGGAAGGTGGGGGCCCATCGTGACTAAGGTTGGAGACAGAAGAAACCAAAGATGGCTCCAAGCCCCTCTTGGGTTGCAACCAGGGCTCCCTCCCCTTCCCTGCCTGCTTATGTCCCATACACAGGGGAGTGGAAGGAAAACTCAGGAGCTCTAGTTCCAGGTGACTGAGAGAAACTGTGGCAGCCACACACAGAGGTCTGGCTCTAACTCCTCAGGCAGGATCACACCCATGCCAGGAGCTGGCCTTGGGTTAGAGCCCCAAAAGCCTTGGGCAGGCCAGCCATGTCCAGGGATGGGGCTCAGGGTTATGAGGCAATGGCAGAATAAAGGGGCATGGAGGGAGGCTGAAGAGGAGAAAGAAAGGGAAGGAGAAGGAGGTGTGGCACACAGCTGGAGGGGCAGCACGAGGGGCCACCAAGCCCCAGATGCCCCCATGTGGCAGTGACTTCCCAATAGGCTGCCCACCCTTAATCTCATCCCACTGGAGGCAGCTCAGGGTCCTATGAAAGGGACACAGGAACCAAGCGACAGAGCAGAGTAGCTGGGGTGGGTTGGATTTGTAGGGGCCAGGGCCACTCAAGATAGGGGCACTGAGGACCCTGAGGGGCCACAGGGAGCCCAGACCTGAGTCAGTGGCCCTTCTATCCAAGACCTCAGCCCTGCCTGCTCCCTATGCTCTGGGCCCATCATCAACAGTGTTTTCGAGGGGCTGCTAAGTGCTGGATCCCTCACCATTGGGGTTCAGCAGTCTTGTGGAGGGAGTTTCTTTGTGGAGATTTTACAGTTGGAGACGGACAATATATGCAAGCAACTGAACAGATATGTCTGCTATGTAGTATTTATAATCAGCCAGGCATCGGGGCTTATGCCTGTAATCCCAGCACTTTGGGAGGCCAAGGTGGGTGGACCACCTGAGATCAGGAGTTCAAGACCAGCCTGGCCAACATGGTGAAACACTGTCTCTACTAAAAATACAAAAATTATCCAGGCATGGTGGCGGGCGCCTGTAATCCCAGCTACTTGGGAGGCTGAGACAAGAAAATCACTTGAACCCAGGAGGTGGATGTTGCAGTGAGCCAAGATCACGCCACTGCATGCCAGCCTGAGCGACAGAGCAAGACACCGTCTCAAAAAAATAATAATATGTGTAATCACATATTAATCACATCAGTGTCAGGGCTATGCTGGAAAATAATGCTGAATAAGAGGCCTAACAGGACAGGGCTAGGGAGTGGCAAGGGGTCTGGGGGGCCTCTTTGAAGTGGATATTTTGAAGTGTGTCTTGGAAGCGAACATCAGACAACATTATCCTGGATAAATCCTTCTGGAGCAGGCTCCTGGGCGCCTGAAGGGGGACTGCTTAGCGGACACTGACTGGGGCAGGAAGACAGACCTGAGAGAGAGGCTTATTCCTTGCCTCAAGAGAAGAAAGAAACCCAATATTTTGTATTCACCATCCGCGGTCTGGCATTCCGTCAGCACCATTCTCATTTAATACTGATAGCTCCCTACAAGGTGGAAAGTGTTATCTCCACTCCACAACTGAAGCCGGGGATGACAGGCAACCGGCCAGTGCCCCACCCCACCCCATTCCCTCCCTTCTAAAGGACTTTCACCCCAAATCGCTTTCCAAAATGCTCTGGGGAGGCCGGGCATGGTGGCATGCACCTGTAATCCCAGCACTTTGGGAGACCAAGATGGGTGGGTCACATGAGGTCAAAAGTTCAAGACCAGCTTGGCTAACATGGCAAAACCCCATCACTACCAAAAAAAACACAAATTAGCTGGGTATGATGGTGCATGCTTGTAATCCCAGCTACTTGAGCAGCAGAGGCAGGAGAACCACTTGAATATGGGGAGGTGGAGGTTGCAGTGAGCCGAGACTGCACCACTGCACTCCAGCCTGGGCGACACAGTGAGACTCTGTCTTAAAAATATAGGTCAGGAGTTCGAGACCAGCCTGGCCAACATGGTGAAACCCTGTCTGTACTAAAAATACAAAAAATTAGTCAGGTGTGGTGGCGGGCACATGTAATCCCAGCTGCTTGGGAGGCTGAGGCAGGAGAATCGCTTGAACCTGGGAAGCAGAGGTTGCAGTGAGTCGAGATCGTGCCATTGCACTACAGCCTGGGCAACAAGAATGAAACTCCACCTCTCTCTATATATAATATATATTTATAATAAATATATAATATATATGTTTATTATATAATATATATTTATTATAAATATATATATAAATACATAAAACTAAATGCCCTGGGGAGCTAGAGCTAAGACAAGAGGAACTACTGCCACAGGGAGAACCTCTCACGTGCCCACAGCGGCCCCTGGGATCTCGGGATCCAGGAAGAACTGGTGACATCGGCCTGCCGCTGGCAGCCTCCCATATGTCAGCGGAAGAGGGAGGCATCCGCAGGGTGCATCTGGCGGTGCCCCAGTGCGCCCTGGACCGGCATCACCTGGGCCCGCTCGCCCTCCGCCTGTCTGGAGAGGAGAGGGGAGCCTGAAGCCATGCACCCCTTATCCCCAGCTAAGCTCCGGGATTGCGAGGTAGATTAAGGGCATTCACTCAGGAGGGCACCTACTTAACCAAGATCCTCCGAAATCCGGGCTGCTCACCAGCAACAATTGAGGATGCCGGGTCCACAGGGAGCGGAGTGGGACCAGGCGGGACCCCTTCCTCGCCTGCTGACCTCCCAACTTGCTATCAGCACTGCCGCCAGGGGGCGCGCCCGCGCCTCTGGGCTCTGAGCCGACCTCCGCGCGCACCTGCGCTCCTTTGTGTGTTAGATTTACATCTGGTGCTTACCTACTATGCGCTTACTCGGTGCAGGTCAGGGGCTTCCTGCATTTCCAGGATGCAGCCTCTATGCCAGCAAACTGAGCTGGGCAGTGGAAAGAAATCCGATTTACTCCCGCGCCCACCATCCACGCTAGGGCCTTCCTGCTTCCAGGCTCTGCTGTCCAGCCTTCCAGTGGCCTCTAGGGAGCTCGCCTAAAACCGCTCTGCGGTTCCTACAGCTCCTAGGAGAAAGTTAAACGCCCTCCTCTCCAGGTCAGAGGCCTTGGAGCCCCCTGCGTGCTCCCTTCGCACTGTTCCTCCATAAGCCCTGTGGTGTTAGGCCTTCGGCCCTTCGCACTTCCCCGCCTGCTTCCCCGCTGCAACGGCTTCGCCTCTCCCTTTATCCCCCCGGGTTGGTCCGGCTCCCGGCTCCCGCCTGGCAGCCCCAAGACCTGTTTCAAGCAAAAATGAATCGCACAGTGCCTGGATCGGAGATTTCCTCCTCCCTCCCCGCGACAGACGGGTAGCCCCATGAGGGCGGACGGGGGCCTGGCCGCCGGATTCTTTGTCTACACGGTGCCTCCGCAGGGGGTCCAGTGGAGCCTCACTGAATACACAGCAGCGGACTCTGAGCCCCGGGGGAGTGCACATCAAAAGGAACCTCCGAGCCAGCTAGAGAGAGGGGTTGGGCTGGGGCTGGGGTCCCCTTCCCAGGTCTAAGGTCCCACACATTCACACACACAACAAAAAGTGCTTCCCACGTGCCACCCCATGTCCCCAGGTCCCTGGCCCTTGCTGCCTCTTCTGCCCCCTTCCAAGAGACCACCCTTCCTTTCAGGGCGATGGCCTCCTAGTCCACTGGCTGATGCCTCCACCCCGCCCACCCTTCCTGGTCTTGGAGTGAATTTAACCCTTTCTCCACCAAGTGAAACCACCCTGGGGCTTGGGGTACCTGTTAGAGAGAGGGTGTTTCTATCCGTGATGTGTGGTCAGGGGCGGGGCGCCCGCCCTCCCCTGACAGAAACTATTCCTGCGTTTCCACCCGCGGCAGCGCAAGGTGTGCAGGAGGAAGAAAATTAAACCTGTGTTGAAGGAAGGACAACTGGCAGAAAGGAAGGGGCTCAGGCTCCCCTCCTCTGAGGAGCTTTCAAGTGGGGGAAATCCACACACACACCTCCATTCTCTAGGGGCCTGGCAGGGCCGCTGGTAGGTTCCAGTCCTCTCCTCTGTCACTTCCCAGGCACACATGGCCAGCTCCTGGATTCCACCCTTCAACCCACTTGTTTCCCGCCTGATGCACATGACCTGCGTCTCTGAGTGCTCCAGGCTGCCTGGAGGAGGCATTCAGGTACACATGGCCCCTCAGGGAATGATGGTCTTGCTCATAGCACCCAGGATGCTGGCTGGGCATATCTCAGACAACACACACTCCCACCGACAGCCGCGGATCTTTTGCTCCCACCTCACAGGGTTGGCACCTGTGGAGTCTTGAGGCCCAGTAATGACCCCAAGAAGCCATCAAGTGCAGGCCCTGTCGCCCCACCACACTGCATCCACAGTGGTGTCTGAGTGGCCAGGGAAGGTAGCTCTCCCCAGCTCTCAGCACGACTGTCATGGGGCTCTGGAACTCCCGAGCCCTTGGGCAGGACTCCAGCAGGCAGCTCTGATTAGAAAGCCACCTGGGAGCCCTGTGGGTGGGACAGGACTCCAGGTAGGACCTAGCTGGCCTCCATCCAAGAGGGATGTATGTGGAAAGCTCTCCACTCCCAGAGCCTTGGTCCTGAGGCTCTGCATTCATGGCAGTGGTAACCCTCTTTCCAGGTGAATCAGAAACAGGGCGCCCCAGAATCAGCCCAGCCATGAGGAGCATCTCTAGGGATCCCCATCTCTGCAGCCCCCACCAGGTTCACCACTCCTGGTCAGGTTCACGATTTTTCTTCGCCTTGCAGCTCCTTGGTCCTCTCCACCTCACCCCTGCCCCTTTCTTCCTCACACCGGTGGCTCAGCCTCCCCCCGACCGTTTTCTTGGTTTCTGTCTCAGCGTCTCTCTCATCTCTGAGCCCCTCTCTCTCTCCTCCTCTCGGTTTCTCCTTTTCCTCCCCTTCCTTCCTCTCTTTCAACCTCCCCTCCCACCCCCCCCCCACCCCCAGTCCAGCAATGGGCTAGGAACGCAGCAGGAGCCATGACAAGCCCAGGCGGCTCTCCCGACCCTTGGTGCCCCCGAGGCCATTTCCCCGCGCTCCCTGTGCCGGCAGCAGCCGCGTGCGGAGAGGGCTCGCCGACCAGAAGGGGCAGCAGGTTGGAGCTGTGGGTACCGGGGGCTCAGATCAAAGGCCAGGAATGTCTGGCCCCCTGGCGTGAGACTTCCTTCAGCCGTGGCCCCCACCTCGTGGAACGCCCGCCGTTCCAGGCCTCTGTGGGACTCGGGTCGGCTCCTTCTCCGCCCTTTCTGCCACAGTTCCCTACACAGAGGTCCCTGCTCCCCACCGGCAGTGCTTCCTTCACCCCAGACCGGGGCTGCGCAGAGTCCTGGTGCCTCAGGTGGCCTGGGAGGGGGCCTAGGGAAAGGCACCCAGGTGACCGGGCGTGAGTCCCCAAAACCTGACCACGATGTCAATACCACCCAGGGCTGAGACCTAATTCCTCGCTCTGGAGAGGGAGAGGAGAGGAAGCAAGCCCGAAGGGGGGCCTGGAAGGACTCCTTTCCTGTGGGGAGGGGTGGGTATCTGGAGGCATTTGGTGTCCGCACAGGGCAAGGGCCTTTATCGCCAAACCCCAGGCTGGAGCTCCCTATCAGTAGAACCGGGGCCTCAGGCGGGACAGTTGGGCAGTGAGGGGCGCTCCGGAGAGCAGCAAGGTCCTCCAAAGACCTGGGCCGCCCTCGGCCAGAGCTGCGCGTTTCACCGGTCCCTGATGGTCCAACCGAGAATCCCAATGAGGCTGTGGGTCACGCCTCCGACCCAGGCCAGAGGTCGGGCCTGAACCCCTCAAGGAGGAGAAAGTGACCCGACTCCGAGAGCAGGAAATGCGACTGGCCGCTGGTGTCAGTTGCAGGAAATGCAAAGGCAGCAGGAGGTCCCGATACCGATCTGATCCCTGACAAAAGACTCAAATGACACTCGGCTCCGTCCCCCGGCGCCGCCCGCAGCCAGACCTTCGAGCCTCCGCGGACTTTTCCGCACGTTCCTCGGACACCCGGGAAGTGACCTCCCGCGGTCAGGACGAGAGGCCAGAGAGCGGGCGGACTCGGGAGGCTGGAAGCTGGGAGGGGGTGCGTTCCCCCACCCTCTGATCCTGACCTGCCCGAGCGGGGCTTCTGGAAACATCCCTGTGCTTTCTACCCTCGATCCCTCGCGGGCCCACGTCCCAACGGGTCACGGTCCCCGCCAGCAAAGGAGCCACCCGTTCATGCCTACGCCAAGCCCTCGCCACGTGAACGCCCGGGTCAAAGCCCCCGTGCCCTAACCCTGGCCAGCGGGGGGCCGCGGCAGTAGCAGAGGGTACGGCCCACCGCGTCCCCCCGAAGCCCCGCGGCGTCCGGGGCGCGGGCTTTGCCCAAGTTTGCTGGGCGATGCCCTTCCCGGAGCCCGAGTTGTGGGCCGGGCGGGAGGGGCGCGTGATTGACAGGCTGAACTACAGACTCATCTCTTACCTTAGGCCGCGGGCGCTGATTGGCTGCTCGCTGACATCCTCAAACCCGGCTGCTCCGCGCTGGGCTCGGGAGGGGGGCGGCTGCGGGTGGAGGTGCGCTTCTGACAAGCCCGAAAGTCATTTCCAATCTCAAGTGGACTTTGTTCCAACTATTGGGGGCGTCGCTCCCCCTCTTCATGGTCGCGGGCAAACTTCCTCCTCGGCGCCGCTTCTAATGGAGCCCCACCTGCTCGGGCTGCTCCTCGGCCTCCTGCTCGGTGGCACCAGGGTCCTCGCTGGCTACCCAATTTGGTGGTAAGACTCGCCTCTTGTCTGCCCGCGGCCCGGTTTCTCCGCCGCGTCCGGGGAAGGTGGGGGCGCCGGCTGGGGGTGGGCCGCTGCAGGGCTGGGGCTCCTCTCCTCGCCTCCCTCCAGCCCCCCACCCGCCCACCCCTCCTGGATTTTCTGCTGGTGTCGCCTTCAGAATCCAACTCCTGGCTCCTCTGATAATCACCATTTTCCCTGCTCCCCGCTGCAGGGGCTGGAGGACTTTTCCCATCTCAGAAGGTTTCTTATTCTTAGATCCTAACCCTCTGCCCGTCCCAATCTAGAGGCCCCCGAAGGCCCCCCATTTGCTTGCAGTTGGGTTTCTGGAAATCCAGCACTGTCCCTGGGGCCCAGCCACTCCTCTTCTCCATTTTGGGGTCTTCATGGGCAAAACCATCCTGTTCCTTCACTGCCACCCCACCTCTGCCGGCGCCTCCATCAAGAGATTCCCCACAATAACCCCCCTTTGCCTTCCTATTTCAGACCCCAAAGGCTTCAGGGCTCCTCCCGGGGCAGGGGAGTGGGTGGGGGGATTTCATCAGATTCTTCCCACCGCTCTAGATTCATCTTGAGCCTCTGAAGTGAATATGGTATTTGCTGATCCGGGATGCCATTGAATTCGGATTTTATTCATTTCTTGCTTGTCCACCCTGGCAAAAGGGGGGTTCCTTGAAAATGTGTTGTCTGGGAGGGGTAGGCTTGTTGTTCTTTGACCAAAAACCCAATTCTCCATGTCTCATTTCTTCCTTTTGGAAAACCGAGGACCGAGGAGAAAGGGAGAGGGAAGGGAGAATTCCGTCCCTGAGAAATGCGGATACAAAAGACATTTTAGTAAATAAGGCTGGGAAGCCGGGAGCAGTGCTTCGGGTGGTTGTGCGTGTCTGGGGGGCCTGGGTGAGGAATAAACATCGCTTTGGGAGCCCCAGCTCCAGGAGTCCCCTTATTTTCCGAGCGGCCCCATCGCCACTCTCCCACCCTCCGGAGGTCCCAGGGGCCAGAGGGGAAGACACTGAAACCAGTTCTCTAAATTACACCCCGCCTCTCCCCAGTCTCCAGCCCCCTACATTCCAGAAAACTTTAATTAAAGAATCTTCCCCTCCTGGATGTAGGAGAGCCTCGGCCTGGGGGTGGGAGGTGAGGAGGAAGAATTTGGGATCTGTGAGTGAGAAGTGGGCTGTGGCCCCCGGGGTGAAAGTCAGAGAGAAGTGCCACCATGGTGCGGTACCGCCTGCAGGTCCCCAGACTCCCTGCCTTTCGCCAACCCAGAGAGCAGGGTAGGAGGAGCAGAGACAGCGAGACTTGGGGGCCACACCCCGAGGCTTCCAGTTGTTTGGGGATGGCAGCATTTGTGTCTGGGTGTTTGGGGGCCCTGGGAGAGAGGGTGGGGACATGGCCAAGGGTCTCTGTTTAGAGGGTGCTAGGAGTTGCTCCCAGGACAGCCAGCCAAGGGGAAGTCTTTCTTCTGCCCAACCCACACTTTTCCGGGGGGCTGGGCTAACCTGAGGCTTCCAGCACATAAAGAAGTCCATGGGGTGGCCAGGGCGGCCAGGGACTTCAGGAAGGAGGTTCGGCCAGTCTGGGGAAAGGCTGCTGCCAACACCAGTCCAGCCTCACCCGGCCATTCCTGACTCTCTTCCCATTCCCGGGCCAAGGCCATGCCGTTATTTGCCTTGCCTTCGCAGAGACTCTGGTGGGTTGGGGGAGGGTAGGAAGGAGAGGTTTGGTGGCCCATAGGTGGCAGGGACTAAGAGAGACCAGTCTCTCCGGCCCTATGAACTAGAAGAGGGCACTCTTCCAGTTGGTGGAGATTCTGGTGTGAAATGGTATCTTGGGGACCATCTAGATAGGGATTGCCCAATAGGAAGAAACGCTGGGGAAACCTGGAAGGTCAAGACACTGGCCCTAACATAATGCTAGACACATGGCTTGTTTGGGAATTTGGTGGGGGATAGGAATGCTGCTTTGTCTAAGCCGAGGACAGAGGTGTGTGCATGTGTGTGTGTGTGTGTGTGTGTTCTGGGTCCATGACCCTAAGAGGTGTTTTCTATACACCAGTGTGTCTCTATGTGCAAAAGTGTTTGTGCCTGCAACTGGGCTACTGTGGATGTGAAATCGTGTGGGTGTGTTGGGGAATCCATGGCCCACGACAGGTTGTGCTGTGTCTCTGCACACAAGTGTTAGCAAGTGGCTGATGCCGTGATGTGTGTATGTACATGTGTAAGAGACAGAGAGAAGTCTAGAAGTATCTTTGCCCATGTAAAGGTCAGAGCCTGTGTCTGCTTGTGATCCTGGGCTTGACTGTGTTCATGACTGGGCATGTGAGTGTGTGTGTGTGTGTGTGTGTGTACGTGCACGCGCATGCCTTCATGACAGTGTGGGGAAAGCCCCACAGCTGTCTTTCTGCATGAATATCAGTGCTCATGGCCATGACCTGATTGTGCTTGTAAGGAGGAGAGTGAGCCTCAAGGTCCATAGCTGTGTGAGGGCTGTGTCTGAGTCTGCCTGTGATCCTGTCCCCAGGTGCTGGGCCCGGGGCTGTGTGGCTGTGAATATGTTTGCAGACATCTACCTGTGGGTATGAATGACATCTGAGCTTGGGTGTTTGGTGGGTAGCCATGGGCCTGGAGGGAAGGTCCAACAGGAAGCAAAAGTCTCACAAGGTGGCTGCAAGGGGCACAGCGGGCCAGGGATGGCACGCTAGAGAGACAGGGGCACAGCTTCCTTGACACCAGCTTGTCCTGTCTGTCCAGGCACTGGAGTCACTGGCCCTTCTCTCTGAGGTTGTTTTTCTTTGGTCTTGGAGCTGGGGTGGAGGGTGAGTCACCCTCTCAGGGTTAGGGCTGGGGCTGTAGGGTAGATGGGCCTCTGATTCCTGATCCCATTTCTGCCCCCACTCCCCAACCCAGCCCCCCAACGGGCAGTCAGATTCCAGTACTTTGAGCATCTAAGCCCATCTTGGCCTGCCCTCTTTGGCCCACCCACAGCTCACGCATTCCCAAGGAAGGATTTACAGGGGAAGTCATGTAGCTGGGATTTCTGTCCATGCTGACCCTCAAGCACGACACCCTGAGTCCACACTGCTCAGACCCCAGTCCTGAGAGAAGGTTGACCAGAAGGGACAGCTCTAAGGGGCCTCAGACCGATGCCCCTGGAAGGAAGAGATGTTCTCCAGGTAGTGACAGAGCCGGAACAGGAAACAACAGCACTGATTTCTCGAATTCCCCTTGTCAGTCCCAGTTAGCTCCTGGTGGAGAAACTTGTCTTTCTTCTCCTTCTTGGGGGCGTTGGAGTGGGGGGATGAACCTATGTTATTAGGGCCTAGCCCAGCACCTGCTACATTCCAACGATGGACGTGCAGATGGAGGGGGCCTGCTGGAGATCAGGAGCTCACCCTGCCGCTGTGTGACTGAGGACCAGTGGCCACCCATCTGGGTCTGCTTCCTTACACTTCACCCAGGGGTCCCCAGCCTGCCCTGCCTCACAGCTTGGGTGAAAGTGTTTTGCAGAGGACAAGGGCAGTGAGCTGGGAAATAGGACACCTGAGTTCTTGCCATCCCAGGACCCATCCTCCCACTCGAGCACCTGCCTAAGACCTACCTCAGTTTCCCCATCTGTCAGATGTCCTGCTGCCTCTCCCACCCACTCCCACCTCCACCCGCCTTTCAGAGGCTTGTGAACATGTTCAGTCAAACCCCGTGGGGGTCAGTGGGCTGGGCCCAGGGAGGCACCTGGAGACTGCGGGGGAGGAAGGCCCCAGGCCAGGTGTTAACACTTGTAACAGGCAGGAATTACAGCTTGCTGGGGCTGGGCTGGCTGGGGCTGGTGAGGAGCTGAGCTAGCTGGAGGCTGTTGATCCCACAGACAGACAGACAGACAGATGGGCAGATACCAGATCGGATGGCCAGGCTTTAACCGGGTGGTCTCCCTTCCAGGGCAGACCTTTCCCTAGGGGGGATATGGCAGGGAAATTAGTCCAGGTCTCTTGGAAGTGAGTTAACAGCCCTCCCGCTCACCCCGCCCCCATTATGAGTGGGGCTTCGGAGTCCAGAGGGAGCAAAATTGGTGGCCGATCTGTTGGTATTCTTCCGATAGGATCACATTTTGCTTAAAAAGAAGAAAACAGGTCAAACGTTATAATAATACCAAGAGCCTGAGCTGAGTTATGTCCTTAGAAGAACCTGCTTTAATATGTATGGGGATGACATGGGGGAAGGGGACCCTCTCAGGGAAAGTTCTAGACTCTCAGAGCATTTTATCAACAGCTCCAGGGCCAAGAGGTGAGTGATGGGTGGAGTCTGAGTATCACCCCCACCTCCACCCCAGGGATCCCGAGGGCTTGGGTCTGTGATGTCTGCCCTGCAATTAATCCTGGCCTGGTGGGAAGACCTTTGGCGAGGAGGTCAAAAGAGGCAGGAGCTGGACTTTGGTGCCAAGTCCTTTAGGAGGTACTTGCTGCAGCTTCACCAGTGGCAAACCCAGCCAGGCCCTACCAGGGCCCACACTCTGGCATCTGAATACATGCTCAGTCACTGACAAAGGTGGAGAAACTGAGGCAGACAGAGAGGGCTCTGGGTGGAAATCTCCAAAGAATGGACTCAGCCCAGCAAGCATCTCTCATCCTACTCACTACATAACTTAATGCTAATAAACATTAATGGTACTTGGGCAGATGTAGAATTGGAAGAAGTCTGTCCTTGGTCTGGGCAGGAGACAAGGAGCCAGGGGATGGCACAGGAAAGGTGACTTATCACAGAGGAGGATGCAGCTAACAGATCCTTCCAGGGAAAAGGAAGTGGGAAAAACGAAGATTTTTTTGGTCTCAGAATGTGATGAGCCAGGAGTTGAGCAGAACCTTTTCCACCTACCCTGATGTGAGCCACAGAAACCTTCTCCAGCTGCCAAGGAGGGCAAGACATCCTCCACCCCTCATTCTAACTCAGGGAGGAGGTATGCCTAGCCCCACCCCCACCCCCCGCCAAAGGTTAGAGCCATCCTGATATTACATCTGTACATCCATGTTATCTTGTATGCTGGAAAATGGTGAGAGTGGGGAGTTGGAGAGACCTATGTCTGAATTCCAAGTTCAATACCAATGGACCTTGTGACCTAGGATGAGTCCCTTCCCTTCTCTGGGCTTCATTCAAGTCCCTGCCTCCTTCTGGGCTTCATTTTCCTTAACCACATGGAGGGGTCCCTTCTGCCTCTCAGAGTCCCAGGGCTATGACAGGTTCTGGGGTCGTTGCTGTGAAGCATGACACTCTACTGCACACATTCCGGGCCTGTATTAGACAGTCCACCCCTTTCTTTCAAAGAGCTGGCTGCCCCACTCCTGCCAAGCCAACCTGCTTGCACTTCCAAACCTCGCCCCAAACACTCCCACTCTTCTGGAGCCAGGCCGTCTGCATTCACATCTGGCTTTTTCATGTACTACCTGGGTAACTAGGGCAAGTTAACCTCTACAAGCCTCAGTTTCCCCATCTGTAAAATGAGTGTAATGATTGCCTCTATTTCATAGCGTTTTGAAAATGATCGAGTGAATACTTCTTAGAATGATACCTTGCGTACAGGAAGCATATCGATGTTAGCTATTTTCACCTCCTCTCTGCAAGCTATTAGCTGACTGAAGCCCTGGAGACAAACTTGCCTCTTCCAAGAAGCCCTCCCAGATTTGCCCACCTGGCTCTGTTTTCCCCTTTTCTTCTTTTTGCTTGTTTGCCCCACAGTGCTTTAGCTTTATTCTTAAGTTGAGGGTGCTGGGCCAGGCTAATCTCACTTCAGCTCTTTGCCTGCTCAGGAAGGGGAGGGTAGGATAGAGAAGGTTACTGGAGTATCCCCTAATCCTTCCCTGACCCCCAGAGTCTGCCAGACTCTTGCTGGGACCTAGAGCTAGGGGGCTGGGCACAGGAGGAGTGGGGGAGGCAGGCTTCCCAGGGGGAGTGGCACCAGGGCCGCCCGGAGCAGCCTGAGCAGAAGTTGCTTCTCTAGGAGCTGAGAGATGATTCAGAAGGTGATTTATAGTCGGAAGGCAGAAAGCTTGGCTCCTGGCAGAAGCTGCTGCTTAATTACATTCTTGGGGCGGGGGTAGGGGGGTGGAGGTATGTGTGGGGAGGCAGCAGGGGCCAGACTTCTACCTCCTCCCTGTCCAGGCCCTGTCCCTTTGGCTGTCCCGGCTCTAAGCAGGGTCCTATCCTGCTCCCAGAGAGGGAATTCCCTGCTCTCAGTGAGAGACTAGGCCAGGATTGCAGGAATAGCTTCTGGGAGTGGAGAAGGTGGGAAAAGAGGGAGGAGGCCAGATCCCATCTCCCGGGACTTCTCCAAGGGAGGCTGGATGGCGACGGGCTGGAAAACGGACCTTTGGGGAAGGAGTACTGGGTCTCCTCCCTGCTTCTGGGCAGGGGAATAGCTAAGGCACCTGGGCAGAGTTGAGTTTCTTCTTTTTTTTTTTTTTCTTGAGACAGTCTTGCTCTGTCACCCAGGCTGGAGTGCAGTGGCACAATCTTGGCTCACTGCAACTTCTGCCTCCCGAGTTCAAGCAATTCTTCTGCCTCAGCCTCCCAAGTAGCTGGGATTACAGGTGCGCGCCACGATGCCTGGCTAATATTTGTATTTTTTAGTAGAGACAGGGGTTTCACCATGTTGGCCAGGCTGATGTCGAACTCCCGACCTCAGGTAATCCACCCACCTTGGCCTCCCACAGTGCTGGGATTACAGGCGTGAGCCACCGCACCCAGCCAGAGTTTCTAGAATCTTCTGAGTGGCAACTCCACGCTCCTCTTCGGGCACCCTGTCCTGCTGCTGCCTGGGAGGGCCTGCTTGCAGGTTTGCTCCTTTTCTGTTGCTCGGATCTCAGTGGGCCATGGGGGCTGGAGAGAAGGTCCTGCGCTCAGAGGCTGAAACCCGGTTCTTCAGCGTTAGGTAGCCTGTCTCTCGTGAGCACAGTGGCTACCCCAGGTGCACAACGGTTCTGCCAGCAGGCATGGCCCCATACCCTCATGTCAAACTAATATCTCAGAGAGTCACCCCAGTGCCACTGGGTGCAGCTACAATCACTTCCGCGCTGTTGACAGGAGCCCCCATTCTGTTTCCATACCTGCTGAGTTGACATCAGCATTTCCCATATTAACACTGACCCATCCAGCAACCCGCCTGATGACACCTAAGGCCGCTTAGTTCCCTGCATCGCAGCCGTGAATCCCAAATCCCTCACCGCTAGTTCTTAAGGCTGGAAAGGTGTAGGGCGGGCAGGGGTAGGGTTGCTGAAGCCAGTAGTGTCGATTTATCTGTTTGCAGCCTGGCTTGTACAGCCGGGAGGAGTTGGCAGGGGTCAGGATGGGGACACTAGACAGCTCTCTGGTTCCCCCTGAGGCGGGCCTTCTCAAAATGGCCTCATTATGTGTGTGGAGTGAATTCCAGAAATGTCAGGCACACCCATACATCTAGGGAATGAAGGAGATGCCGGAGCGGGCTCTGGGGCGAGAGGGGCCAGTGTGAGGAGGTGGGTGGCTTCCGGGCAGGGAGTTAGGGCACCTGAGACCTGGCTCTGCCACCATCTTGATATTAGGCAACTTCCTTAACTGTTCTGACTCTCAGTAACTAGAAGAGTTGGATAAGCTGCTGGCCAAGGACCTCCAGCTCCGAGATTGCAGTCATGGAGGCTGTGTTCTGCGTTCAGATCGCCCAGCTATTTGGACCATCTGTGCCTGGTGGAGGGGGTGGTCACTGAAAGCTGGTCTCAGGGAAGGGTGGGGGGGTGCAAAGCCCTAAACTCTACACACAAAGAGCTGTGAGATGGTGGATGAGTCTCCTCCCTCCCTCAGTTTTCTCATCTGCAAATTGGATGATGATAATAGCACAACCACCTGCCCTGCCTGCCTGCAGGGCCGTGAAGAGCTTCAGGTGGAATAATCTTTGTGGGCATGCCCCGTGACCAGTTGGCCTCAGACCTGAGGCCTCTGTGCCCTCTCCCGGGGGCTCTCCATTGAGCATCAGGACCCCTACAGGAAGGAGCTGAGGACTCCTTCCTGAGGACACTTGGGAAGTGTCAGATTCTTTCCAGAGAAGTTAACTATCATTGTGAGTCCTAGAAAAGAGGAATAAGAAGGCCGGGCGTGGTGGCTCATGCCTGTAATCCCAGCACTTTGGGATGCCGAGGGGGGTGGATCACCTGAGGTCAAGAGTTCGAGGCCTGCCTGGCCAACATGGCGAAACCCCGTCTCTACTAAAAATACAAAAAATTACCTGGGCGTGGTGGTGGGTGCCTGTAATCCCAGCTACTCGGGAGGCTGAGGCAGCAGAATCGCTTGAACCTGAGAGGCGGAGGTTGCAGTGAGCCAAGATCGCACCACTGCATTCCAGCCTGGGCAACAAGACCGAGACTGTCTCAAAAAAAAAAAAAAAGAAAGAAAAGAGGAATAAGAGCTAGTCCTGCTCAGACAGTGCTAAGAATGGACCTAAGAGCCCCCCTGAGCCTCTGAGCTTGAGGAGTTGATATTTCCAGCAGAGGAAGAAGTGAGGCTGGACAGGGGAGTCCTCAGCTCCTTCCTATAGGGGTCCTGATGCTCATTGGAGAGCCCCTGGGAGAGGGCACAGAGGCCTCAGGTCTGAGGCCAGCTGGTCACGGGGCATGCCCAAGTTCACAGCTCAGGGCATGGGGCTTGGTTATCCTCCTGGCCTAATGCAAAAACCACCGGCCAGACCCAGAGTGAGATTTCCAACCAGGGACACATGGGAAGATGTAGGTGGAGGTGAGGGGGGCAAGGGCAAAGGGCTGCCAGCTGGAAGGGGCTCTGCTGAGGCCTGTAGTCGTCAGGGAATCCTAATGGCCTGGATAAGGCCTAGCAAACTAGGAGACGGGCACAAGCCATTCCCTCCAGCTCGGCTGGAAAAACTGGGAGGACTGAGTGTGTGTATGCGTGTGTTGGGGAGGGGGATGGGAGCAACAGGACCAAGGACCCAGGTCTGTCTGGAAGACCTTTCTGGGAAACCTGCCCCTGGGCACAGAGTCCCACTTATCTGCCAGAGCCAGCTGGGCCAGCAAGGAAAACCAATCTCGCAGGGCCCATTAGGAATGCAAATAGGGCTTGTGCTGTGAGCGAGCAGCACCCCGCCTCCTCTCCAGCTCCCACCAATCATCTTCGCAAGGTGGATTGCGGAGGGTGCCACTCCCCTGCTCTAAAACTTCCCATGGCTCCCCTCGTCCTGTCTGGTACTGAGGCTCCCTATGATTTCGCTTCTGTCCACCTGCGCAGTTGTAACTTTCACAAACCCCCTCGATCCCCCCAATATCCCACTTCAGCTGGAATACTCACCTCTTTGCTTGTTCACTGAAATACTTCCACCTCCTCTCTCTGACTTTAAAAGGCAGCCCAACCTGGGGCCTGTTGACCCGGGGTCAGTCTGCTCTGCGCTGCTCAGCTCAGACCCCACTTGGCTCAGGTCATGTAGCTAACAGCCCTGAACTATGGAGGGTCCTTAGAGGGTCTTCCAAGGTGGATGGGCCCCTCGACCTGAGCAGGCTGCTGTCCCAGGAGTGGAGATGAGCCTTTTCTCCACAGTGTCAATTCCCCTGGGTTTCTTTTTCTTTTTTTTTTTTAATCCCAGTTCCATTTGTAAACGTTTCCTATTTGTGTACTATTTCCCCCTCCATGTTCACCAGTTCACACGATGCTTAAGTGTCTAAGTCGTTAATTTTCAGATTGCAATTGGCAGAAGTTGTTTCTCCATCCAGGAACAGGTTAATATGTTTGTTGACCATGTGCTATGTGCTGGTCCCCATGTAGACATCATGATTTATCTGAATCTAATTCTTGCCAGTTTATAGATAGGGAGTCCCACAGTGCAGCCTGGGCATGGCGTGGGAAGCCCTGAGCCCATACCCTGTTGGACCTAAAGCCTTTTTCCTTTTACCACCATTCAGGCTAGTTGTGGACTTGTTATTGGGGAAAAAATTTGCTTGTTCATATTCTACTTTGTTCCCCAAAGGATGGTTTTGAGGCAAGTTTACACTTGACCTTCCACTCAAAGGCTGATGCTTTGGGCTTATAGATACTATTTGTGAACGTCTGGGAAGTCTCTTATATGGGGATGTGTCCTCCTCACTGGCCACCTTTCCACAAGCCATCAGGCTGTCCCCAAGCTGGGATTGCACAGTTGCTGACAGCAGTGGGCATGTGAGGATTTTGCTGCCCCTGGGATGGGTAAGGGGCGACCTCGATCAAATCACTGCCTCCCGGGCCTCAGTTTCCTCATCTGCGAAACAGAAAGGGTAGCGTGAATGACCTCTCAGATTCCTTCCAGCACTAAACTCTTTCCCTCTACTTAGTCCTTTTTGCTGCTTTGCATCTGGTCTCCATCATATACGTGCCAGAAAGCAGCTGGGCAGAATCTTCCTTCTTGCCCTAGTTCAATTCTTGTGTCGGTATCTCTGAAACAGCCAATTGTTCATTTCACTTTTATAATTCGACCTTCAGCTTTATTTCTCCCCGAGGAGCCAGCATGCTTTCTCCTTTCTGATAAAGCATGCTTCCCTTTGTGTCCTGGCTATGAGAAAACTCAGAGGCCCACCTGAAACCTCATCCTTGCACCCGTGTGGACCTTGACCCTGATCTTGCTCTTCCGTTTTTATTTTGTTATTGAATCTGATGTGTTTTCCGTCATCAGCCTCTTGAGGGCAGACATGCTGGAGTCTTCGTACCTGGCCTGGGCATAGTGGATCCTCAATAAAGACTTATCTTTGGGATACACATTTGCTGTCAACCTCTTCAAATCCTTTCTGGAAAGAAGCAAGGCACATGCGAAGTAAAAAGCAAAATAAACATTGCTCTGGGAGGGAGTTGGTCCTGACTGGATAGTTTTGAGTTATGAGAATTCCAGTCGGCTTCTGTTTCTTTTTTTTCTGTTTATTTATTTATTTAGAGATGGAGTTTTGCTCTTGTTGCCCAGGCTGGAGTGCAGTAGCATGATCTCGGCTCACTGCAACCTCCGCCTCCCGGGTTCAAGCAATTCTCCTGCCTCAGCCTCCCAAGTACCTGGGATTACAGTCATGCACCACCACACCCAGCTAATTTTGTATTTGCAGTAGAGATAGGGTTTCACTATGTTGGTCAAGCTGGTATCAAACTCCTGACCTCAAGTGATCCACCTGCCTCGGCCTCCCAAAGTGCTGAGATGACAGGCGTAAGCCACCAGGCCCGGCCTTCTTTCTGTTTCTTTACTGTCAGCTTTTCCCCAAGTCTACAAAGGTCTTGTCTTCAGAGAAGTCGCCTCTTTTCTTTCCTCCATCATCTCCACTCTAAAGCTGAGGTTGGTTCCTAATCTTCCTCTAGGGACTGTCTCTCGTTCCTGGCCAATGACTGTGTCCACCCCTACCCCTGGCTCCCTTCACAACTGGTTCCTCCCACCCTCCCTTGCCTTGGAAGCCGACAGTGCTATTGTCACCATTCCACAGGTGACGGAGTGCCCAGGTGGCACCCACCCTCTCTCCAACAGAGCTGCTTCCATCCCCAGCAGCCATCGTGAGGGCCAAGCCCCACTCTGCAGTTGGAGCCCCAAGGAGGAGCAGAGGGGAGCGGCCAGCCAGGGATCTCCCCATTCACCCAGCAAGGTGTCCTCACAACTCTAACTGGCTCTCCCCTCCCCTCCGCTTTTGCCCTTGGGCAGCACATCTGCAGGTCACCCCACCCAGTCCCTGAATTCGGAGGAGAGAATGTCTAGCCTCAGGCTGGGTGGTTCTCCATATTAACTGTAGCTTCCATAGGGGATTCTGCAGCCTTTCTCTGCTACCAGTAATGATGGAGTCTGTGACCTCTGCACTGTCCTGGAAGCTAAAGCAGCCTCGAGAAAGCAGCCTCTTCATCCCCACATTACCTGTGAGAAAACTGAGGCTCAGCCGGGCGCGGTGGCTCACGCCTGTAATCCCAGCACTTTGGGGGACCAAGGCGGGCAGATCACCTGAGGTCGGGAGTTTGAGGCCAGCCTGACCAACATGGAGAAACCCCATCTCTACAAAAAATACAAAATTAGCCAGGCGTGGTGACACGTGCCTGTAATCCCAGCTACTGGGGAGGCTGAGAAAGGAGAATCGCTTCAACCGAGGGCGGAAGTTGCGGTGAGCTGAGATCTGGCCATTGCACTCCAGCCTGGGCAATAAAAGCGAAACTCTGTCTCAAAAAAAAAAAAAAAGGAAAAGAAAAAGATAAAAGAGGAAAAGAAAACTGAGGTTCACAAGACCCAACCAGGAGCTGTAAGGAGCTCGGAAGCAAGTGGGCAGGCTCCAGTGGCAGCTAGTAATTCTTCGCTTATGATGTCCCAGGTATCACATACATTGAGGAAACAAAGCACACACATTAGCTCATCCTCCCGACAACCCCAGGAGGCAGAGACTCTTGTTATCCCCATTCTACAGATGAGAAACTGAGGCCCTGAGGCACCATTCCATTGCCCAAGGCTCCATGGTTGGTAAACCCCAGAACTCTAAACAAGAGACAAACTGCCTGAAGCCAGGCCCTTCAGTGACACCACACCACACCATAGCCAGGAAGTTCCTCAGATCTGACTTCAATCTTTCCTTAATCCAGGCCCAGGTTTTCTTCCTGGGGATGTGAATATCACTGTCAAGTTTTTGTTCGGTTTGGTTTGGTTTGAGACAGGATCTTGCTCTGTTGCCCAGGCTGGAGTGCAGTGGTACAATCACAGCCCACTGTAACCTCAATCTCCTGGGGTCAAGCAATCCTCCTGCCTTAGCTTGCCAGATCGCTAAGACTACAGGCAAGCACCAAATGTGGCTAATTTTTTTAATTTTTATGTTTATTTGTTTTTGAGACAGAGTTTTCACTCTTGTCGCCCAGGCTGCAGTGCAATGGCAAGATCTTAGCTCACTGAAACCTCCACCTCCCTGGTTCAAGTGATTCTCCTGCCTCAGCCTCCCACATAGCTGGGATTATAGGCGCCCACCACCACACCTGGCTAATTTTTATATTTTTAGTAGAGATGGGGTTTCACCATGTTGGCCAGGCTGGTCTCAAACTCCTGACCTCAGGTGACCTGCCCACATCAGCCTCCCAAAGTGCTGGGATTACAGGCGTGAGCCACCGTGTCCGGCCTTTTTTCTTTTTTTTTTTTTTTTTTTTTTGTAGAGATGGCATCTCCCTACATTACTATTGCTTGAACTGGACTCAAACAATCCTCCTGCCTCAGCCTCCCGAAGTGCTGGGATCCCAAGGGTAGAGTTCCAGTTTGCACTTGAGGACCAGGGTTCGTCTCATCCCTGAATCTTCCTGTGTCCAGAGTTGGTTCCTTCCAGTGGGTTCGTGGTCTCGCTGACTTCAAGAATGAAGCCACGGACCTTTGTGGTGAGTGTTACTCTTAAGGACCCCAAGAGTGAGCAACAGCAAGAGTTATTGTGAAGAGCAAAAGAACAAAGCTTCTACAGCATGGAAGGAGACCCAAGGGGGTTGGTGCTGCTGGCTTGCGGCGGCGGGGGGGGGGGGGGGGGGCGGGAGGGCAGCTTTTATTCCCTTATTTGTCCCCGCCAATGTCCTGCTGATTGGTCCATTTTACAGAGTGCTGATTGGTCCATTTTACAAACCTCTAGCTAGCTACAGAGCACTGACTGGTGTGTTCTTACAGAGCACTGATTGATGCATTTTACAAACCTCTTGTAAGACAGAAAAGTTCTCCAAGTCCTCAGTTGACCCAGGAAGTCCAGCCGGCTTCATCTCTCATTCCTTCTCTAGAACAGTTCCTCCCAGGGGACCCATCGTCTACTCACCTTTAACTACTCGTTCCTCTTCTGATCTCTTACCGGCTTTTCTACAACTTCCTGCAAGTCCTATAGCCACAGAATTGCCTTTAAATCAGGGAAAGAGGAGGCCTGCCGCCAGCTCTCTGATTTAGAGGCTTCCCTCTGGTGTCTTATAGCGTTTCCCTTCCCCATAGGGCAGGGAGTCTGGAATCCAGCACGCCTTCCCTCAACAGGCTTATGACGGAAAACACATCAGATTAAATGACAAAATAAAAACAGGCTAGTTGTGGTGGCTTGCACCTGTAGTCCCAGCACTTTGGGAGGCCGAGGCAGGCAGATCACTTGAGGTCAGGAGTTCGAACCAACCTGGCCAACATGCTGAAACCCCGTCTCTACTAAAAATACAAAAATTAGCTGGGCATAGTGATGCATGCCTGTAATCCCAGCTACTCAGGAGGCTGAGGCAGAAGAATTGCTTGAACCCAGGAGGTGGAGGTTGCAGTGAGCCGAGATCACACCACTGCACTCCAGCCTAGGCAACAGAGAGAGACTCTGTCTCAAAAAATAAAAATAAATAACAAAAACAGAAGAGCAGGATCAAGGTCAAGGAGAAGACAAATATGCAAGTCAAGGTCAATGTGGGTGGAAGGATGGAGCTCGCCCTGAGTTTCCTCACAGCCAGGACATAAGGGAAAACACGCTTTACCTGAAAGGAGAAGGCATGCTGGGTCCTCAGGGAGAAATGCCCGCCTACAGCCTGTGCCCACCCTCTTCAGCTGTGCCATGAGAATTTAGGCTCCTGGAGTTTCTGGCCCAGACAGCCGTGAGCCTGCTTCCGGGCCCTGCAGGCCTCTGCCTGGGGCTCATTCTGCCAGGGCAGGCCACACTGCTAGTGGCGAACGGCTGATCAAAGGAAATTCGTTTGCAAGGGCTGTGGCTGGAGCTTGAGGGTGTGGCTGGGGCGTCCAGCGTGGGATGCAGAAGGGATGGGCAGGCTGCAGGCTTGGGGCTGGATCTCCCATGTCACCATTGTCTAGCGTGAACTTTATGGGACAACCTAGCCCTCTAGGTGACAAATAAGAGTTTTGCCAAGATAAGAGGATAGAATGATTGTTTAACTTTTTTTTTTTTTTTGAGACGTAGTCTTGCACTGTTGCCCAGGCTGGATTGCAGTGACACAATCTTGGCTCACTATAACCTCTGCCTCCCAGGTTCAAGCGATTCTCCTCCCTGAGCCTCCCGAGTAGTAGCTGGGATCATAGGTGTGCACTGCCACACCTGGCTAAGTTTTGTATTTTTAGTAGAGACAAGGTTTTGCCATGTTGGCAAGGCTGGTCTCAAACTCCTGGGCTCAGGTGATCTGCCTGCCTGGGCCTCCCAAAGTAATGGGATTACAGGTGTGAGTGGCTACGCCTGGCTGAGTGATTAACTTATTGTGAAAGTATAGGAAAAGACGTAAACTGTCTTTCCTCTGCTTTCACCCTGCAATAATCAGTAGAGAAGACTTCTGTGACCAAATGCGTGCATACACCAAGCAAGCTGTCAATTCTGCGGCAGACGTCAGCCAGCGTCCTCTAATCCAATTCAATTCTGATGCTCTCCACCTGGACGTAGCATCTGATCCCATAGGTTGAGGTCTTAGTCCCCAGGACAGCCCCCTACTTCCAGTAGCAATCCCAAGCCCCAGGCTGCTTTACATGTGCTCCTGACTGACCTGCTATAAATCAGGGTTCCCATGACTTCCTCCTTGGGTTCCATTAATTTGCTAGAGTGGCTCACAGAACACAGGAACACACGTTTACTGGTTTATTATAAAGGATATTACAAGGATACAGATGAAGAGGTGCATAGGGCGAGGTATGGGAGAAGCTGCACTGAGCTTCCATGCCCTTCCCAGGCACACCACCTTCCAGGAACCTCCACGTGTTCGGCTATCCAGAAGCACTTGAACCCTATCCTTTTGGGTTTGTATGGGGGCTTCATTCCATAGGTATCATTGATTAAACCATTGGCCACTAGTGATCAACTTAACCTTCAGCCCCCTCTCCCCTTCCCGAAGGATGGGGTTGGGGTTGGGGTTGGGAGTCCAACCCTCTAATCTTGGCCGGGCGCG
Organism: Pongo abelii; assembly: GCF_028885655.2. Classification (NCBI taxonomy): domain Eukaryota; kingdom Metazoa; phylum Chordata; class Mammalia; order Primates; family Hominidae; genus Pongo; species Pongo abelii. The sequence continues at coordinate 76,775,917 of NC_072004.2, read as the reverse complement.
GTGGCTCACACCTGTAATCCCAGCACTTTGGGAGGCCGAGGCAGGTGGACCATCTGAGGTCAGGAGTTCGAGACCAGCCTGACCAACATGGTGAAACTCCATCTCTACTAAAAACACAAAAAAATTAGCCGGGCGTGGTAGCAGGTGCCTGTAATCCCAGTTACTGGGGAGGCTGAGGCAGGAGAATCACTTGAACCCAGGAGGCGGAGGTTGCAGTGAGCTGAGATCACAACACTGCACTCCAGCCAGGGAGACAGAGTCAAACTCCGTCAATAAATAAAGAAAGAAAGAAAGAAAGAAAAGAAAAGAAAGTTCAACCCTTTAATCCTGCCTGGGTCTTTTGGGGTAACCAGCCCCAATCCTGAAGCTCCCTAGGGGCCGCCAGCTCTTCTGTCAGCTCATTAGCATACAAAAAGACATCACTTTGGAGTTTCTAAGGATTTTAGGAGTTGTACGCTGGGAAACTAGGTCGAAGACCAAATATATATTTTACAATATCACAAACATGCGTACAGGCGAGCACACAACTTGTCAGTGTACAGCTTAATGAGCTGGATAGAATATCTTATGTTTAACAGTTTGTGAACCTGGCATGAAACTTTTCAATACTGGGCACATGGTGGATGAGGCTTCATTGAGTGGTCTCAATGCTGCAGCCAGGCCTTAGGGCTTGGCAGGGAAACAGTTCCACTAGGGTGGAACTGGCACAGCATCGGGAAGAAGGCTTGCCTCCTCTAATGTGGCTGCATCGTCTCCATCCCTCCTTGGCAGATCCACAGTGGCACTGCCCTCCCTCACAGCTGTGGTCACTTACCTCCCAGTCCCTTTTTGTTAAACTTGGACCATGTTTTAGCCTTTCTCAGCCTCAACGGATCTTCTTTTCTGATCAGTTTAGTCAGTCTTATTTAATTTAATTTAATTTCATTTCATTTAATTCAATTTAATTTAATTTGTTTTTCAAGATGGATGGAGTCTCGCTCTGTTGCCCTGACTGGAGTGCAATGGCGCAATCACGGCTCACTGCAGCCTCTGCCTCCCAGGTTCAAGCGATTCTCCTGCCCCAGCCTCCCAAGTTGCTGGGATTACAGGCGCCTGCCACTATGCCCGGCTAATTTTTCTATTTTTAGTAGAGATGGGGTTTCACCATGTTGGCCAGGCTGGTCTCCAGCTCCTGACCTCAGGTGATGTGCCCACCTCGGCCTCCCAAAGTGCTGGGATTACAGGCGTGAGCCACCGTGCCCGGCCACTTTGGTCATTTTTAAACGGTCTAATTAGGAGAGCAGCAGCAGCAGATATGACTGTGTTGTACACTCCTCAGCCTGGCCTCTGCCACCCTGCACCCACTCCTCTCCCAACCCCAACATGGGTAAGCACGTGGGCCTGGGTACAGCAGTCCTGGACTCTAGATGGTTCTGCCTTTTTATCTGGGTGGACTTCACCTCTCTGAGCCTCAGTTTTCTCTCTGCAAAATGGGGATAATGAGGGCTATTGTGAGGATGAAAGGATATAACACATGTGAGACTAGCACAGGGTCAGGTGTGTACTCAGTGAGTTAGCCACACATTTTGCTGACATTAATTTCATGTTACATTCTGCGTTGTTCTTGTGCACACCTCACTTCTCCGTGCCTCTGCGCTACCCCCCACCTTCTCTTGGGATGACTACAAACTCCTGTTCGGTCTTGAAATCATAGTTCAGCCATCACTTCCTCTGTGCAGCCTTCCCTCAGCACCGCGGCCCCAGCAAAGGCCCTTCTGAGCACATCTATTTCATGGACTAGACTGTAAGTCACCTGTGGGCAGGACCAGATCTCTATCATCTTTCAACCCACACCACCAAACATAGCACAGGGCACACAGTGGATCCTCAAAGACAGGTTGTGGGATGAAAGGACACTGTCGAGAGTCACCTGCTGGTCCCAGACTCTTGTCTCCTTGCTGCAGCTGGATTCTCACTGCCTCTGTGATGCTCTGCCAGGAAGACCAGCTGGTACTTGTTGTGTATTTTCCTGTATTCTCAGATACCTCTTCATGTGCATCTGTCTTGTCTCCCCAGTGTAAGAGTCAGCCCCTGAAGGCAGGGATTCTGCTCTGTAGGCCTCTGCATCACTAGCGAGCCTCACACATCATCCTGAGTGTTGCAGGAGCACAGTTAGGAATTCTGTTATTAGGCCAGGCATGGTGGCTCACATCTGTAATCCCAGCACTTTGGGAGGCCGAGGCGGGCGGATCACCTGAGGTCAGGAGTTCGAGACCAGCCTGACCAACACGGTGAAACCCCGTCTCTACTAAAAATACAAAAATTAGCTGGGTGTGGTGGTGGGCACCTGTAATCCCAGCTACTTGGGAGGCTGAGGCAGGAGAATCGCTTGAACCCGGGAGGCGGAGGTTGCAGTGAGCCAAGATCACACCACTGCACTCCAGCCTGGGCGACACAGTGAGACTCCATCTCCAATAAACAAATAAATAGGAATTCTGTTAGTACTTGGCCCAGGAATCAGACTCCTTCCCAAGCAGGCTGCAGTCCAGGCTCAGCTGGTCCCCACCCTCTGGGACAGTACTCCCCTTGCTCTGCGATCTCCCAGGAAGTCCGGCTCTAGGCGTCTAACCTTGGCGTGGGGAGGCAACATAGCACTCCACAAAGAGGGTAGGCTCTGCGACAGAACCGCCTGTGGTGCAAATCCCAGATGTCCACTTCATAGCTCTAGAACTTTGCTTTGGGTGGTTGCTTAAAAACCTGAGTCTCGGTCTCTTCCTCTGTATAATGGGGATAAAAAATATGATCTCAAGGTAGTTGTGAGGTTGAAATGAAATAATAGAAAGAAACTGGCCAGGCGCAGTGGCTCACGCCTGTAATCCCTACATTTTGGGAGGCCAAGGCGGACAGATCATTTGAGGTCAGGAGTTCGAGACCAGCCTGGCCAACATGGTGAAACTCTGTCTCTACTAAAAATACAAAAATTAGCCGGGCATGGTGGTGCACACCTGTAATCCCGGCTACTCAGGAGGCTGAGGTGGAAGAATCGCTTGAACCTGGGAGGCGGAGGTTGCAGTTAGCTGAGATGATGCCACTGCACTCCAGCCTGGGCAACAGAGTGAGACTCCATCTCGAAAAAAAAAAAAAAAGTAGAAATAATAGAAACTGAGTTGAAGGTGAGTCATTAAAGATGTTCTACAGGTCATCTAATGTGGCAGGGTTATAAAAGTATTCTCTCCCAGGCCTGTAGCAGGGTTATAAAAATATTCTCTCCCAGGCCAGGCTTCTTTAGAGCAGAAAGATCTGAATTCCTTCCAAAACAGAAAAGGCTGGCTTCAGGGAATCCCACACACTTTATGTTGGTTTGTCCCAACCGATAAGCCTATCTGAAGAAAGAAGCAGGTGGGGAGGCATGTGGCAGAAGTCTGTGACTTGGTGGACAAAAGGCAACGCAGACTCTGGCATGACCTTGCGTTCTGGTATCCTGTTCGGCCAGAATACTCACAAAGGCCTCCAGTTCTCAGGAAGGGGAGGGTGAATTAAATGTGGTTAGCTATCAGGGATTTTTTTTTTTTTTTTTTTTGAGACGGAGTCTTGCTCTGTCACCAGGCTGGAGTGCAGTGGTGTGATCTTGGCTCACTGCAACCTCCGCCTCACAGGCTCAAGCGATTCTCCTGCCTCAGACTCCTAAGTGCTGGGACTACAGGCGCGCACCACCATGCCTGGCCAATTTTTTGTATTTTTAGTAGAGACGGGGTTTCCCCATGTTAGCCAGGATGGTTTCAATCTCCTGACCTCATGATCCACCCTCCTTGGCCTCCCAAAGTGCTGGGATTACAGGTGTGAGCCACCGTGCCCGACCTATCAGGGATTTTTATGGGGTTCCAAGGAGTGGTCTGTGTAGGTTTAATATCACTCTAGTTAATGGCTGAGGCACTGGCTGTGTAAGCCCTGCTAAGCACAGTGAGTGAGTGTGGCTGGAAGTGCTGGAGGCCTGAGTGGGATGCAGGCTGATCCAGGGCTGGCAGTCACTGTGTGCATCCAACCTTTAGGCGAGAGAGGGCTGCTAAACTCTGAGAAGGAATTCATGGTGAAGAAGGGCTGATGTGCCAATGGTATGGCTGGCATAAGCCTAAGCAGATACCAGCTGTTCTCCTGCAAGCTGATCAAAAATATTTGCATTACATAATACTTGACATATACAAGAGAGCAATCATATATATTAGATATGATAACAGAATGAAAACCTGAGCCTCACCATATCCCTGAAGGACCAGACCGTGACTAGGCCATTGTGTCTATCAGTGGGTCCTCCTCAGCCCATTCCCCGTCTCCCTCTAGATGTGACCACATCCTGAATTTCACATATTTATTCCATTACTTAAAAATACTGGCTTTTGGCTGGGCATAGTGGCTCATGCCTGTGATCCCAGCACTTTGGGAGGCCGAGGCGGGAGGATCACCTGAGGTCAGGGGTTCGAGACCAGCCTGGCCAACATGGTGAAACCCCATCTCTACTAAAAATACAAAAATTAGCTGGGCGTGGTGGCACACACCTGTGGTCCCAGCTACTCAGGAGGCTGAGGCAGGAGAATCGTTTGAATCCAGGAGGCAGACGTTGCAGAGAGCCGGGATCACGCCACTGCACTCCAGCCTGGGCGACAAGTGAGACCCCATCTCAAAAAAACAAAAAACAAACAAACACAAAACTGGTTTTCCCAGGTAATAATGCCTAAATGAAATGTTTTATTTTGCTTATTTTTAGCATTATAAAAATGGTGTTATACTGCCTGTGGCCCTCTATGTTGAGCTCTTCTCTCTCTGCATTGTGTTTCTAAGTTTCAACTGTTCCTGGATCTGGTTGTAGTTCTCACATGCTCACAGTTGCATAATAGTCCATCTTTAGAATATACAGTTTATCTATTTTGTCTCCTGGCCATGGATGTGCGTCTCGCGGTGCACAGCAGGGAAAGGTGTTCATGGAGGTACCTGCCTAGGCATGGAACTTTGGGTTGCAGGGTGTGTGAATGTTGAGCTTTACAAGATGATGCCAAACTGTTTTCCAAAGAGGTTGTGCCCATCTGCGCTGTCATCTTTGAGATTGTTTTTCCCATGGCCCAAGGCCCTCCTTCCTGCCCGAGGCAAGCCCACTCCTGAGGACTCCACTGCCTTGGGCCTTCACCATCTTTCTCTCAGGACCCCATTCCCTACTGGAAAACTCTTTCCTTTCCCTCCTCCACTTGGCCCTGAACTTCCCAGGATTTTTCAAAACCCAGCCTGGAGCTGCCATCTTCCTGGGAGTCCTCCCAGCATCACTGCCACTCTCTCCCAGCTTTTTGGAACAGCTTTTCCAGACAGCTTTTGGGCCAGAGTAGGACATCGCATAGTGTGTTTCTTATAACATCAGCCCCACATAATCCTATTGAGAAAGGCTTCTGGAGTCAAATAAACTTAGGAATCACCACAGGCAACTTGGAGCCTCTTGGTGTTTACTGTTCTCATTTGAATATTAGCAGCTCATTAGCATAGTCACAGCACTAAGAGGCCCTGCCAGTGTGACCTGTTTTTATTTGTTTAACTTGTATTCCAAAAATATTTAACCTCGGAGCCCTTTTCCCCCAACAAGTAACAATGATTACCCATTTGGAAAATGGGATCGAGAAGATTCTCTTGCCTATTTCAGTCAGTTTGGTTTTGTGGTCTTATTTTCCTCGGTAACCAAGCTGAGAGTCCTCTGACTTCTGTTGTAATCATCCCGTGTAAACTAGTTCAGTCCAGACCACCCTTTCTGGAGGGCTTGAGTTGAAGGAATGAATGAATGCACTCAGGAATGAATGAATGAATGAAGCAGTCAGCCAATCAGTCAGCCATCCAGCTGAGCCCCCTCTCCTATGCAGCAGTCAGGAACCAGGACTGATCAGGCACCGCTCATCTTGCACCAGGGGACACCCGGGCTGTCTGGCTGGTGAATCATTCTCCCGTCTTAGGTCCCCTGTAGTTGCATTTTTAGGATCTGTCACCCAATGAGGCTGGGAGCCCCTGTGGGGCAGGAACCAAGTTGCACTTGCCTCTCTGTGTGCCCCAAGTGGAACATACAGATGGGATCTCTCATCCAACTCCTTCTGAGAGGGGCAGGAGAACATTGTGGTTAAGTCTTCAGCCTCTGGAGCCAGACTAGATGTTTCCCTAATTACCTGGGTAATGTGGGCCAATCTCTGCCTCAGTTTCCCCACTGAGATAGGGGTGATGATAACATACCTTCCTTACGGAATTATTATGGGGTTAATATGCGGCAAGCACACAAACAGTGTCTGGCATAGAAGATGTCACTGGTCTTTATTAGCACTATGACAATGGCAACCAACATTTATTGTGCACCTACTAGGTGCCAGGGACTGTGATAAGAACTTTATCTACATCATTTCAATTATTCCTCCACACAGCCTCTTTGAAGTGGGTGATGTTTTTCTCATTAGGAAGTTGAGTCCTCCCAAGGAGACATGGTAATGGGTGGCAGCAATAAGATCAGGATTGGGGTCAGCCAGATCACAAAGCCCTGGCCTGCAGGCGTGGAGGGTGCCACCTACCACCTGCGGATGGGACAGCTCCTCGGTTTCTTTTTACCGATAATTACCCTGCCGACAACCTGATCAGTTCTTTTTTTTTTAATCCTCTATTCATCTCAACAAAATAGAAATCCATGGTACTGCAGGGGTTGGAATTTAACATGTGTGCGCATGTGTGTGTGTGCGGGCATGCATGTGTGTGTGTGAGAGAGAGAGAGAAAGGGAGACAGAGACAGAGAGAGACAGAGAGCAAGAGTGCACAAGTGAAGGAGAAGGAGTTATCTGAGAGGCCTGGGGATTACCAGCACCTTCATGATAGACCCAGGAAGACAAAGATCCCCGGGTGGGGCTGGCTTTGAGACTGCACAGCGGCAGAATCGCTTGTGAGTCTAGCAGTGCCGCAGAACAGCAGGGCGCTCCTGGAACTGGGCTTCGTGTCGTCACCCGCTGCCCAGGGCCCTGTGTGCCGGGAAATGTTTGCAGGCTGGGCACCCGTGGTTGCTTTTAACCAGGCAAGTGAGCTGGGTTAGAGGTAGCCACATGTTCCTGAGGGCTCGCAGCTTCAGATCTGAGAGGGTTAGACAGGGCATCGGGGCTGAGGGTCGCTGGAGGAGAATTTGCTGTCGTCCCTTTGCCCACGGGCCGGCTGGTCTTCTCAGACCCCAGAGGCCGGCTCCTCTGTTCTTCCCCACCTCGGAGGGGAGCCCCAGAAGTCACAGGGTCAGCTGTCTGCTTTCCACACTGCCTAGGGCTTTATTCTTGCACCATCCCCAGTTCTGGCCACACCAGGGGAGTGAGACATGGGGCGCTGTTAGAGGGGCTGAACGCGCTGGTGTGGGGTAGGAAGTTTCGGATGCACATTCCAGAAGGTGTTTATGGGGGAGCAGACAAGGCTGGGGATTCGTTCCTGGTAGGGAACAATTCCCTTAGCACCTGAGGGCAGGAAATGAGGGCCGAAATGGTGGCTCAGAGGGACACAGGTGAGGTAAGCAGGTAAGAATTCCCACCAGGTGTCTCAGAAATGTCCTGGGAATGGCCTGGCATGGTGGCTCACATCTGTAATCCCAGCACTTTGGGAGGCTGTGGCGGGCAGATCACCTGTGGTCAGGAGTTCAAGACCAGCCTGGCCAACATGGTGAAACTCCGTCTCTACTAAAAATACAAAAATTAGCCAGGCATGGTGGTGGGTGCCTATAATTCCAGCTACTCAGGAAGCTGAGGCACGAGAATCACTTGAACCTGGGAGGTGGAGGTTGCAGTGAGCTGGAATCATACCTCTGCACTCCAGCTTGAATGACAGAGCAAGAATCTGTAAAAAAGAAAGAAAGAAAGACAGAAAAGAAAGTCCTGGGAAGCTGGTGGAAGGAGGTCGAGATCTTCCCGACCTGGGAAAGGAGGGAATTCCCAAGCATCTATAGACCAATAGGACTGTTAAAAGTTTGACTGGTGCGAGAATAGGTTAAGGTGCTGAATTTTAGATTTTTATCCTCTCCACGGTGGTACAGTGTGTTCTGCAAACAAAGGAGAGCCCGAGCCTTGAAGAGCCCTTCTCAGAGCTGACTATGTTCTTTGGCTCCTCAGCCCAGTGAGATGGCCTTAGTTCTGAGCCCTGTACAATATGCAAGCTGGGCCAGATGACCCCCAAGGCTCCTTCCAGCTCTGACAGGTCCTGTCGGGGGGTCCAGCCTGCATATAGGGCCTGGGCTTCTTTCAGCCCCATAGATGGTGACCCCTCTTCACCGCTAGTAAGATTGAAGCTCATCAGCAGGACCTCAGGCCCTGGCCTCCTTCCTTCTTGGCCCCTTGGGTTTTGGAGTTTTATGTGACATCAGTGTCCCAGAAATGCCCATCCTCTTCCTTTTCTCTCAGGGCACAGTCCCCTCAGGTCTTGTGGTTTATCCACCCCCACCCCTATTCTATGTCCTCCTTCACTTGCTGTGCCCCGCGCCCCTCCCACCAGAGAGTTTATAAGCTGGCTGTCCCCTTGCTAACCTCCTGCTGTTCTGTATGAACATGGCCTGCCTGTTAGATTTCACCGTGTGACACTGTTTTGGTTATGTCCCCGTTGTGCCTAGTTCAGTGAAGAACACACAGCAGGTGCCGAATAAATGCACTCTGCTGGAATAAACTGGTTATCTCCAGAGGGTGGGGTCTGGACAGAGTGGCAAAACAGCGATAGCATGGGATTTGGGGTCCAACTCCACCTCCACTTCCTGGCTGATGGCAATCTGTCCTTGGTAAAGTAGAGGCGGCATCTCTACTCTCAGGGCTGTTGAGAGGATTCATGGAGAAGCTGTGTGAGGAAATGCTTTGCAGATTGGAAGGTGCTGGAAACGTGTGTCATCTACCCTGGCCTTTCTCTCGGGAACTCTTGCCCACATTTGTCAACATCTGCTGGGCATGTTGTCTTGGGAGAGGTCTTGTTAACCCTCTGCCACCTTGAATTCTCTGGTCCCCTGAAATTCTGTGTCCTGTCTCACACACAAATGCCTCCAGCCCTCAGGTCGGGGGTCTCCTCTCCTCCTGCAATGCCTTGGGCGTGGGTCCAGCCTTGTCTGAGACACAGAGAAATGGACCTCCAGTGCGGAAGATCCGCACCAACATTCGAAAGAAAAAAGACTGACAGGCGGGAGCCCAGAATTTGAATTTACAGGGTTGTTAACCCCGACAGCAGCTGGAGCAGCAGAGCAGGACCTGAGCGCTTCCTTCCCTTCCTCCTTAGCCTTCCATGAACATGCTCCCTATAAACCCAGTCCTGGTAAGTGTCTCCCCTCATTTTTTTTTAGACAGGATCTCGCTCTGTTGCCCAGGCTAGAGTAAAATGGCTCAATCTTGGCTCACTGCAGCCTCGACCTCCTGGGCTCAAGCATTCCTCCCAACTCAGCCTCTCAAGTAGCTGGGACTACAGGTGGTCACCACCATGCCCAACTAATTTTTTTTTTTTTTAAATTTTATTAGAAACAAGGTATTGCTCTCTTGGCCAGGCTGGTCTTGAACACCTGAGCTCAAGTGACCCTCCCGCCTCGGCCTCTCAAAGTGCTGGGTTTACAGGTGTGAGCCACCTCCCTCAGCCCTCACTGCTTTTTTTGCCATCTCAGTGCCACCATTTCCTAGCTATGTGACTTTAGACAAGTCACTTAGCTTCTCTGAGCCCATGTCATCATCTGTTAAATTGGGTTCTTTGGCAAATTAAAGGATGTATTCTAAGTAAAGTGCTTTACATGGCAACTGGCACATAGTCAGGTCTCAATAAATGTTAACTATTATTATTAATAATGGCCACTGGCCAGGCGCGGTGGCTCACACCTGTAATCTCAGCACTTTGGGAGGCAGAAGTGGGCAGATCACATGGTCAGGAGTTTGAGGCTAGCTTGGTCAACATAGTGAAACTCTGTCTCTACTAAAAATACAAAAATTAGCCAGGTGTGGTGGCATGCACCTATAGTCCCAGCTACTCGGGAGGTTGAGGCAGGAGAATCGCTTGAACTTGGGAGGCAGAGGTTGCAGTGAACTGAGACGGCACCATTGCACTCCAGCCTGGGTGACAGAGCAAGACTCTGTCTCAAAAAATAATAAAATGGCCACTCTGAGTGCCCCAGTAAATAGGCTTCTTACTACCTTACTTAGAGCAGAGTTGAGGAAATTGGTGAAGTTCTTCACTACCTTATTAGCCACCCTCTACCCAAATAAATGTACTCCACCTTATCTTATTCATCATGGGTAACCACCTATAAAAGCGTTCTTTATTTCATTCACAGCCTGAGTGTCCCCATAAAGGTGTTCCATGATGTCATCACCCCCTCTGTTTGGAGGACACCTCCTCCCACCCATGGTGATTTGAGCCTTCTCTTAGGCCAGGGTGATTCCCGGGGGAACCTTAACTGGAGCAAATGTACATTGACATTTTGCCTTTTGTGTTGAACACACATCCCATTTGTAGAGAATTAGAATTTTTTGACTTTAAATGTTCGCTATTTCTGTGTATGTGTAAGAGAGAGTTGTTTTTTTGTTTTGTTTTGTTAAGAGACAGGATCTCACTCTGTTGCCCAGGCTGGAGTGCAGTGGTGCAATCACGGCTTACTACAGCCTGGAACTCCTGGGCTCAAGCGATCCTCCTGCCTCAGTCTCCCCAGTAGTTGGGACTACAAGTGTGCCCAGCTAATTTTTCTGTATTTTGTGGAGACAGGGTCTCGCTGTGTTGCCCGGGCTGGTCTCAAACTCCTGGCCTCAGGTGATCCCCCTGCCTCGAAATTCTGAAGTGCTGAGATTACAGGCATGAGCCACCATGCCAGCCAGAGAGAGAGATTTTATATTTTCTGCATAAAGTGTGTTTCCCCCAGAAGAAATGCCTTCCTACTTTTGTGAGGAATGTAAGTAGAATGCAGACAGAAATTACAGAAACTCCCTGTGCCCCAGCACCCTTACCAGGACATGCCTGGCGTGGTGGAGTGACAGGGTGTTGTACACAGTGAGGGGAGGGAAGGGAGTGGGAGAGGAGGTGAGGCTCTGCAGAGCAGAGTGGACCATTTCTGGTCAGAAAACAGTGAGGAGGCCGGGCGCGGTGGCTCACGTCTATAATCCCAGCACTTTGGGAGGCTGAGGCAGGCGGATCACTTGAGATCAGGAGTTTGAGATCAGCCTGGCCAACATGTTGAAACCCCGTCTCTACTAAAAATACAAAAAAAATTAGCCAGGTGTGGTGGTCCTCGTCTGTAATCCCAGCTACTCAGGAGGAGAATCGCTTGAACCTGGAAGACGGAGGTTGCAGTGAGCTGAGATCACGCCACTGCACTACAGCCTGGGTGACAGGGCGAGACTCTGTCTCAGGAAAAAAAAAAAAAAGAGTAAGGAAAGCGAAGTCCTGGGGTGGGGGGAAATGTAGCTGCAGGCAAGAACCAACGAAGGTGTGGAGCCCCTAACCCAGTAGGGAAAAGGCTTGCTACCTTGAACCCAAAGAGTGTGAGCATCCTGTACCTTTGCAGAGAGAACTTCCACCTACTCACAAACAGATACACCCCACTGCACAGCTAAGAAAACTAAGGGGAAATCAGGAAGAAGGGAAAAGAAAAGAGGAAAAACCCCAGAGGAAACGAGGAGTCAGGCCTGGGCAGGGGGCTCCAGATGACGCATGAGGCTGCAGGAGGAAAAGGTTTCTTTTGAAACACATCTTTTATCTTGTCCTTTTCCGATGTATGTGAGCGTGTGTTTTGGAACGCACATAAAATGCGAGCGCGGTAGCTGGCGTCTGATTTCTGCCAAGGTGCACGGAAATGGAGAGGCGTGCCCAAACGCTTCTTCTTCATGGCTGCTGGATCGGGAAAGTTTTGCTTCTGCGGCCATGAAGGTGGAGATTTGCTGAGAGACCAAGGAGAGAGATGATGCGGGAGGGCTACTTCGGGAGAGGAAGTGGACAAGACCAGAGGTTGGAAAACAGGGGACGGGTTGATCCTAACAACTTGGAAAGGAGGGACTGGTACTGGGAGTAGGAGGTGGGGCCCAAGGGGAGGGCAGAGGACCCAGGAGCCCCAGCTGTGGACCCAGGGTGTGGCTGTGGGCAGGTCCCCAGCCCTGTCTGTGACCTAGGGCAGTGCTTCTCAACCTTGAGGGAGGGAGGGAGGATACCACAGAGGGGAGGAGGCACCTAGACCACTTAAATCCCTTTCTCTGCAGGGGGCCCAGGTGGCCTTGTTTCTAAGCTCAGCAGGGCCACTTACTATGCAGCCAGGGATGAGAACCAATGGCCCACCCTGCTGAGTGCTGGAATACGTAATGAAGTCCTGCGTGGGTCTGTAATGAACCCAGATTCGGCTCCTAACAGGTGCTGAGTGCGTGTTTGCAAACCCAGGCGCCTGTTGCAAGGAGAGGACAGAGCTAAAGCAAGGAGCCTGCGGAGGAATGGGCGGCAGGGACTGATGAAGTTGGGGGAAGGAGGTGCAGAGGAAAATGTTGAGGCTCGCTCTGGACTGCCTCGCCTGGGGATGGAGAATGGGGCTGCGAGGGGGGGGCAGCCAGCTCTTTGAACTTGGGTGGGGCCTCCCTAAATAGAGCGGGGGAAGTCCAGGTGCTGGGCAGGGCTGTCTTCACCTGCCCGTCCTCAGCGCCGTGGGGGGACGAGGCGCAAAGAAGCCCTCCTGGGAATGTGGTGGAAATACCCACCTTGAAAGGCAGAGAGTGGAATCGTTGCCCTGAGCACCCGGGTGTGGTCGCAGCACCCCCTGTGAGGCCTCCCAACCCTGCAGCTGGCTCCTGCGTGCTCACCTGCCACTGCCAGCTGTACGGCCAGGGCCAGGCCCAGCTGGAGGTCCAAGCTGGAGCCCTGGGCAGTGTCCAGTGCACTGTGGCCTCAAAGTGCCCAGCCATGGTTTAGTACTCCAGCTGGCAAGGCCCTGGGTTCAAACCCTGCTCTGAATTTGTCCAGTTGCTTCCCCATGGTGTCATTTGGTTTGTTCCTCTGTCCCTTGTGTTCCCTGATAACCAGAAGTTACCTCTCAAAGCTTGGTTAGATCAGATTAAACGTCTTTGGCCAAAGAACGTCATAGGGAAGGTTGGGGCCTTCCTGCTGCATCATCTCATACCATTCTACTGTCACACTTCTGGCGGAGGCTTTTTTAATGATCCAGTTTCCTGGACTCCTCCCCAGAGGCTCTGATCCTGCCACGCTGGTGTTGGAGCCTGGGTGTCTGTATTTTTCAAAACCACCCTAAGTGATCTGCCATAGTGCATAGCCTGCATCCCTGACCCCAGTAGCCAGCTGGTCGGGGACTGTCCTTGGTTTTCTGAAGAGCATAGAATAAGGGAGTGGGTGGGACAGTCCAGGTAGGTGCCAGCCCTGGTGGCCAGTGCTGTCAGGTGTGAGGCAGGGAGGGTGGCCTCTGGGCCCCCATAAAGAGGATAATGGGCTACCTCAGGGCAGCTCCAGGTTCAGTTGAGAGTCCTCGCAAGACCAGGAGTGCCCCACGCACTGTGCTCCCGGTGTCCAGCATAAGGCCTGGCCCAGCGTGAATGTTTATTGAATAAAGACACATACCAGGCTGGTGGCTCTCTGAGGAGCCCTGGGGAGCTGCTCTAAGAGTGAGCTCCCAGCCAAGCAACACAGCTTTGTGTGTTCCCCACTGGGCTGCTTCTAAGATTCAAACAAAGGACTCCCAAAATGTGGAGCTAGCAGCTGTGTTAAAAGGCCCAGAGAGCCAGCAGGGCCATGGCCATCACCTGCCCTCAGCTCACCGTGGAGACAGCTTATGGGATCTGGGAGAGATGAAGGAAAGAACTGGGCACTCAGTGGGGCTGCTGAGTGCAGTGAAAGGAGGCAGGGAGGTCCTCGCAGGGAGGTCCTCTCAGGGCCACTGCACTTGCTGAAGCAGGGACTAGATTCCATATGGAAACGAGTGAAAGAATCCCTCATCTCAAAAAACTCACCATCAGTGGAGTTGGTGGACAATTCACTTGAGTGCGTTGAAGGTTACCCATGAGGGATGTATAAGAGCTGGGGAAATGGCCAGAGGGAACAGTCTGAATTGGAGACATTAAAAGGGCATTTAAACATGGGACCTTGAGGGATGAATAGGAGTCTGGAGTCAGAAGTGAACAAGAGGGCTGGGCAGGCTATGTCTTGTCTTTTACCAGAACTGGCTTGAAGGGTATAGCAATGTGGGGACCCAGCAAAATCCTGGTGTGGGAACCAGCAGACTTGGCTTCTCAGAACAGCAGCCTGACTCTGTAAGGTTCTCATTTCCCAACCTGTAAAACGGGAGACTGACTTAGGGTTTATAGGCGTCAGGAAGGGGAGAAACATTATTACAAGGTTAAAATGAACTAAAGATGCAAACATGGCTTAGGAAAAGTTTGGATTAGAATTCCACTTAGTGGAGTGGGAGGCAAAGAAACAGATGGCCAAGCGCCAGGAGGAAAAGTTGGCCAAGCTGAGCTCAACTTCAAGGCCCAGCTCGAATGTCACCTCTTTGAAGGGGTCTTCTTTGCCTTCTCCCACTTCCTTCCCCTCAGCACCCCTATTCCTTGAAGTCCCAAGTGGGACTTCTCACACTCTGCAACTGACTGGTCACCTGCACTGAGGTGGGGTCACTGAGGAGGGTGGAGGCTACATCTTTTTTTTTTTTTTCTGAGGCAGAGTCTCACTCTGTCGCCCAGGCTGGAGTGCAGTGGCACAATTTCGGCTCACTGCAACCTCTTCCTCCCAGGTTCAAGCGATTCTCCTGTCTCAGCCTCCAGGGTAGCTGTGATTACAGGTGCCCGCCACCACGCCTGGTTATTTTTTTCTATTTTTAGTAGAGACAGGCGTTTTGCCATGTTGGCCAGGCTGGTCTCGAACTCCTGACTTCAGTTGATCTGCCTGCCTTGACCTCCCAAAGTGCTGGGAATACAGGCGTGAGCCACCGCGCCCGGCCGAGGCTATATCTCATATACATCTTGGGCACATAGTATGCAGGTACTGAATGAGGCCCAGCCCTCAGATGGTCAGGTCTGGGGCACTTCAAGAATAATCCGCGTGCTATAAGAGAGACAAGCTCTGGCTGGGAGTCAGCAGGCCTGGGCTGTGCTCTCTGCACTGCCTCCAACCAGAGGAGGATCAGCAGGGAAGGCACATCGCTTCCCTGGGCCTTAATTCCCCCAAGGAGCTGAACTAGGTGATGTCAAAGGTCCCGCTTAGCTTTGACATTTTATGACCTAACACTGTAGTAGAATCACTAACATGCGTGGCCATTTACAGAATGCTCCTAAAGCCTTTCCAGGACACTCTTTTTGTTCTCCCCCCACCCCGCCACCCCCACCCTACTCCAATAGCAAGAAAACATTCACAGGTGGAGACTTTTCTTCAACAGGTCTTTATTGGCTGGGCACAGTGGCTCACGCCTGCAATCCCAGCACTCGGAGAGGCTGAGGTGGGAGGATTGCTGGGGCCCAGGAGTTCGAAACCCAGCCTGGGCAATATAGCAAGACCTCATCTCTAGAAAAAATTTTAAAAACTTAGCAGAGCATAGTGGCATGTGCCTGTAGTCTCAGCTACTCAGGAGGCTGAGGTGGGAGGATCGGTTGAGCCAAGTAGTTCAAGGCTGCAGTGAGCTGTGATTGTGCCACCGTACTGCAGCCTGTGTGACAGAGTGAGACCCTGTCTCAAAAGAAAAAAAAAAAAAGAAAAGAAAAATGGCCTTTATTGAACATCTATCTCTGTACTGGTGAGCACCCCAGAGACACCTGGGCCCATCAGGGTTTCTAGAATGTTCTAGAATGTTCAGCATCCCCTGAGTTGGCAAGACTAGACATTTAGGGGGAGCTGTACGACAATCACCCAAAACTGATAGGCAGAAATGCTGTGACCCCAAGTAGGCCTCTGGGCCTTGATGACGTCCTCAGTAACAGAGAGCACAGCACCCCTTTGCGTGTCTGAAGGCAGAGGGCTGGGACTCTACATGAGCAAGCACAGGGTGTCTGGGCTTACCTGTGAGTCTTGAACTGCGCAGCAAAGTGGAGAAACTGACCCAGCTCTCGGCATGTGTCCTTGGGAGCTGCTTCCCTCTGTGGTCACCAGGCAGCATGTGCCAACCTGTGGGCTTGGTGCCTCTCAGGGAGACGCTCTGGGGTCTGAAGAGTGAGGTCCCTGCCTTTTACCCGTCTCTGGACACCCCTCTGGGCCTAGGCCCTTCCCTGTGTGTGAATCCCCTGCCTGAAAGAAGAGACCCACAGCCCTGGGGTTCCTCTGGGATGCCAAGTGGGGGACTGTGTTTGGTCCTGGGGAGGATGGGCTGGGGCTGCTGAGCAGGCCAGGGGTGCAGGACCCCTCCCTCCCCCGCTTCTCCTGTCCTCCTCCTTCTTCCACCTTTGACTTCTCTCACCTCTCGCCCCCTCTTCCCTCCTGTTTCCACTCTCTTTCCTCCTCCCCAGGTCCCACCAGACTGCTCCATGCCCCGGACCACAATTTGGCTGAAGGCAACAATCCCTGTCTCCCACCCTCCTCCCTTTTTCCAGGCTTATCAACTTCACTTTCCTGTGAAATGAAGGGGTGGGGGGTGGGTGGTAAGAAAGAAAGAAAAAGCACTTCATGCTCACAACACAACAAAAAACAGGTTTAAACATTTTACAGGTTTCAACATTTTTCAGGCCGTCTTGTCACATCTTATCAGATCAGCCAGAGCCGCAGGCAGGCGCTCCGGGAGCTGCTTTGGAGAACAGAAGCTGCAACATTCCAGCCCAGGCACTGCCCCGCCCTCCACACCCCTTCCCTCTCTTCCCTTTTCTCCCCAAAGAAACATCCCACAGGGCTCCCTGGGATAGAGCACAGGGCCCGCAGCCTCTTTCCTCTGACTGGGGTATAGTCTGTGGCCAAACCCTTGGCTTTGAGCTTCTGCCCACACCCTTTCCTTCTCCCCACGGCTGCCCAGAACCGTGGTCCTCTCGGGCTCTCAGGCGGTCCCTGGCAGCTGAGCTGTGCCACCTCCTCCGAAGGCTCCTCGTGGCCCTGAAAGGGAACCTTTAGAAGCTGCGGGCAGAAGGGAGTTGCTAAAGTCGCTCACAGAATGTAGAAGTGGTCATTTGGCCAGCAGGGCTAGTGAGTTTCCCGGGCTCCTGGGGCCCGTCCTCGGGGGCTCCTGCCCAAGGGGAAGGAATAGCTTTTTACTTGGTTATCTTTTCTCCGTGTGCGTGGGTTTTTCTCCTATGGCGTGGATCACTGCCTGGGATATCCCCTTCCACTCAGTCACCCCCAGACCTCACCTTTCTGTTCCTGCTGCACTGACGGTGACATTAGTGACACAACGCTGGGTGACAGGTCCAGGAAGGGCTGGCCAAAGCCCAAAGGCTCAGAGTTAAGCCGAGGCAACGTGAGGCACAGACCCAGAACCTGGATCCCAGGACAACAGGGAAGAGCTGGCTTTGTAGCTTGTAACAGGAGCATGGTTAGGGCTGGGAGGTCCCACTGTGTGGTCAGAGAGGGGTCGCCAAGGGAAGGCAGCTGTGCACTGATGGCTTAGGATGCATCATAAGAAAAGCAAAAAGGGGAAAGCGCAGAGGAGGGAGGGGCACAGTGGCTCCCTCTGTGTAGGTATGTTGGCTGTGCATCTCGTGGGGACCTCGTCCGGAATACGGAAAACACAAGCCAGACCTGGGCGCCTGCTGCCAGTGTTGGCTGGGCAGGGGCTGAGGTTTCGGGAGAGCCCACATTCCCAGCCTCCTAGTGTGAGGTTCAGGCCCTGAAGCTGGGCTGGCTGGCCCTCGGCCCCCAGCCCCCTCCCTGGTGTCTCCACCCCTTGGCATATGGCATCACTGCTCCCACCATGAGGCTCAGTGTCCTCCCACCCGTGTGCCCACAGCCAAGATCGGACCTAAAGTATAATTCAACTTTTAGCTCCTTACAAGCATCCCCAGATGGATTTCTAGCTTCTGTCCCCCTCTTGGGCCCAGCTCTGTCGCTACGTGGTGCCTGGAAGTCCCTCTGGCCCCACGCACTTCCTCATCTTGTTCCCAAAGCTGCTTTGCTTCTTACCTTCCCATCTTGGTGGACACCATCTCCATCTTCCTGGTCATCCTGGCTCAAAACCTTGGCCATACTTTCCTCCTTCCTCCTGTTTCTCATGGGATCAAACAGCTACCAGTCCTTATTCACAGCTTCCTGTCTGTTCCTGAAGCCACTGTCCTGAGAGGGCCAGCGGGCCCATCCCCTGCCACAGACCCCAGTGACCCAGACACATGGGTCTTGGCCCAGCTGCACAATGAGAGCTGGGCCCTGGGAGGTTGCAATGGATCCCCAGGCCCCAGAGTCTCCTTAGCATCCATGTCAACCCCGCCTCCCAGCCGCTTTCCCAGCACCCACCTCTTGTCTCGTTTTGCACATGACTAACAGGACAGTATTCCAAAGCCCAGCTAAGGAAGGTGCTAGTTTGTCCGAATAATGTCTGGCACTCAGGGCCCCTTTCTAGCTGCTTCCCCTCTTCTGCTTCTCTGTGTGGCTCCTAGACCCTGGCTTGGGGGGACATGCCACTTTGCCTGGGGCTGTCCCCCTGCCACCTGGCTCCACCTGAGGGCCCCTAGCCATCCTTCTCCAGCTCAGTAGCTGCTCCACATGGAGCCCTCCAGAGGCAGTGAGGACCCACTTGCCCCCGTTCCTGGAGATCACTTGCCCTGACCATGCACCCTCTGGCCCAGAGGTTACTGGGGCTGAAAGTTACAAGTGCCTTGGGACCATGTCTCACTCATTTAAGGCACCCACAGTGCCCAGACCTAGTAGGTGCTCAAGAAATGCTTGTTGGTCTGTTACTGACAGCAGCCTCCTGGGCTGGGTGCTCCTCAGGTGTGGCTTCATTCATCTCCACGTTCCCAGAACCTGGAACCCTGCCAGGCTGAGAGTCATCACTCAATTCGTGCGTGTTGAGCGAATAGGCAGTGAATGACTTTGTTTACCAAGGCCAGACTTTAACCTGCTCTCTGAAGGACAGGCACTTCCACTGACCCCACAAATCACCAGGCCCCAGTCTTGACAGGTGGGGCTAAATCAAGACAGGAGCCCACTGGGCTTAGAACCCAGGCAGCTGCTCCTTCATGGTTTTATCTCAAGACCTCGGGTCCCAGCTCAGGGCCCGCACCCACTCTACCCTCACCCTTCCCTTCCTGTCCTAGACATAGGCAAGGGTGCTCCCACCCCTGCTGGAGATGCAGGTGAGCCAGAGGGCCCCTGCCCCCCATTGAGAGAATGAACTAGCCCCTAATGGCAAGGCCCAGAGACATCTCCCACTTCTTTGATGAAAGGCACCCCCGAGGCACCTCGGCGCTCTCCCAGGGCCACAGGACACAGCCCCACCTGAGCCCCTTTGGGCTCCTTGGCCCTGCACTGAAATGTTGAGAAGGTCCAGACCTGTGTTCAGTACCCGCAGGGTGCACATGTGTTCCAGGAGGGCGAGGAACAGTGGCAGCTGGAATCCTGAGCTAGGTTTTTCTGGTTTTGTCACAAGCCTCCTGCCAAGCAGCCAGGTGAGCGGCTCCAGTCCAGGCCTGTGGCCTCCCTCATCCGCAGCAGTGATTGCGTCGTCACTATGGGCATAAGCTTCTTGGAAGCTCCAGGAGTTGGGTGCGTCAGAGCCCACCAGGCCCAGCCCCATGGCGTGCACACATGCCCCTGAACTGGCTAGGCTTCCTGTCCTGACATCTGCCAATCCTGAACGGCTTCTTGACCTAAGTGGAAAGGTAGAGGCCTGAGTTCCAAAGCCAACGCTTGGTTCCTTACTTCCTGCTCTTTCCTCAAACCTTTCCTTTCCCTTCTAGAAGTTTCCATGGAGGGTGGAGCCCTTCTGGGCCCAGGAACAGGTTGGGCCTCTGTCCAGTACTGCCCAGGAGCCAGCAGGTGGAGCACCTGGCCCTGGCCTGTTGTGGGGTTGACAGGAGCACCGTGGCCCCCACCTCAGGGAGAGAAAAATGACCACAGGAGAGGTGATTTCTGACTCCTTCTCCTCACCTTCCCTCCTCTCCCTCTCAGCAGCCATGTCAGTCATTTTAAGAGACACTAGATCTTCAGATCAGAGTCTTAAGATGCCTTCCCTTTGAGGCTGGCAGAGATGGTTAGATTTCCGCACGGAGAAAAGTAAGGGCAAAGGGCCCATTTCTGCAAAGAAGGCATGACTGGGGGAGGCTTGGCCCTGGAGAGCACCCTGAGACCGGAGGGAGGAGGGGAGCCTTTCCCTGGGCCGCAGCCCCTGGGTCCACCTTCTACAGCCCCACCCATGTGGAGCCAAGTGGGTCCTTTTTGTGCCCAGCCCCAGAGAATCTTCTGAGAATGTACATTCATCACCCCCAGGTTAAAAGCCTGGTGGGCAAAAGAATTGTGAGCCCTGGGTTCTCCTCCCACCTCCCAGGCAGCCAGCTGTGTGACCCCGGAAAATGACAAACCTCTCTGGGCTTCAATCTTCCCGTATAGAGGAAGAGGGAATTAGACTAGACCTGGGGCTCTGGAATTTCGTCCTGCAGAGGGGCTCTAGGTGTGAAGTTGAAGGTTGGGGATGCAAGCACCACCCCTCCTTTTATTTATTTTTTTAATTTTGCTATTTAACCATTTTAAAGTGTACTATTCAGTGGCATTAAGTACATTCCAATGCTGTGCGACCATCACCACCGTCTGTTTTCGTCATCCCAAACGCTGTACTTATTAAGCAGTAACTTCCCACTCCCTCCCTTCCAGAACCCCTGGCAACCTCTGTTCTACTTTCTGTCCCTATGAATTTACCTAGACACCTCATGTAAGTGGAATCATACAGTGTTTGTCCTTATGTGTCTGGCTGCTGTCGCTTAGCTTGTTTTCAAGTTTCTTCCGTGTTGTAGCTTGCATCAGAATTTCATTCCTTTTTTTTTTTTGAGACAGAGTCTTACTCTGTTGCCCAAGCTGGAGTGTCTTTACCTAGAACCTCATGTAAGTGAAATCATACAGTATTTGTCCTTCTGTGTCTGGCTTCTGTCACTTAGCTTGTTTTCAAGTTTCCTCTACGTTGTAGCTTGCATCAGAAGCATCAGAATTTCATTCCTTTTTTTTGGAGGGGGGGACAGAGTCTTGCTCTGTTGCCCAAGCTGCAGTGCAATGGCGCAACTGGCTCACTGCAACCTCTGCCTCCCAGGTTCAAGCAATACTCCTGTCTCAGCCTCCTGAGTAGCTGGGACTACAGGCATGCGCCACCAGGCCCGGCTAATTTTTGTATTTTTAGTAGAGATGGGGTTTCACTGTGTTGGCCAGGCTGGTCTCGAACTCCTGACCTCAGGTGATCCACCCTCCTCAGCCTCCCAAAATGCTGGCATTACCGCCACCACACCCGCTTCCTTCCTTTTTCTGGCTGAATAGGGTTGCGTTGTATGGATGGGCCACCTGTTGTTTATCCATTCATCTGCTGAGGACTCTTGGGTTGTCTCTACCTTTTGGCTGCTGTGAGTAGCACTGCCGTGAACAATGGTGTACAGGTGTCTGTTGGAGTCCCCATTTTCTTTCCTTTTTTTTTTTTTTTTGAAACAGAGTCTTGCTCCGTCGCCCAGGCTGGAGTGCAGTGGTGCGATCTCAGCTCACTGCAAGCTCTGCCTCCCAGGTTCATGCCATTCTCCTGCCTCAGCCTCTCTGAGTAGCTGGGACTACAGGCGCCCGCCACCACGCCCAGCTAATTTTTTGTATTTTTAGTAGAGACGGGGTTTCACCGTGATCTCGATCTCCTGACCTCGTGATCCGCCCGCCTTGGCCTCCCAAAGTGCTGGGATTACAAGTGTGAGCTACTGCGCCTGGCCGGAGTCCCCATTTTCAATTCTTTTGGGTGTATACCAGGTGTGGCATTGCTGGATTATAGGGTGATTCTATGTTTAACTTTTTGAGGGACAGGGCCCTCTTTTCATATGTTCTGTATGTAGGGGAGAGGAGGGAGATTGTGTGTGATTCCATTTGGGAGGCCACCTGGTTGGGTGCAGGACTGCATACTCTAATGGATCACTCAGGGGAGTGGACGCTGGCAGCGCAGTGGGTGTCCCTGGCAGCACAGTTGGACCCCCATCAGCAGGGGATTGGCCATCACTGGGTGGACGGCAGCATCTGAGGCTAACAATCCCAGTGTCAGATCAGGCGGGACGCACTGCACAGGGTGCCTTTAGGTGTCTCACTACATGTTAGGTGCGTAAGTCAATGCAGCATCCAGGCTGACCTGAATTGACTGATTAAAAATGTTCTCTAAAAATGTTCTCTATGGCCGGGCATGGTGGCTTACGCCTGTAATCCCAGCACTTTGGGAGGCAGAGGCAGGTGGATCACTTGGTCAGGAGTTCGAGACCAGCCTGGCCAATATTGCAAAACTCTGTCTCTACTGAAAATACAAAAATTAGCTGCACGTGGTGGCACATGCCTCTTATCCCAGCTACTTGAGAGGCCGAGGCAGGATAATCACTTGAACTCGGGAGGCGGAGATTGCAGTGAACCAAGATCACGCTTTTGCACTCCAGCCTGGGCAACAGAGCAAGACTCTGTCTCAAAAAAAGAAAAAAAAAATGTCCTCTCTGCCTTGCGCTCACCATGCAGGCCTCCTGCAGCCCTCTGGCCACAGCAGGTGTTATCAGGGTAGAGGCAAAAAACTGGGGTAGGGATGGGAGTTAGATAAGGCCATGCACGAGGTTTAGGTCTGGCCTATTTGTGGAGGGATATTTCACTCCAAGGGGTCAACACCAAAGTTTCCACAAGCAGCCTGTTGTGCAGGGCACCCGCAGCCCATCCGCCTGGCTGCCCGTGTGTGTCCTCGGCCCAGCTGGGCAGTGGGTGGTCGGAGTGGAGGATGAGCCTGCTTCAGGAGGAGGGTGGCAGGGCCCTAGGGAAGGGAAGGGCCGGGCCAGGAGCTGGGTATAAATAGCCCCTGGCCCAGCTGCGAAGGCCTGGCAGGGTCCTCTGCCCTCCCCCTCACCAGCTGTCAGTGCCAGGCAGGTCTCTATCCCCCTTGGGAGCCTGGCCATCATCTCAGATCCTAAACGCAGGAACTTCCTCAGCGGAACCAAGGAGTCTTGTCCTGTGTGTAGGCGGAAGCTCCGGATGCCAGGAGGTCTGGCGAGTGAGGGGCATCAGGCTCGTCCTTTGGAAGAGTTCTTCATTCCTTTCCTCCAGAATCATGAATACCTAGCATGTGCCCGGCCCTTTGGAAGGCCGAGTGGGCTGGTGTGTGTGTGTGTGTGTGTGTGAGATGGGGTAGGGATTGGGGAATAACTGGAGAACACACTACCACTACCTCGCTTCTTGGAGACTGAGGCCGGCATAGCCAGATGGAATTGGAAACAAATCAGTTCAGCACTTTGGGATAAGAAGGTTTGAATTAGGCACAGGAAAGATTCAGGCGGAAGAGAGGTGACTTCTGTCTGGAGCTCACAGAAGCCTTTAGAATGGTGGCAACCTAGGAATCAGGTTTCGAAGGATGGTGTAGGATGGTTGCCGGGGGCCGGGCAGTGGAGAGGTGCTTCGAGCTGAGGGCTCAGCATGTGCAAATGCGCAGAAGAGTGAAACAGCCCCGCTGGAGTCGTTCAGCTGGCTAGGCAAATCCGTCAAAGCCACGCACGCTTTGGCACAAAGAATCGAGTAGCATGAGAGTCACTGTGTCGCCTCCCTCAGTGGAACGCATACTTCAATAATGGGGAATAGGAGTGGCGAGTTAAAGTAATGTGTCTGCGATGGTGGAATTTCAGCAGTGTGCGGGCAGGAGGCTCAGGATGGGGGTGGCCGGGCATGTTCGGGGAAGGGCAGCCATCCTGCAGAAATCAATCCCATGGCCACAGCCTCATTAGTCTCCGACACTGGCCCAGGAACTAAGCCCCATCGCCAGAGGCCTTGCTAATTACTCGCAGGATGTCCCCATCGGAACCGAAGCCTTTGAATGGAACATCCTGAAACTGTCCTTTTGCCCGCACTCTGAGTGACCTTGAACCCTCATCCAGATCACAACTGTCTTTGTTCTGCCACCCCTGTGAGGACTGAGGTCTGATCCAGGCATCCTTCCCCAGTGTTGGATAGGAAGGGGCTGAGATTTCTGATGTGTTCTACCAAGTCAGGGATGCAAGGATGGGAGAAATGAGGTTGGTGACAAGGCAGGGAACAAAGTGCTGGGGACAGCTCCAAACACACCGTAACCATAGCAACCACCATCTAGCAAGGGCTCCCCACGTGCCATGCACTGGATTGTGTCACCTATTCCTCCTGTCGTGTCTATTTTACCGATAAAGAAACTGAGGTATAGAGAAGTTAAGAAAATTGCTGAGATCAGCAGCTAGGAAGTGGTAGAGCTGGATGGGACCCTGGCACCATGGCTCCCAGGTCCACAGTTGGTGGGACCTGGGCAACAGGAAGGAGACAGGGTTTGGTGGAAAGAGGGAAAACAGCTCACCATGACTGAGACTCAGGAATTGTTCTCAGAGGACATCACATTGGGAGTCAGACAAACCCAGGGCTTGAATTCTGGCTCAGCCACTTCCTTGCATAAGTCACCCAACTACTCCATGCCTCAGTTTCCTCATCTGTAAGACGGGGACAACAATGCCCACCTCCCAGAGTTGTTGTGAGGATTCAGTGAGATTATGTATTTGAAGTGACTGGCACAGAGCAAGTGCTACATCAATAGTTGTCATTAGGATTGCCAGTATCCATGTAACTGCAGGGACAGAAGGAAATCCCCGTGGGGCAGAAGAGAGACTGTGTCTGCACAGCAGGAAGGGCTCAGTGGCATCTTCTTCCTGGAGATGTCTGGGAAGCACTCCGACCTTTGCGGCCAATCAAGCCATACAGGCAGTGTGCCAGAGCTCAGGTGCTCTGCTGGGCT
Source organism: Pongo abelii (assembly GCF_028885655.2). Classification (NCBI taxonomy): domain Eukaryota; kingdom Metazoa; phylum Chordata; class Mammalia; order Primates; family Hominidae; genus Pongo; species Pongo abelii. The sequence continues at coordinate 76,751,067 of NC_072004.2, read as the reverse complement.
GCGAAGACCCACCTGGGACCCTGAGGGAGGTAACTGGTGAAACCAGGAAGCAGGGAGCCCCTTGGAGAGCTGGGTGAGGAGCCGCCTTGCCAGCATGGGCCCCCTGACTCCTCAGTCCCCCGAGCCAGCCGGCCTGGCTCCTCTGTGGATATGGCTGTGTGACCTCGCACAAGTTGGTCCTCTTTGACGGCCTCTGCTTTTTCTTTTTCTTTCTTTTTTTTTTTTTTGAGATGAAGTCTCGCTCTGTCTCCCAAGCTGGAGTGCAGTGGTGTGATCTTGGCTCACGGCAACCTCCACCTCCCAGGTTCAAGCAATTCTCCTGCTTCAGCCTTCTGGGTAGCTGGGATTACAGGCATGAGCCACCTGGCGTGGTCGGCCTCTGTTTTTCATCTGTATAATGGGCTTTGTGCTCCCTTAGGGCTCCTCCTGTGGGTTCTGTTGCTGGACCAGGACTCAGCCTCCAGTTTAGCTTGAGGGTGCCCAGGCCTGCAGAAGGTGTCAAGCAAGGGCTGGGAGAGGGGGAGGAAGGAGGAGGCGGGAAGGCAATGGGAGGGGGAGGAGGAGGGCAGAGGAAGGGTCTCTGAGTGCCTCTCACTCCCGCCTCAGCTCTCCGCTCCAGTGGTCCCATATAGGGCTTTGGGTCCCAAACACCAGAGGAAAGAGCGGGGACAGCCCAGGTTTCTTCCCTGGGTCTTGTTCCTGAGCCGCCCATCTAGGATGGTGCAAGGCCAAGTTGTCTGCACTGAATTCTCCCTCAGGTTCCCCTCCAGTGATTGCAGGGCTGTGGGGGCAGCTGGCACAGCAGGGCTGGGCTGGACATGCTGCTCAAGAGCACGGGAGGGGCAGCCTGAGCCCGCAGGGAGGCTCAACGGGGACCTTCGCAGCCCAGCAGACAGGGCAGGGTACTTAGCTCCCTGGCCTCAGTTTCCTCATCTTGGAAATGGGACAATGGCAATGATAATGAAGTTCTTATTACGGACCTGCTGTGAGGATTACATAAGGTAACAGACACAAGCATCCAGAACTGTGCCCAGCACATGATAGGCCCATAATAAACGACAGGGATTATATGATCACTCTAACCTGCTTCTAACAGAGCATGGGCAGTGCTGTGTGCGCCATGTGCCCATCAGGGCTCTGGGCTCACTGACTCTACCCACTCAGGCACACGCTCAGTATGGAGGCCCAGGGTGTGGATGGGCCAGGCCTGAAGCCACCTTCACCCCATGAAGACCCAGGCAGGCACTGCCCAGCAAGCAGGGTCACACAGTGATGACCCCCATGGGCTCTGGAGTCTGACACCCTGGGTTCCAACCAGCAATTCCATAGGAGCTCTGTGGTCTGGGCTGCTTCATCAACCTGCAAGGCTAAGCCATCTGTAAAATGGGGCTGCTAATAATGACCCTACTTTGTGCTGGGGCTATTTTGAGGACTAAATGAGGCAAACCCAAGGAAAAGGCTCTGCCCAGGGCCACGCACTGGGGAAATCAGTAATTAGCCATTACCACCGATAAATCAGAACTTCTGGGCCGGGTGCGGTGGCTCACGCCTGTAATCCCAGCACTTTGGGAGGCCGAGGTGGGTGGATCACAAGGTCAGGAGATCGAGACCATCCTGGCTAACGTGGTGAAACCCCGTCTCCACTAAAAATACAAAAAATTAGCCGGGCGTGGTGGCGGGCGCCTGTAGTCCCAGCTGCTCAGGAGGCCGAGGCAGGAGAATGGCGTGAACCCAGGAGGTGGAGCTTGCAGTGAGCCGAGATCGCGTCACTGCACTCCAGCCTGGGCGACAGACAGAATCTGTCTCAAAAAAAAAAAAAAAAAAAAAAGAACTTCTGGCTGCTCCTTCTTTCTCTTTAGAAAAAGCTCAGTGCTTAAGACCTGGAATGTCTCACAAATGTTACCATCCAAACTCCCAGATCTGGCTCCTCAGTTCCTCCACCCAAAATAAATAAATGGAAAAAGGAGAAACTGCCTCTCCCCCTGACAACTGAGCCCGAAGACAACCAAGGTGGATGGGTAGCATGCCCCTGCACGATGCCCAGGGAGCTCTGTGCCTTGGAATCTCCACCAGCTGGCCAAGGCCAACATCAAGCTTAAGTATGGAGGAGGGACCCAGGGGAAGGCACACAGCACTCTCTGATCCGCCACAGACCTTAGGCAAGCTAATTCACTCTCTAAACCTCAGTTTCCTAGTCCAGGAGATAGTGATGTTCTTCATGTTTGGGAATAGATCAGAAATGTTGCATACAAAGTGCCTGGCAAGCAGTAACAGTGGCTAAATGGCAGATGTTTGGCTTGGCCCTGTGTCCAGCCCAGAAGCTTTTGTGTACTAAAAAGCACACAAAAAAGCTGGACCCTGCCCCATGGGGTCTTCTCCCGGCCCCTCTCTCTGAGGCTTTTGCCCATCACTTTTTGTGGGAAACTTAACTTAGGCCAATGCTGGACTAAAGCCTTGGTCAGTGCTGGACACAGAGGGAGAGGAGATGGGCCCCTTCTTCCAGCTCGCACTGCCCCTGGTCATAGAGCAGATTGCAATTGTCCTTGAAGGCCACTCACACTCACGGATCATTTTCTCAGGTTCTCCCACAAAATGTCATTTCTGCTGTTCCTGTGCTGAGGGGAGGGAACGGAAAAGTCGTAATTCCTACCTTGGTTTTCTAGTATTTTAAACTCTTCTGCCCCATCCCCATAAGGTCATTCTTTCTGTTGTTGACTATAAAACCTGAGAGAGTTGATGGGATATTGATCGAAAAGCGAGGGGCAGAGAAATGGAGTGAATTGACCAGTCACCTGCTGTTGGGTGTGGGCAGTGAGATCTGAGATCTCCCTTCTGACTCTGTGCTAAACTTGTTTTGAAACAAAGCCAAGTTCCAGTCTCTCATGAGAAAAGAGGTGGAGCTCTAGAAACTTCTAGGAAACTGGAAAGATGGTCATGGAGGCCATGGTAGACAAAGGACTTGGTGCAAGCCAGCAATTCCTTGGGGAGACACTGGGAGGCTCTGGGCTGGGCTGGCAGCATCTCGGGGAAGAGGCTGAGGGCATTGCCAAGGGTGGTGTGTGTGTGTGTGCACGCGCGTGTGTCCCATGAGTCACTGGAAGGGTCCATGTGGCCCCAGTATCCTGGACTGCCTTGGAAATTGCCCAGCCTGATCTCTTCAATGCCCATCAGGGAAGCTGGACCCAGAACCTGGAAAGGACTGGATCTGGGCCCCAAATACCATCTTTCTAGTCCAAACCTCTTTTCATGGCTTTGCATTGCCCCCAAGGGCCCCCACAAGCGGTTTCTGCTAGTCCCATCCCCCTGCAAGCTGGATGCAGCCAGAGGGCTGACTTGCCTGGGTCAGAGCTCTGCGCTTTGAGGGGTAGCACGCTCCCGAGGTCAAAGGTAGCACATTCAGGTGCCAGGGCACAGGCCCTCTGCCTCTCCACCTACCCCGGAGGGTTCACAAAGTGGCCATGGTGCCCAGGCTGGGCTCTGTGCTTTGTGCCTACAGTGTTACCACCCTCTGTCTGCCTGCAGGTCCCTGGCCCTGGGCCAGCAGTACACATCTCTGGGCTCACAGCCCCTGCTCTGCGGCTCCATCCCAGGCCTGGTCCCCAAGCAACTGCGCTTCTGCCGCAATTACATCGAGATCATGCCCAGCGTGGCCGAGGGCGTGAAGCTGGGCATCCAGGAGTGCCAGCACCAGTTCCGGGGCCGCCGCTGGAACTGCACCACCATAGATGACAGCCTGGCCATCTTTGGGCCTGTCCTTGACAAAGGTACTGCCTCAGGGCTGAGGGGGAGGGGGGTGAGGGGCTGGGTGGGGGGAGGGATCAGGACTGTATGCCCTTCCACCCCAGTCAGGGTGCCTCTTCTCTGAAGCCAGGGTCCCTCTGGGAGGGTGATAAATTTGGTTGCATGACTGCCACACCTTCCCAGGTGCTACTGGGGGCTGGGCCGCCTTGAGATGCTCCAGGATCCTGAGGTTTGAGGGCCGACACCAAGAACGCCACAGACTTCCTTCCTGGTTTTTGCACAGTGGGAGCCTCAGGCTCCCGCTGTGGACATTTGTGACATTTCCCCAATGCTGTGTTAAGTGCTATGCAAATACCGCTTTGGGGTGGGGGTGAGAGCATTGCCACCCCTAGGTCCCTCCCACCTAGAAAGTCCTCAGTAGCTGAGGAAGCTGACTGGTGCTGTGGTAGTACTGCGTTGCCCCCAAGAGCCCCTCTGGGTTTCTGTTCATCCTCATGCCCTGTCAGCTGGATATGCCCAGGAATCATGGTGGGGCTAGAGGGTGCTCTGGCCTCTGGGTAACTTTCCAGCCGTCTTGCAGCCTGGGAGTCTAACTGGCTGTGCCTCAAGTGGACAGGGAACCACATGATTTGACTTTGAACCTGGAGACCCTGGGAGGGAGGCTAAGTGGGACAACTGCTCCCAAGAAGGGGACTTGGGGGCTCATGGACTGGGTGGAAGATGGGCAGCTCTTTGTGGAATGGCAGTGTCCAGGAATTTAACGATCCTGGCCGGGCTGGCCACCGCCAGAGTTGCTCTGCCACCCAAACCGCTGAGCCTGGGCCTCCCTCCTATTAGAAGCTAGGGAATGAATGAGAGCTGCCTGTACAGCCAGAAAGAAAAGGGATCTGAAGTTCAGGTGAAGAGGTGGGGTGCTGGGTGGGGTGGGGGGAAGCTGACCACCCCCATTTTAGAGTGCAGTTCCCCTTTACCGGCGCCTCAGGTGCACAGGGTCTGTCCCACCTACAGAAAAAGTGCTGGCTATTGTCATGGGACAGGAGGGTAATTAGCAAATCAATGGATGATGATTCTGTTTACGCTTCTGTTGCCAAAACTAATTATTCCTTGTTGACATAAAAGATTTGGCCTCTTAATTGGGGCCAAGTGGCGGCGGTCTGCATTTCAAACTCGTTCTGGTCGGTGTGTTGGTCTCAGCGCTTTCCGGTGCCCCTCCTCGGGCCAGGTAGCGCTGAATCAAACAACCCTGCGTCTAGACGCGCTCCCCAAAAGCGAGTCACCTCTGATCGCTCTTCCCGTCTCCGGCCAAGAGCCAGGGGAAAGCAGGTCTGGGTGCGCTACCCATTTACCCCGCGTTGAACGTTTTAAGTCACCGCCGTAGGTTCTGGCACACGCCCCGGTCCCTAGATGGCCCGAGGACAAGTTTGGGTTGCGGGGGGAAGGGCGATGTGTGCCCGAGACTTTGGGAATTTGCTGGCGGCGGCGAGGAGAGCATCCCGGAAGACGCCGCGAGCGCATATGCGCCCCGGTCGGTGCCCAGAGCCCGGACCTTGAACCCAGGTTCGCGCCCAGCTCCGGCCCCACGTTTGCACCCCGCCCCCGGCGACTCCTCACACCCCCGCCGCGTGGGCGGCCAAGGGTTAATCTCTGCCCCCCGCTTTGAGACCCCGGGCGCAGCGGGTCGGGAAGCCCGGGGCGCGCGTCTTCCGCGAGTCTGGGGGCGGCGGGGTCGGCGGCCGGAAGGGGCGAGGCGCGGCGGCGGCGCGGCGGGCCCGAGGCGCTTCCCCAGGCGGGGCGGGGCGGGCCGGGGGCGGGGGCGGGCGCCGGAGGAGCCTGGGCGGCCTGAAAAGCGCCCGAGCGCCGCCCCCCCACCGCGCGGCCCGGGCCCCGCGCCCGCTGCGGTCGCCGCGCCATTCACACGCCCTCTGGCCATTCGGCGCGGCGCGGGGGCGGGGGGCGCCGCTTCAATGGGGATTTCGCGGCCCGGCGCCGGGGCCGGGGGCGCGGCCCGGCCGCGGGAGCCGCCCGTTGCTACGCGGTGGCGGCCGGCCCGGCGGCCCGGGCCCGGCGGCCGCATTATGCGGGTAATGCGGTGTGACACCGCGCGAACAAAGGCGGATTGAGCGGCCCAGCGGGCCCCGCCGGACGGAGAAGGCACAGCAGGGCTGTCAGCGCCGCTCCCAGGCTAATCCCCGCCCCGCCCCCGCCGCCCCCGCGTTCCCGGGGCTGGGAACCCAGCGCGGCCCGGGGCCCGGGCGCCGCTGCCGCCGCGAGAGGCCGCAGGCCGGCCGGAAACGAGGGGCGCCCGCCCTGCGAGCCCACCCTCGGCTCCTCTTCCCCGGGGCGCCCCCAGGGCTGGGGCGTCTGGGATTGGGGCGAGTGAGCGGCGTGGCGGGGACCCCGGGGCCGGCAGCACAACTGGACGCGGGACCTCGGGCTCCTTTGCCGCCGTCCTCGGTCGGCCCTGGCAGCGCAGGCGCGGGGCGCGGGTGGGACCAGCTCCGCACTCTCCGCCCTCCGGTCGTTGGAAGTGGGACGGGCCCCTCTGTAGGTAGCGCAGGAGGGCGTGGGGGCCGTGGAGAGCGGCCGCGGGAGCCGCGAGGGGTCCCGGGCTTCCTTCTTGCGGCACTCGCCCCACAGCCCAGGAGAGGAGGCGGGCGCCTGGCTTCTAAATAAATTTGGTCGCATTTATGACCAATTTTGCCGACTAGGCCGGCCCGGCGTTTCACAGCCTGTGTCAGGTGGCAAGTCGCCTCGGGCTCCCCGGTCCTGCCATGAGGAGAGAGATGGTTGGGCTGCAGGTCTTGCAGGCCTTGGCCTCCCTAATCGTCAATGTCCACATCTATAAAATGAGTGAAACTTTCTATGTGAATGAAGCACATGCAGAGACGATGACCGTTGTGAGGAGGCTGGAGCACATCCTTGAGAGTCTCTCCTTTCCCTGCGCTGGACCCTGGGACAGAACCAGGGGAACTGCCCGGTGTCCCTACCCTTCTGGGAGGGGATTGGCCGTGCCTGGGCGTGAGGGCAGGAGAATGGGGATGGGGAGACTGAGGCACGGGCCACTGCCCTCCTGGTGAGGGGCTCTAGGAGTGGAGGGAAGCCGTGTCCATTTTACAAAAAGGGCGACTGAGACCGAGAAAAGGAGAGGGGCCGGCCGTCCTTATGCATCCAGGTGCGGAAGGGGTGGGCCTGGGCAGGTTTAGGCTGTAGATTCCCAGGCCTCCCTCCTCACAGACCTGGAGCTCACTCAGGCGTGGGAGGGCTCAGGCCTGTGCAGGGTGGTCTCTGGACTTCGGGAAGGTGGAGGGCAGGGGGTGTGGGACCAGGACAGAAGTGGCTGCCTTATCTCTGCAGCAACCTGCCAGAGCTTTGGTGTCGGCGTCAGTTTCTAACAGGCACTGCTTTGCCCTGTGGCATTTGAGGCCCTGGGCTAATCAGCAGCCCAGGGCCTCAGTTTGCTCATCTGTGAAGTGGGGCTACCCAGCTGGGTCTAAACCAGCCAAAGAGGGTGGGGAAGCTGCCTCCCTCTTGCCTCAGGGCTGAGGCAAGTGAGCTCTTCAACTCTTCCTGCCCTCGTTCCCCTCACGTCCTGGCCTGGGAGGTGGAGGCAGGGCAGGCGCTACCAGGCCGGGTCCTGAGTGCTGCCTCCCCACGACCTCCCCGCAGCCACCCGCGAGTCGGCCTTCGTGCACGCCATCGCCTCGGCCGGCGTGGCCTTCGCCGTCACCCGCTCCTGCGCCGAGGGCACCTCCACGATTTGCGGCTGTGACTCGCATCATAAGGGGCCGCCTGGCGAAGGCTGGAAGTGGGGCGGCTGCAGCGAGGACGCTGACTTCGGGGTGTTAGTGTCCAGGGAGTTCGCGGATGCGCGCGAGAACAGGCCGGACGCGCGCTCGGCCATGAACAAGCACAACAACGAGGCGGGCCGCACGGTGAGCCCGGCTGCCCTCCCCAAACCCTGCAGGGAGCCCCCCGCCCGCCCCAACCCTTCCCCTCCTGAGCTGCCCTGGTCCCCACCCCACCCCTTCCGGCAGCCCTGTGGGTCGCGGGCTCCATTTCCCCTTGGCCAGGCTTGGCCTCCTCCCCACCCCACAGCCACTTCGTCTGTCCACCCTCCTTCCTCTTTGGGCAGTTCCTGGACTCCACCCCACCCGGGATGAGTCGGCCTGGGAGCATGGCCACCCCGTGGGATCAGGTACCACCCACCCATCCTGTGCACCTTGGCACGCGGTGTAGGGCTGTCAAGTCCTGGGAACCTGGCTTTGAACTCAGCCTCCACTCCCTTACTATGCTTGTATGATCTAGGGTGAGTCACGTTAAGTTCCCAGCCTCAGTTTCCCCATGTGTTAAACGGAGATAACTCCTATTTCTTTTTTTCTTTTCTTTTTTTTTTTTTTTTTGAGATGGAGTCTCGTTCTGTCGCCCAGGCTGGAGTGCAGTGGCTGGATCTCGGCTCCCTGCAACCTCCGCCTCCCGAGTTCAAGCAATTCTCCGGCCTCAACCTCCCAAGTAGCTGGGATTACAGGCATCCGCCACCACACCAGCTAATTTTTGTATTTTAAGTAGAGACGGGGTTTCGCCATGTTGGCCAGGCTGGTCTCGAACTCCTGACTTCAGGTGATCCTCCCGCCTCAGCCTCCCAAAGTGCTGGGATTACCACTGCGCCCGGGGAACAACTCGTATTTCATGCGCTGTGAGAAGTGGACATGCTGTCTACCCATGCTTGGGGTGTGAAGGGGGAGGGAAACATGGTCACTATTCTTTAGGTCTTGCCTCAGTCCCCATCAGTTCTCTTCCTGTCACAGAGGCGTAGAGAAGGCTGGAGGGAAGGGGGTGGACAGTGGTAGAGAGGGAAGGCCTGGATGTGCCCCTTCGTGGGGTCGGTCTGGCGGCCAGCTGCCACTCCTCTCCCCCAGACTATCCTGGACCACATGCACCTCAAATGCAAGTGCCACGGGCTGTCAGGCAGCTGTGAGGTGAAGACCTGCTGGTGGGCGCAGCCTGACTTCCGTGCCATCGGCGACTTCCTCAAGGACAAGTATGACAGCGCCTCGGAGATGGTAGTAGAGAAGCACCGTGAGTCCCGAGGCTGGGTGGAGACCCTCCGGGCCAAGTACTCGCTCTTCAAGCCACCCACCGAAAGGGACCTGGTCTACTATGAGAACTCCCCCAACTTTTGTGAGCCTAACCCAGAGACGGGTTCCTTTGGCACAAGGGACCGGACTTGCAATGTCACCTCCCACGGCATCGATGGCTGCGATCTGCTCTGCTGTGGCCGGGGCCACAACACGAGGACGGAGAAGCGGAAGGAAAAATGCCACTGCATCTTCCACTGGTGCTGCTACGTCAGCTGCCAGGAGTGTATTCGCATCTACGACGTGCACACCTGCAAGTAGGGCACCAGGTAAGGCTCTGGGAAGGCGGGGGAGGCTGGGAGCCTGGGCGCAGGGAATGGGGTTGTTTGCCCATCTCTTCTTCATGATGACCCCCTTCTGTTTCTAAGCTATCCAAGACACACAAATTCCCACAGCCAAAATAGGAAGCCAGGATTTTTCAAGCTTCCGTGGGAATGGTCCTTGGGCAGAGACTTGGTGGATTGCACAAAGCACAGATAAAAACCCAGTGTTGGCCGGGCGCGGTGGCTCACACCTATAATCCCAGCACTTTGGGAGGCCGAGGTGGACGGATCACCTGAGGTCAGGAGTTTGAGACCGGCCTGGCCAACATGGTGAAACCCGTCTCTACTAAAAATACAAAAATTAGCCGGGTGTTGTGGCAGGTGCCTGTAATCCCAGCTACTAGGGAGGCTGAGGCAGGAGGATTGCTTGAACCTGGGCGATGGAGGTTGCAATGAACTGAGATTGCACCACTGGACTCCATCCAGCCTGGGCGACAGAGCGAGACTCCATCTCAAAATACAAACAAACAAACAAAAAAACCAAAAAAACAAAATTCAGTGTGTGCACATTAGCTGCCAGCAATTGATTAACATTTTTACACAAGTTAGTTATGAGCCAGATCAAATTTTTGCATAGCCGCTAGCTGTCATTCTTGAGCATTCTTTGGAGATGTGAGGTTGGAAGCTGGGAGACCTGACGTCTGGTCCTAACTTTGTCGGTAACTTCCTGTTCTTTCACTTTTCTGGGCCTCAGCTTTCTTACTATAAAGTGGTGATGGTGGTGAGGGGCGGGGGGCAGTTTAAATACCTCAAGCAGTGAGCCAAAATGTTTCCTCTACCCCGAGGCAGAGTCAGTGTGCATCCACCTTGAACTTAGAGGGCAAGTTCTTGCACAAGCATACATCTTACCAACCTCAGGGAGGTGGGTGGGGGGAAGCGGCATATCAACCCATATCCTGACAGATCTGAAGCTTGGGTGGAGTGGGGAGCACTCTCACCGAGTTTATGGATGATGACGAGGAGCAGGAGGGATTCAAGTTCAGAGTGGCTGGGATGAGTAATCAAGGGATCAAAGGCTGGTGGATTTTGTTCCCAAGCTTCCCAGAGGTGGCCTGCGTGGGAGGCGCTATGCACTGGCCCTGGGTTCCACAGCACCCCGGGACAGGTCAGCATGGATGAAGAGTGGTCCTGGACCCCCGGGGTGGAAGGTTTTTAAGGCTGGGGTGCCATTTCTTCCTTTTCTCTCCACTGAGAAAGAGCCTAGTGTGTCGAGGCATAAGCACGGGTGTTGGAATTAGGCTCTGCCCTGCTCCAGCTCCTACCACTTGCCAACCGTGTGACCCAAGCAAGAAATTCTTCATAGACCTGGTTCCTCATCTGTCATCCTCCCCAGAGATGCTGTGAGGGACAAATGAAAGGACACCGGGGACAGGGCTTGGTTAATTGGGAAGCACTTCCCTGCTGGGTCATTGTTGTCTGGGGTGCTGATGGGCAAGAGCAGCCTGTGAAAGGGTAGAGTGCCCCCTCTACCTGCAGTTCCATAGGGCACCTCTGAGCTACTGGCACATGTCTGTGCCATAGGGAGTAGGGGAGGGAAGTGGACGGGCCTCTCTGAGATATGGGAGGTACATGACGTCATGGAGAAGAGCTCTGGCTGAGGGGCGACTCAGCCCATCTAGGAAGCCCCTCGGTGTAGCTCAAGTTCTGTCCTGGTGAGGAGAGTTCAGAAAGGCAGCAGGTGGCACTACCTTTGTCGGTGTCTGAACAAAAGCAGTGTGGGGAGTGGGAGAGGACGAAGGTGAATCCAGCGCCTCCACTCGTCCGCTCAGCTGTCTGGCCTGGGAGCACCAGTTTCCTCCTCTGTTCAGTGGTGGTGACAATGGGAGCCCAGCAGAATTTTGTTTTGTTTTGTTTGTGAGACTGAGTCTCTCTTTGTCGCCCAGGCTGGAGTGAAGTGCGCGATCTCAGCTCACTGTAACCTTCACCACCTGGGTTCAAGCGATTCTCCTGCCTCAGCCTCCCAAGTAGCTGGGATTATAGGTGCCCACCACCATGATCGGCTAATTTTTTTATTTTTAGTAGAGATGGGTTTCGCCATGCTGGCAAGGCTGGTCTTGAACTCCTGACCTTAAGTGATCCACCCGTCTTGGCCCCCCAAAGTGCTGGGATTACAGGCGTGAGCCACCGCGCCGGGCCAGAATCAGTACTCTTCATCAGCCCTCTTTCTCCCCATTTCTGAAATGGACAATGAGTGGTTTTTTTTCCTCAATCTTATGTAAAATGCTACATAGATATGGTTTCAAGATGCTGTGTCTAAGTGGTTCCTACCCTGAATCCCTTCTCTGTGGAAGCTCTGGAGACCTCACTCTGTGACCAGTGGAGGACACTCTGCCAACATGGTGCCCTTCTGATAAACACTCCCAGGCCAGCTCTTCTGCCTCGCTGAGCCCTGGCTTCTTCATTTGTGAACTGGGGATGAGAACTGTGTTCTGTGTAGGGTTTTCCTGTGGACTGGAGACCCTGCACATGAAGGGCCTGGCCCAGGGCCCAGGTGCTCACAGGGCAGCCACAGAGGCTCCTGGGCCAAGCAGAGCTGACCTCCCAGAGCCACCTCCCCAGGCGAGCTGCCTGCTCTGGAGCAATGGGCCCAGGCTCGGCCGAGACTCCGCTAGGCAAGACGGGAGCCTGCGGGACGCACTGGCAGGGATGGCAGGGGACAGAGTCGTTAGCTGTTCTCTTGTCTTTCCTGACAGTCTTGGCAGTGCAGGCAGGAGAGAGAAGGGAGTCGCAGAGCAGGCCCCGGGCCCTCCACACGGTGAGGAGAGAGCACCTGTCAAATGGCTTGTGTCCTTCCTTTGTGGGGAAAACACCTTTTCTGTAGCTTTTTGTAGCTTTTACCCAGTGTCTCTGGCTAACCATTGATTTGGTGCCTTATAAGTGCCAGATTTATTCCTCGTCACTCTGCTGTTGTGAACATGGCGAACTGGAAAGGTTCCAGCAAGAGTCAAGTGGCCTGGCTGCGCCCAAGTCCTGGATCTGTTACTGCCTTGCTGAGAGACCTTGGATGTGTCCCTTCAATCTGGCTGAGCCTGTTTCTGCCTCTGTAAAGTAGTCTTATCTTGGCCTTGTCAGCCCCCTAGAAGAGCTGGGGGTTGACTGGGAATGCCTCAAACCCTTTGTGAGATATGACTACGCAAATGAGTAAAATGAACACACCGCTGCTCCAATGGGAAGGAATTGTTCGTAATTAAGTAGGCTTTCTCCCATTTGGACAGCTCATTATCAAGCTATTTGGTGCAGTACAAAAACACAGCGCATGCCTGGCGTGAGCCCAGCACAGCAGTTGACTCGGAGTTGGGGACTGGGCCCTCGGCCGGGCACCATTTCTCCCATCCTGAGTGACCTGCTCCTGGGCTTCCTGTTGCCCAAGGCCCTCAGCTAGAGGTGGGGGAGGTAGAATTTCGATCCCGTTCTGTGGACCCGAAAGCCTTACTGCTCCTGCGAATCATACGACCTCCCCCAACGTAGGCCCAAAGCGCAGAGGAGAGCGTGGAGAAACCACCCAAGTCCTCATCACCTCTGAGCCCCCAGGGACATGTTCAGATCCATCAGCAGCCTCTGATCTTTGAACCCCAATGGGTGGTCTCTGGGAACATAATTATGTTTCTAATTCTTCCTCTTGATTTTCCCCAAGGGCGCTGGGAAGGGGTGAAGTGTGTGGCTGGGCGGATTCAGCGAAGTCTCATGGGAAGCAGGACCTAGAGCCGGGCACAGCCCTCAGCGTCAGACAGCAAGGAACTGTCACCAGCCGCACGCGTGGTAAATGACCCAGACCCAACTCGCCTGTGGACGGGGAGGCTCTCCCTCTCTCTCATCTTACATTTCTCACCCTACTCTGGATGGTGTGTGGTTTTTAAAGAAGGGGGTTTTCTTTTTAGTTCTCTAGGGTCTGATAGGAACAGACCTGAGGCTTATCTTTGCACATGTTAAAGAAAATAAAAATGAAAAAAAATTCAACTCCAACAGAACAGGCTGGGCTAATGTGAGCTCTCGGCCTGGCAGTCAAGACATCAGCATGGGCAAGGTTCTGTTTCCAAACTGCTGCTTCTGGTGACATTCCAAGACGCCTGGAGGTGGGAGTCCGGAAGTAGGACACACCCCTGCAGTCTCCTTTTCTTGGTCTACTCCCATTCAAATTTGAGCTAATTTCTCATTCTGATAAAAGCCATAGGTTTAGCTAGGATGAAGTGGTAGGGAGGTCCGCGGCAGTTGTTAAGAGTAGGATTTGGAGTTTGGAAGAACTGGCAGCTCAGGGTGGCCTGGTTAGCCGTTTGAAGAGCAGCCATGTGTTCTTCTCAGTCTCATTTTCTCTATAACCCTGTTCTGCACGAGAGGCAGTCAGATCTCAAAATCTTTTTCTACCATTCTGCAGTTTCCACCGTCAATGCAGTTTTTTTTTTTGTTTTTTTTGTTTTTTTTGGTGGTAGTGGACCTTGTAAATAGGTTATGTAAGGGGGCAAGTCTTCTCTAGCTCAAATGGCTTCCTAAATAAAGAAGCGGTATCTTCAGAAGGGGCCATTCAGTCCTTCCCAGCCCTGCTCACCTGCAGATTCTCTGTACAAATAACTCCAGGTAGAGCAGCTGGACTCCAGGTTACCTTAGTATAAGTTAGACAAAGGGTCCATGAGGGAGGAGCCATCAATTCCTGAAATTCCAACTTTGTGACCAGCGGATGGGGAGGATGAAAACCATCCCTTTGCTTCCTCTCCAATACGGACCCGTCTTACTGTGTCCTTTCCTCTCTGGGGCCGATGTGAGGAAACAGACACAGAGTTCTTTCCCCCAGCTCTTCCTCCCTCACCTGCATGCTGAGACAACTTCCATCCATGCAGTTCCCAAGGATCTGGATTAGAAGTTCAAAGGGGAACCAGTAGGCACCTACTCCCTTGGGTGAAGCATCTCACGGCTGAGTTCTCCCTGAGGCGTACTGGTCCAGCCGAGGGTCCTAGAGAAAGCTAGCAAAAGGGAGGCACATGGATTTCACAGTATGAAATTGGTTCAACAACTGTCTTAGGGAGAATCAGAAAGAAGAGATGCAGCGGGGTAATGAGCAGAACAAAGATTTTTCTTTCTCCCCCCTTCTCTCTGGGGTCTACCTAACCCTGACCTAAAATACCGGGGCAGCGATCTCCCAGCTGGTGCAGGCAGGCTTGCCAAGACGGTCGTCCAGGAGCCCGCCTTCACTCCTAAATCTGCTGGCCACAAGCCCTGCTAAAGATACACATCTCACCCCTCCGCCGAGTCTGAAATGCCCCTCCCCATCTCACCTTAGACTGAAAAGTTTTAAATCATGTCAACTGGATAATGCTTGCTTTATGTGAGACTACTTCAGCAGAATGGATACGAATTTTCAAAACAATCTTTTCATATCTATGTATTCTATATTAAAAGTGATAAAGTCATGTTTCTGGGGCGTATTCAAGTAGCTGACAAGTAATTATTGAATACTAGTACATGAGTGCATTGTAATGATTCTCGCCGTAGTCAGGTGATAGTATCCAACCGAAATTCCCTACCAACCTGCTGTATCCAAAGTTTTGTAAAAAGTTGTAGAAGTTGTTGATCTTTTTGATTTTATATTCAAAAAGTCTCTTTTTATAAATATTATTTATTATACAATGTATATACCTTTGAGTTAACTAAGATTATATATTATATAAATATATATATATTTGGAGAAAATATATTTCATCATGCAGTTTTTTTCTGTTAAGTCATTAAAGAGAAGGTAAACAAACCTAAAATGGATACATTGTACACTGTGTGGAGTTTCCAGATTAATGCTCGGGAGGTCAAGGATACGAGATTCTGAATATGGTGGCCTCAGCTAATTAAATGACCAAGTGAAGGTCATTTCCTCTGTTCTCTAAGCAAGATCATCAGAGATGTCACGGACAGTGGGTCTGATACACCACAGGACATTCTTAAAGGCTTCTTTTGTTCTAAGTTAACTTCTAACAATGAATTTCCAGTTTTAGAAAACAACAACTTGGGTAGTAATTCATTTCACAGACTCAAGTATTTTCAGTGTATAAATTAATGTCACAGGCACTCCTAAAAGATGTGGCCCAAGGCCAGCAGACCGCAGGGGTGGCCACTGCCTTAATCCCCTCCTCACTATGTTTTCAACTCCATTTAATGGGAAAATAGGATTTTCTCTATTGAAAATGAAACTTGACTGAAAATGGTCTGTCCCCTGCTAGCTCCACTGTGAGAGCTAAGCTGTAGAGGAGGTAGGTTGGTCTACAAGAAGAAAGGGTGTGCCCTGGGCTGTGGGCTGTCTGGAACAAGTGTCATTTGAAGTTGGGTTGGGGTTTGCATAGAAAGTGCCTGCCAGTGGGCATGCTCTGGGGATGGGCACCCTCTCAGATCGCCGCTTCACAGGACCCACTGGAAGCTCACAGGTTATGCCTTCTCAACAATGAGATGCCACAAGTTGGTTTTATGACAACAGACAATCCTTTAGTTTTCAGACCTACCCATAAAATGTCACCTTTGGTTTATTCAGCACATTATTTCAGAGAATAACAAAAATGTTTTTTCTTTTTCTTTCTCCTGATCTACCTCAATTAGGAACAAATCTTACCTCACTACAAAGAGAAATAATGAGAACAGGCTGGGTGCGGTGGCTCAGGCCTGTAATCCCAGCACTTTGGGAGGCCGAGGTGGGTGGATCACTTGAGGTCAGGAGTTCGAGACCAGCCTGGCCAACATGGTGAAAGCCCGTTTTTACTAAAAATACAAAAATTAGCAGCTGGGCATGGTGGTGCACGCCTGTAGTCCCAGCTACTCGAGAGGCTGAGGCAGGAGAATCACTTGAACCTGGGAGGCGGAGTTGCAATGAGCTGAGATCGCACCACTGTACTCCAGCCTGGGCGACAAGGCGAGACTCCATCTCAAAAGAAAAAAAAGAAAGAAAAAAAAGAAAAGAAAACAGGAAAATAAAGCCATGAGCCGCCTATGGTGGAGGCAGGCTGCTCTGCACTACATTCAGACCTCTGACCTGAGGTTAGGAATAGCCACCAGAAGTTCATGTTTTGTCCATGATGTGTCTTTAGCCCCTGAAAAGCTGAAACCACAAAAACTGTTACGCTTCAGCTGTACAACGCATTGGACACATACAAGATACAGATCTCCTCTACATCTTACGGTCTGGTCATTTTTATTTCATTTCGACTTTTTATTTTTCTTTTGCATAAAGGTAATGCAGGTTGACTACACCTTTTCTGAAATGCTTGGGACCAGAAATATTTCAGACTTTGGAAGATTTGCATATATACAATGAGGTGTCTTGGGGATGGGACCCAAGTCTAAACACGAAATTCATTGGTTTCATATGCACCTTACACACATAGCCTGAAGGTAATTTTATAAAATATTTTTAATAATTTTGTGCATGAAACAGTTTAGACTGCATTTTGAATTTTGATTGCCACCTGTCACACAAGGTCAGGTGTGGAATTTTCCACTTGTGGCATCCTGTCGGTGCTGAAAAGTTTTAGATTTTAGGGCCTTTCAGATTTTGGATTTTTAGATTAGGGATGCTCGACTGAACTTACCTATCCCAGAATTCTGGGTAGTTTTTCCTTTTTTTTTTCTTTTTGAGATAGTCTTCCTCTGTTGCCCAGGCTGGAGTGCAGTGGTGTGATCACGGCTCACTGCAGCCTCGACCTCCTGGGCTCAAGTGACCTCCTACCTCAGGCTCCCATGTAACTGGGACCATAGGCATGTGTCACCATGCCCAGCTAATTTTTTAATTTTTTTTTGTTAGAGATGAGGTCTTGCTATGTTGCTCAGGCTGGTCTTGAACTGCTAGCCTCAAGTGATCCTCCCACCTCAGCCTCTCAGCGTTGGGATTATAGGCATGAGCCACCCCGCCTGGCCAGTTCTTTTTCAATCAATAAGATTGCCAAATATTTAAATGGTCCCTATTCATACTAATGAAGAGGATTTGTAATCCTATGATTAGTTTTTAATTTTTAAGAGACAAGTGTCTCTCTATGTCACTCAGGAGTACAGCGGCATGATCATGGCTCAACACAGCCTTGACCCCCTGGGCTCAAATGAATCCTCCTCAGCCTCCCAAGTAACTAGGACTCAGGCGCACTCCACTATGGTAATTAAAAATAAAATCTTTTGTAGAGATGGGGTCTTGCTGTGTTGCCCACTGGTCTCAAACTCCTGGGTTCAGGGGGTCCTCCCACCTCAGCCCCCCAAAGTGTTGGGATTACTGGGTGAGCCACCACGCCCCGCCCAGTCTTATTTGATGGTTAAGGAGCATACAGTTTATAGCTGTGCTTGAACATGGAGTTTCTCCCTATGTGTAAGTACTTACAAACGTCTAAACACAAGAGGACGTTGTTTAAAAATCTGAAAGAGACAACATAATGAGAAGTTATCTTTCAAAGCAATATTATTTTATGAAGAAAGAAGGGAAGGAAAGCATGTGAGACAGTTCAAGGATGAGGGGATGAGGTACAAAGAGGTGGAAGGAAAGAAGGTAGGGAAAAAGCAGAAAAGCAAGGAAACATGATGGCGACATGATTCTTGGTGTTATCTAATGCTGTCTCCCGTGGTGGCCCTGGGCACAGGGACATGTTCTCGTGTGTGTGGCTGGTCTGCACACTCGAGTGAAGTCAGTGCAGCTACGCATTGCTGCTACACTGCCACTGTTTCTCCTAGTTTAACAGAGAACTTTCTAGGAGGCAAAAATTTCTTACCATTAATCTTATACTCCCAAAATAGTGAGATAGAAGTTGTGTGGCGTCTACGCTGGGAAAATTTCAAACATGATCCCTCCCTGGATATTTTGTCTTCACCCACTTGGGATGCTTGCCAATCACAGGCGCTATCTCCCGCATCTTCATGCCATGGTGCCCGTCCAGCACACACCCTTGTGGGCTCATCTCCAGGACCCAGTCTCGGTACGGCTTGCCAGCTGATGAGAAACTCTACATCATTTTGCAATAAATTCTGCAATTTACCTGCTTTCTTGAACTCTCATACACACCCTTCCCCAGTCACTTATTTTATTGTTTGAGACAGAGTTTTGCTCTCGTTGCCCAGGCTGGAGTGCAGTGGTGTGATCTTGGGTCGCTGCAACCTCTGCCTCCCAGGTTCAAGCAATTCTCCTGCCTCATCCTCCCAAGTAGCTGAGATTACAGGCATGTGCCACCACGCCCGACTAATTGTGTATTTTTAGTAGAGACGGTGTTTCACCATGTTGGTCAGGCTGGCGTCGAACTCCTGACCTCTGGTGATTGCCCGCCTCGGCCTCCCAGAGCTCTGGGATTACAGGTGTGAGCTACCGCGCCCGGCCGTCCCCAGTCACTTCTTTAAAGAGGCTATGGACCAAGTTGTCAGGCAAGGAAAATGAAATCCTGCTTTCACCTTCTGTGTTTGGGCTGGGGTGGTTGTTTATAGCTGACTCACTGTTTCAACAAGTCTGTTGATCAGGATTTGATTATTGTACACACTTCAATCTACTCCATGATTTTGTGACTTGTTGCTGAAACTTTTAAAGGGGAGGCTGCAATTTTTAGGATATGAAAAGACAGCCTTAAAGTAAAAACATATTTCCGACTTTAATCACAATTATGCAATTTTTCTGTGTGACATTGAAAAAAAAAAGTGTCCCAGTGAAAATGTACAAATTTAGAAAGGATAAAATAACCTCCTCTTTTGAGGTTTTGATCTCAAAAACATCTTATGACAAAAAAATAGCCGGTTAACAATTCACCCATAGATGAAGAAACCTAAGGCAGCAGCTAGCTGGAGTCTCCTTTGCTTCTTCACAGGCTGTTCTGTAATCTCATACGCTCTGCTGTACAGCACTGGCTTTGAAGAATATTTGGGTAGCTTCAAGAACCCGCCTTCTCAAGGCTATGCAGGGACCAGGTCGGCCTCACAGTCCTCCTCCCAGGAACTCCCGTTGTGGAAGTTCTTGAAGCTGGCCTCTTCCCCACAGGGCCTTGTGGATTTTCTGAGCTGCCTCCTGTCCTAACCTGAGCCAATGCTAAGGATCAAGGTTTAGGAGGTTAAGAGATCTGATAGCTCAGAAAAATGTAAAAAACTATGGAGGATACAAAAGTGAACCATGTGAAGCAATCTCACTGAGCGCCTTTAAGTTCCTTGGTTTGTACATTTCACAGAAAGGAGTAGTTCTAATTGAGTGGCAACTCTCCTTTCTGGTTTATTACTAACCTTGTTTGTGGTTTAGGTACCTGAGTTGATGTTTTTTTTCTTTTTCTGAGACAAAGTATTGCTCTGTTGCCCAGGCTGAGTGCAAGTGGCGTGATCCCGGCTCACTGCAACCTCTGCCTCCCAGGTTCAAGCGATTCTCCTGCCTCAGCCTCCTGAGTAGCTGGGATTACAGGCATGTGCCACCACACCCGGCTGTTTTTTGCATTTTTAGTAGAGACGGCGTTTCACCATGTTGGCCAGGCTGGTCTTGAACTACTGACCTCAAGTGATCCACCCACCTCAGCCTCCCAAAGTTCTCAGATTACAGGCATTAGCCACCGTGCCAGGCATTTTTTTTTTTTTTTTTTAGTAAGATAAATAAGTATAAAGCATAAAGATGGTTGTATACTAACTTTTTCTGATACTCTAATGATCTGTTTTTAAATAACTGTACTTTCTAAATAAGAGATTTTTAAAATAAAAATCATCCCTCATGTTATGCTACTTGTAACAAAACAAGGAGAGGTTTCTTTCCTGAGCCCCCTCCTCCATTCCTATTAGCTGTTCATGTCGTTCTATATGAAACACTGGTCTACAGAACATTTTCAAGTATATTTACTCTTTATTGCATTCCTTCATTTGCATTAAACAATATATTTTTCAATATAGTTTTGGACAAAACACAAAGACATTAAGCTCATTTAACAAGAGACATAAGTTAACACAATGTGTGCTGCTTTCATGAGGAGGAAAGAGGCAAGATCTTACAGGAATCCAGGATACTGGCCACCAGGAATCACAGGATCTCACAATACAATCCACTTCTTTAAAAGCCACAAAATAAGCTAGGGAAGAAAACCCAAAACAAAGAAGATATGACATCCAAGTCTCCACCAAAAGTATACAAATAGCAAGATTTGGAGATGATCTGCTTTCTCACATGGAGACAAATAACAGAGGAGCCACACCCAAGTGCCACTGTGGCCACAAGCCTCATGGATGGCGTGTGGGGTAAACACCTTAGGATGGCTTCTAATTGCTTGTCCTTGCATTTTAAGTAGCAGTGGGGAGAGAGAGGCACGCTCCATAAGTCTCATCACCAACTATGACCTAATTAAATTCCCGCTAAGTCAGTCAGTTATAAGACAAATCACCCTCAAAAGGACTCAATGGGTGCTTCCTTTTGGAAGAAGTGTGTGGAGGGTAAAGGAAATGTGTTCAGTGTATTGGAATGGACAATAAAGGACTGAGGGAGAGGGCTAGAAAATGATTGATTTTTCTGGAGAATAGTGTTTTATTTAGACACTAGATAGTACAGATCATTTAAAATAAAGGATAAATTCTAAGTAAGTCATTAAGCTAAGGAAAAAGCAGTGATACTAATAAGCCTTAATATTATACTAAGGAATTGACCCACTTGGAGTTGGACACTAAGTATTGCCGAGAGGTTTGTAAATTACTTTAATAACTCCTTTCTGTTTGGGGGTGTACGCTTTTTCCATACCTATCTTTCACATGTTTTTAATAACATCTACTAAGTGGTAATAATGAGCATATCTCTTACCACAGAGCAAATTAGTTATACTAAGGGGAAGTCACAACCAACACTGTAGTCATCTGACTTTCTATTAAGAAAGATCTGACTGCAACTTGAAAATATCTCTGACAATGATTGAGAACAGCATTTTAGAGATTCAATGCCTTGTTTCTTCAGGCAAAGAGAATACCAGTCTTGTAGGAGACCTTTAACCAAACACCCAGTGACCTTTTAGTGTTAGCTCAGGACAGCTGTCAGAGGATCTCTGGCCCACACCTCGATTTACTAAGCCAGGTTTGCAGGTAGAAAGTCTGCCTTCTAATCGGCCAGCTGTTGTCATGCAACATTCATGACACTGACTGAGAGTTTTCAGGGGTGATGGTGCTAGTAGAGAGCTTGAAACGTGTAGTGTCCACAAGTACTGGATGGTTCCCACACAGAGGGACTGAGCAAGAAGGAATCACTTTAGCCTGCATGGGAAGGTAAGCGCAGCATTCTAAACCAAATTGACACCTTCCACGAGACACTAAGCTATCTCAGTACGCATAAGGAAGGGAGATTTATTGCACTAATCATGCAGAGCGAGCACGTGTTGAAGGTAGAGAACGTTCCACTTAGTCCAGTATCTTGAGTAAGACAGTGAAGATCCCAGGCCATCTTCACCTTGGTCACTTCCCTTGGTCACTGTGTGTTTCAAATAGTTCATTTTCAATCAAAATCAAGGGGGCTACTGCAAAAGAAATACCAAAACACGAAAAACCAGATGAGGGTCTGTAAAAAACTAGTCATCAAAAAAAAAAAAAAAAAAAAAAGATCACTAAAAGCTTCTTAATGGTTATTCTACATTTCCCACTATGCATTTGCTATTAGATGAGCACTTCACAAAAGAAAATGGTCACAGCTCCATGCATGTAAAAGCAGGTTCCAATAAATATGTACCATTAAGTTTTTCCTGCATTGTGACAAGGAAGTTTTGCGAAGCAGGACAGGGAGAGCAAACCAACAGTACAACCAACTTCCTTGCTTGGTCTCTCGGACCTACAACACAGCGAAGAATTCAAATAAATGGAAACAAACTTATCTAGGAAAGCAACTCTTAGAATAGGCACAGGGATTTAACAGGGTGGTAAGTATGGTTGATGGTCATTAAATGTTGTGTGTACTTACGCTCCTTCTTCTCTTAAGAGGGCCAAGAATTTTCTCACACGGTATTCAGGATCCATCTAAATACATCAGAAGAAATGAAGATGGGTTAATGGTACCTTCTAACAACGCTGCACTTGCTTCATGCGAAGGCAGTGTTCGGTTTCACACTTCATCAATGCTCTGCTAGGTCAATGAATGTGTTACCTGCTCCTTGACCAGCATTCTCACACAAAACAAAGCAGATCACATCATTTGGAGGAAGTGAATGGGGTTTTCCAGAACCACGTACACTGGGTTCCAAAAGACCCAAGCCCACTGGCCATCATAGGCACTTGGGCCAGGCGTGCCCTGTGCTGGTGCCTGTGAGGCATTGCTGTGAGACTGGACAGGGCCATTCATCAGAGTTCAAATGACACCTATTTCATCTGTTGAAGGTGTAAAAGTCTACTAAAGTCACAGCAAAGTAGAAGATACCAAGTTGAGGTTAATTCAACAACTAAAAAATAGCTTATTAACTCTACATAACCAACAATATAGCTTTTTTTAGCCTCAGTATCCGTCATATAGTTTCTTCTTTGTAGTAACAAAGTTGTGCTAAAACTAAAAAAATGAAGAGTACTGCTGATTCCTGAAATCATCTCTAGATGAATCTGGGTCTCCAGATGCGAACAAAACATCTGCAAAAGTTTCATGAGTCTAAGAAAAGATGGCGCAACTTTGTTTCAGGTGCTTCGTTCAGGTGGTTATTATTAGCTATCTCGACTGGTTTTCATTTTCTATTCATATTTATACTAACTTGTTAAATGTACTTTATTCTCGTAGGCCCACAGGAGATACGAAGTTATCTAGAAAACAATCGTTAAAAACATCTTTAGTTCCTGAAGATGAATTTTTATTGTAAGAAACACACCTAACTTTTAAAATATGTTTCAGAGCAGGAGTCTGTTTCCCAAGAGGGAACTCCCTGCCCTCTAGGAATACCTTTCAAATGCTCAGTGCAGCTGTGGGGAGATGTGCAATTGGACTCCCCCTCCAACCACAGATTTTTTTTTAAGATTTCTTCTATCCCAGAAAAACACTGAACAGAAGTTTCAAATGTAACAAAGGTAAGAGGTCAGACTACAAAGGACTAAGAAAAAGTGTGAATAGCTAACAAAAGAAACATTTTTCCTTTTTGGGAATAGAATTACATATGAATCAATTGTCAAGTTCTTAAAAAAAAAAAAAAGGAACTGGCTGGAGCGCAGTTGTAGTTGGTACTTGCAGTTCTTTGCCCATTAAATATATTTAATATGTGTGAGCAACAACTTACTGACTTGCCTGTAGCTATGGAATTAAAAGTCAGGAGAAAGGGAGGAAAAAAGTAATCTAGATAAATGACTTTATTCCCTCAGGTGACATCCAGTCAGAGCAGATCCTCGGCTCTGTGCAAGTTTTAACAGAATCGCATGTAGTGAACAGAGAGGTAACATGACTTATATTCTACAAAACTACATGCCTCTTCACTTAGGCTCAGCCTCTCTAAGGCAGATCTAAAGAGAATTCACTCAGCTGCACGAAATCCATTTGACATGAAGGAGTTCAAACTCAGAGGCCTATGAAATGTCAGTCGCTGAAGATTAGGCCTGAGTGCCCCACTCTCACTCTCTACCCCACATGCATAAGAAGCATTAACTTGATCACTGACGTGCAGGCATCAAAGGAAGGGAAAGGGATGAGGGTTGGGGAAAAAATCCACATAGTTTCTTCTATGCAATTATTGAAAAAAAATTATACTGAAACTTAAAAAAAAAGGAGCTGACAATCTGACAGATTTATCTTTTTTTCAAGGAAAGAGCCAATACACCTGTATTTGCACTTTTACCAAGAATAAGTCTAAACAAAGTGGTTAGTCTGTAATTTTAATTTATGGCTCATAATGGAAAATAAATTAATTGACTTAAAAATAGTCCAACTGAAAGCTCAGTAGATTAAATTAGATTTCTGAAAGCCACAAAAATTTTATTTTCAGATAAATTTACCAGAGAGGATTAAAAAGCATTCACTTCATGTTTCCAATTTGCTATTGGTCCAAGAGCCTATTTCAGATGTAACTGTGAAACAGAAACTTCACCTCTGCCGCTCACTGCCCACACTAGCAGAATGCAGGACCATCAGTAAGTAACACATGATGCCTAGAATACAGCCACTCTGTCCACCTAGAACCAGAATGAATTTACAGTTATTCATCCAACAGAAGTTTACTGGCTGGGCGCAGTGGCTCACGCCTGTAATCCCAACATTTTGGGAGGCCAAGGCGGGCGGATCACCTGAGGTCAGGAGATCGAGACCGGCTTGGCCAACATGGTGAAAACCCATCTCTACTAAAAATACAAAAAATTAGCCAGGCATGGTGGGTGGGCGCCTGTAATCCCAGCTGCTCAGGAGGCCGAGGCAGGAGAATCCCTTGAACCTGGGAGGTGGAAGTTGCAGTGAGCTGAGATCATGCCACTACTCAAGCCTGGGCAACAGAGCGAGACTCCGTCTCAAAAGAAAAAAAAAGAAAAAAAGTTACCGGGGGCCAGGCATAGTGGTGCATGCCTGTAATCCCAGCACTCTGGGAGGCTGAGGCAGATGGATTACTTGAGCTCAGGAGTTCAAGACCAGCCTGGGCAACATAGTGAAACCATGCTTCTACAAAAAATACAAAAATTAGTTGAGTGTGGTAGCACACGCTGGTAGTCCCAGCTACTTGGGAGGCTGAGACGGGAGGATCGCTTGAGCCTGGGAGGTCAAAACTGCAGTAAGCCATGATCATGGCACTGCATTCCAGCCTGGGAGACAGAGCGAGACCCTGTCTCAAAATAATAATAATAATAAAAGTTTACTGAGCACCTTCGTATGTGTTGGCTCTGTTCCAGGGGCTGTGGACTCAATAGTAAGAGCCAAGGTCTCTGAACTCGTAGGGCTTGATAGGGAGATATTTATCAGCTACCTAGTATGTCAGATAAGGACAAGAAGACACAGCATGGGCACATGGAAGGGTGGAGTTCTAAAAAGAAGAAAGGTAAGTTGCCAGGAGATATGAGAAAGTCCCAAAGAAGTTTCATCTGTCTTTGCCCAGGCAGCACCCTGGGGCTCAGTTTTCTATGTGATTCTGGATGCTTCAACCCTACAGTAGTTTGCATGAAATTTCTAGGAGCCCAGCCAGGGACAAATATACAGATCCCAAGTCTAGACTGCACAACTTAATTAACTTGTCCCTTAAAACAGTCTCCCAGACACCATTTGGTATATGTGCGGTCGCTTACTGACTTGAGGTGCAACACCATCTCTTCTCCATCAATAACCTGGTGATGTGATCTTGGATAATTCACTGACAGCCTGTGGCTCACATAGTATCCTCATCTCCAAAATGAGGCGGCAGAAGAATGACTGCTCTTTGAAGTCTTTTCTAGTTCTAAGATCTAGTGGCTCCCTAAATTAAAACTAACTTTATAATCTTTCCTTCCATTTTTGAATTTTAAGAAGTTAAAAAGTAATGTTAAGTGATCAATCTCAGAAGCAGGCTACTAATACCAAATTAAGTTTGGAAATAACATAAGAAAATGAAAACTTAAATTAATTAAAACCTTGGCAAAGGAAATACTGAACCCTCCTGGTGTGTCCTGAAGCTTTGTTCTGTCTGAGTCATATGGAGAAGGAAGTACCTTACCTGTAGGGACATCTCGATCAGCATTAGTAACTTCTTGATTCCTATCCAGACCTTCTTCCCTTTGACTTGCTGTGCAATTGTGGTGCGTTCCTTATCCTTGAAGTTGCCCAAAAGCTACAAAAACAATAAACAATAATCAAAGCACTTTTACAGTGAACACATCAACATTGGTTAACTCTATTTACCTTTAAAAGAAGAGTGATAAGAACTACCTAACTGTTCAAGTTGATAGAATTCTCTCCTATTTTAAAATCCAGTCTGACCTTCACCTTCCTAAACCCATTAGGTGCAATCATGAAAGTGAAAACTGGTATCTTAAACCCTGTTTTCTTATGGACTGCTATGTAACTTATATTTGCTGGGGAAAAAAATAGCTCCAATACGTAATAAATATAAGTTAAAATTTTTAACATTCTTTTCTAGGAACAATCTGTATGTGTCAAAGCAAACTACCTTTAATTCTCTTACCCAGCTTCTGCACAAAAGCTGTGTACATGGGTAACCTGAAAACATTTATCATATAGATAAATTTCAATTTTGTTGGGGGCCTTTAAGAAGCTTTACTGACTCTACCACTGCTGAACAACTCAGTAGATAATATTTTCCAATAGAGCTCACCAAGTTACTTGTGAATATTGATATTAAAAGTTAAATGAAGAACATTCTTTTTTAAAAATGACTGTCATGTTCAAAAAATTAAGAAAACATTTCTATTTCTAAACTTGTTAATAAAGTTCCTTTTACTTCTGTAGCTTTTTTTTTTTTTTTTTTTTGACATTTTTAAGGCTTTAATCATTGTTCCAACTTACTAAATGCAAGGAAATGTGCTAAAAGCCACTATGGTTAATTTTTCTATACAGTGATTACCTTACCCCTACACTACCACCCATTCAAGTTTCTGGTCCAAGTAATCTATATACATCACTCATGCTGGA
Organism: Pongo abelii; assembly: GCF_028885655.2. NCBI lineage: Eukaryota > Metazoa > Chordata > Mammalia > Primates > Hominidae > Pongo > Pongo abelii. The sequence goes on along the minus strand of NC_072004.2, from coordinate 76,724,374 downwards.
TATAGAGCAATTAATTCCTGGCAGTTTGTAGCTGCCTACATTGAGGAATGGGAAATTAACTCACTGTCATGTATATTCATCTTTCTCCTCTAATTCCTGAAAACAACTGGAGGTACAGGTTGAGTATCCCTAATCCAAAAGTCTGAAATCTAAAATGCTCCAAAATCAGAAACTTTTTGAATGCCAACATGACAGTCAAAGGAAATGCTCACTGAAGCATTTCAGATTTCCAGATTAGAGATGCTCAACCTAAATATAATGCAATATTCCAAAATCTGAAAAAATCTGAAATCTGAAACACTTCTGGTCCTAGGCATTTTTTGTTGTTGTTAGAGTTTTGCTCCCTCACCCAGACTGGAGTGCAGTGGCACAATCTTGGCTCACTGCAACCTCCACCTCCTGGGTTCAAGAGATTCTCCTGCTTTAGCCTCCTGAGTAGCTGGGACTACAGGTGCCCGCCACCATGCCCAGCTGATTTTTGTATTTTTAGTAGAGACAGGGTTTTGCCATGTTGGCCAGGCTGGTCTCGAACTCCTGACCTCAAGTGATCCACCCGCCCCAGCCTCCCAAAGTGCTGGGATTACAGGCATGAGCCACCGTGCCTGGCCTAGTCCCAGGCATTTTGGATAAGGTATACACAACCTGTAATATCCCCGGGTCCCATGTTCCAGATTAGCATAAAAACCAAACACCAGGTATAACGTGGTACTACTTATTTCAGCCTCAATTCCTTTCTTATAAACAGTGTGCAATCCATTGACTCATTTTTACCTCCAAAGCTTCCAACAGCTGCTCTCCTGTGGCAATGTTGGGCACGTGGATGGTGGTGCTGAAAGCGTTAAGCATTTCCATCTCCTGAAGGACATCTTTGCGGCTAGTGGTCCCAATGATAAGAAGCTTGCGGCCCTGATCATAGGGAGAAAATGTGTTAAAATGTACATAATAAGACTAATTAGGAAACTACAGTAAGCTTGAACACAATTTGCAAAAGCCATTTATTTAATCTTGCCGATGCAAATGATTAGGCAAAACAGAAGAAAACAATTCAGGATTTTCCTGAAAATCCTGAAAAAAGGTACCAACAACATGATTCAGAAAGTGGCAACATGTGAACAGCTCCTTCTCATTCACATCAATAAAACAATGGATTAGTAAATCAGGAAGATACACAAACCAAATGGAAAGATACTGACGTGTATGTATGTAATTCCTTCCTCAGAGCCAACATGGCACATGTATGGTGGGAATTGGGGAAAAAAAGATGAAATGAATAGAAAGTATGTGGCGCTGGCTTTACAAGGCTTTAGTACACTTTTTAGAAGGAGCAGGGTAATAAGAGTTTATATTTATGCAACAGTGAACTGTAAAAGGCATGGGCTAAAGTGCTTTCCATAACTGTCACATTTAATATTTTTCATTTTTACTTTTAACCCCAAAATATTAAAAAAAAAAAAAGTTTAAAAACTATGCCAGGCTTATGCTACCATTCTCAGTTCCCTTTCTTCAAAGGCAACCATTTTCAGTTCTCTTGGCTTTTCTTCTTATATTTACTTCCTTATCTTCAAATAATAATGTTACATTACTAGTTTTAGATTTTTGTTTTCAGCTTTAAATATGATTTACTAACTTCCTACCATGGAAGATGGGGATTTATTATTAATTTTGCACTACCTCCCTTCCCCCACCACATGCCCCTTTTTAAATCCTTCCAATACAGTTATTTCACAGTCTTTAGTTAAATCTATATTCAGTATTTATTATGTTTATACAAATGTGGTTTACAGGTAGGCCATGCAGAGTACTATTCAATTTCCTTTCTTGAACAACATTTTGTTTTACTGGAGTTAATTGCCTTTCTTCCCTTTGCTTAGTTTACCAGGTACTTGTCACAAGTTTGTCTCTAAACACAATCACAAGTGTCCTTTCAGTATGTTCAAACACATTACATAGTTTAAAGTTGTGTTCTTGAAGAAATTCCCCTCCAGGAGTCCTCTGTGTTCACAGTTCAATCTGAAGCGATGACTCTCTAGGCCTGGGGCACAGCTGTAGTTCTGGAGCTTTCCTCTCTCTTCTGTTAGATTCCCTGTATCCCAGCCTTCCTTTTCCTCATCTATTCCCTTGTCTGTGCTGCATCTACCCAAAAGCTTCCTCAGAAAGAGTGAGGGAGGTAAAATTTTAAAGACCTTGCATGTCTGGAAATACCTTTATTCTAGCCTTAATATTGTATCCTTTGTCTTAATAGTTTGGCTAGTTGTAAAAAATAAGGTTAGAGGCCAGGTGCGGTGGCTCATGCCTATAATTTCAGTGCTGTGGGAGGCCGAGGCAGGTGGATCACCTGAGGTTCAGGAGTTTGAGACCAGCCTGACCAACATGGTGAAACCCCATCTCTACTAAAAATACAAAATTAGCTGGGCATGGTGGCACGTGCCTGTAATCCCAGCTACTTGGGAGGCTGAGGTAGGAGAATGCTTGAACCCAAGAGTCAGAAGTTGCAGTAAGCCGAGCCGAGATCACGCCATTGCACTCCAGCCTGGGCAACAAGAGCGAAACTCCATCTCAAAAAAATAAATAAATAAATAAAAAGGTTAGAAATAATTTTTTTATCACAATTTTGAAGGCACTGAAGGCTAAAAGACAAATGCTATCTGATCTTTGATCTTTTGTTTCTAACCTTTTTAATACAAAACTTTCAGAATCTTTTCTTCATTCCTATGTTCTGCAATTTGAAAACTACATATCCTAAGATGGTTCTTTCTATACTCATTTTGCTGGCACTAGATTCCTTCTTTCTAAACTGGAAATTCCAATCATTCAGTTCTAGGAAATACATTTCCTTGAGATTTACTCCCATTCATTTTCTCTGTATCACCCACTGGGAATCTCTTAGTTGGATACTGATCCTCTAGGACTAATCTTCTAATTTTCTTATTTTTTTACTCTTAGTTTTTATTTCTCTTTCTAATACTTTTCAGGTTAGTATCAATTTTATCTTCCAACCTTTACACTAACTTATTTTTCAGTTCTAAGAGCTCTTCTTGTTTTCTGAATGTTTTCTTTTTTAACTGCATCCTGTGCAATTAAAATACAACATCTTGTTTTAGATCTCTGAGGCCGGTGGCTCATACCTGTAATCCCAGCACTTTGGGAGGCCGAGATGGACAGATCGCTTAAGCCCAGGAGTTTGAGACCTGTCTAGGTAACATGGCGAAACCTCATCTCGACAAAAATACCAAAATTAGCCGGGTGTGGTGGCAAATGCCTGTAGTCCTAGCTACTTGGGAGCCTGAGGTGAGAAGATCGCTTGAGCCAAGGAGTTTGAGGCTGGAGTGAGCCGAGATGGCACCACTGCACTCCTGCCTGGGTGACAAAGTGAGACTCTGTCTCAAAAAACAAACTTGTGAATATTACAGATTGCAAAAATGACGTTTTCTTCTGTTCCTTGTTTTGTCTGTTTCCTATGACTTGCCCCTTTTTCCAATTTGTTTTCTGGAGGCTTTCCTCAAGTGTCTGGTGATTGCTGGACAGCTATTCATATTTAAGAGCTAAACTATGAATGGAAATTCTGTGTCCGGGGGCTTCACTATAGGATGATCAGGTAAGACCTGGCTGATTATTGGGGGTCCCTCAAAGGTCAGTATGTGTAAATTTTTCCCAGAGAAGAATCTTCCAGTCTCCTTCCCAAAGACTATAAAGCCTCGTTGCCAGCATACTGGAGTCGACGGTAATGTTTCTGGGTATCTCGCCATTTAATAGGGATACCTCCACTTAATCCTCTTTGTAGTATGGCACCTCTCCAGATCAGTCTCTCAATTAATTTTCATTATAATCATGAAAATTCAGTACTACTACTATCCCCATTTTACTGATGAAGCTATTGAATCTCACAGATATAAGTCATTTGTGTTCAAGGCCAAATAACCAATACATGATGGAGCCAAGACTGGAAACCAGATCCAGACCCAAATCATGTACTGCCTGTCTTTACAAAGAAAAACACATTACTAAAAAAGTTTACTTGGAAAATGAAAGAGGAATAAGTTTTAAACTTATGTCACTAGATTTATAATACACACTCAGTCCATAGATATGTCTTCAGTAAAGACTGATCATTGAACCTATACACAGATCTTAGAAATTCAGAACATTAAAATAAATGGGCTATCGGGAAAAGATTTTAAGAAACCAAAACAATTTCAATTTGGGTTTGGTAAACATTGCACCACTACTGTCAATAAGACACGTTAGCCTTTCTCAATGTTACTCATTGTTTTTATCCACCTGCTGTGCCAAGAATGGGCAATGTACCACCATAAACCAATGCAGATCAAAGAAACAAAGTTGAGACCCTCTGGTACAATTAGCCATTAGCTTAACAGATGACTGTGCAAAGAATATGAGATAGAAGTACACCTGTGAGTATTTAGATTAAAGGGTACTCATTATTATTATTTGAGGAATCAACTAGGAAAAAATCAAATGCTTATCATCAGACATTTACCAAGTTCCTAGATGAATATGCAACAGACCTTCCACAGAAAGACAGATGCAAAATAGATAATTATAATACAATATGGAAAGGTGGAGGTATAACGCACAAGGATGTCAGGTAGAGGGAAGAAACACGTGGCAGAGAAAGCTTTTTCTGGAGGAGATGATACATGGGTTGAGTCTTAAGGAATGAGTAGGTTGATTAGGAAGATGAAGGGGAAGGACATTCTAAGCCAGAGGAACAGAAATACGTAAGTCCAAGGGCAAAAGAACAACAAAAGCTGGGGTGTTGCGGTAATTACAGTCGAGTAAAAACATACGTTTTTACTATAACAAAAAGTGGTGCTGTTATATTTAAAGTATTTTTTAATACTAAATTCTAATGGCAAACTTGGGAACATAGCCCTAAAGGCTAACAGATGCCAAAGGCCACACATGCTGATATGTCCTCAGTATGATTAAAGGTAACTGTTACTTCTCTTTTTTAGCTTTTTAATGTCCCATAGTCCATAATGCAAACCTCCTCATCTTGCTCGTCTCTCACAAAGGACAATGTTGGCCCTAGAAGAGTGGCACTGAGGAAGAAGCTTCTTACTCATTCCAGAAAGCCGGACTTTTAAAATCACTGCCAGTTTCCTCATGAGATATTCTCTTACATTAACAGTGACTATGCTCTTCAAAGTGTTGAAAGATTGGGAAATGTAGAGCAACTTATACTGGAGACGCTAATTTATGTTTTGCTTTCCTTCTTGTTTAACAAGACTCCAAACACTGCAAAGAGGTCATGACCCAGGCAAGTTCGGGTCTTGACTTGTAAAGCGTCATCTTTAAGAAAACATTGAAAACATTACCAAATTATTAAATTGTGCTGGGCCATTTTGCGTATCAATTAGTGGTAGTGCTCGTAAGGAAGCTTTCTCGTGAAAAACAGCCCTGAATGTATTAAAGTGATAAACGGCGTGGGGTTCGTCTGAAGGAAACGCTGCCAGCAGCATGAAATGGGGACGCAGCTTGAAAAATAAAAGCGGTGCTCAACCCAAGAGGGGACCTCCACCTTCCTAATGTGGCCACCAGTCTTAATGTCCACAGTGCCCAAACGTGCCCCTTGACGGAAAGCAAAAAAAAGCAGAGTGATAACCTATTTGGGAAAAAAGAAATTGCTCCCAGCATACTCTTTACTGAGATTTGCTAGTCCTGATGCTATAAAGAAAAAGCCTAAGTAAAATGACTATCTGCCAATCGGATTATGATAAACATTGTTCCAAGGTTAAATAAGTATTAGTTAACTAATTCTTAGTACCATAAGCAGCAACTCAGGTGAAAACATTTCCATGAAAAAGGCAGGGCTCAGTCAGGTGTTGATCCTTCAAAAAAAACACTTCTTTACATGATGAAGAATGAGCGAGTACTAAGCAGCATCTAAGCCTTTTGCCACACAAAGGACCAACCAGATAATCCACACCCTTTCATAGGTCTTGCCCATTGATTGGACCCAATAAACTGATTTGTAACAAAAGTTCATGTGGAAGAAAGCTTTTTTTTTCTTCCCTAAATAAAAATGCCACTAATATAATACTGCAGTGAAATGGAAGGGCTGATTTCAACCTATGAACAAAAGTAAAGTCAGTTATGCAGGAAAGAAAGGCCATTCTTTCCATATCATTCAATGCTGAGCAAGTGTAATACACCCTTGGTAAGAAGAATTAACTGTGAACAATTGAAAACCCTGAAATGGATTAAGAAGTGAGTTTAAAAGTGCAACTCAAAACTGCTATGTGCTGGGGGCATTAAACTTTATTTTCTGCTTATTAGAATCTGATGTTTTTGTAAATGAGAGTGAAATATTTCAGAATATTAAGCATTTGTAAATCTGGTAAGTAAAATATGAAATAGACATTAGCCAATTGGAGCATTAACAATAATTTACTCCTTTTAGGTACTTAATAGAATTATGAGATTTGGTTTGTGCCTTCAAATAAGTTACAATTTAGCTGGGAAAACCAAATAAATATTCAGGGAACACAACCAAGTAACACACTTGCAAATACAAACTAATCATGGCGGAGGGCACCCGGCATATGGGGACAGTTTCCTGGAGTGGGGTTATCTAGGAAGGTTATCTGTAGTACTGCAAAGACAATGACAACAAGTAGGCACTGGCAAGGCCCTTGAAAAGAAGGGACAGGTCCTGAATGCGCCTAAATCCTATGTGTGTGGTAGAAGCAGCTGAGCCAGAGCACCAAGGCTGAAAATGAAGTTGTTTGCAGACACGGGGAGGGAATAATCAGCAAAAGGCAGACTCGGGATGCTAAACTAAGGGAAATATTTAATATAAAAAGCAACAGGAAACCAGAGAAGGTTCTTGAGGAGGAAGACCTGTGATGGAGAAGAGGGTCCTGGCAGCCACAGGCAGGAGGTCTACCTCTTAGGGGCCTGTGAGGAGCTGCTGCCCCAAAGACAGGCCAGTTGTAAGAGTGAGCATCTCCAGGGACCATGCTGCACCTTTTAACCAGTGTCTTATGCATATGATGTCCTTTTTAAGGCAAGCCCAGGGCTGGCAGAAAGCAATGGTGAGGCAAGTCCCCTGATGGACAGGTAGCTTGGTGCAACAGAAGTAGAGGCCCCATCACTCACAGCTGTGTGATTTGGGGTAGATTATTTAACTTCTTAGAATCTGTCTCCTCCTCAACCGTAAATATGGGATGAGAAAATTCTACCTACTTATGAGAATGGAGTGTGAGGTGGAGATTGCTGAGGCGGGGTCTCTGTCATCACAGTCAGAACAGGCAAGAAGGAAAAGAAGCAAGCATCTGAACAGGTGGGCTTCAGAGGAACCTGAAGAACAGTCCTCTGCCTGTGGTGTCAGGAATCCACACGGTTAGGTCAGGTGGGTGAGGGGCGGGATGCCTGAAAATCCCTCTCTTCCCAAAAACAAACACAGGGCACTGGCAGCAAATGACACAGAGAGGCCAAGGTTGGCTCTGGGTTAGGGAAGATGAGAGCTCCCATCTTCAGCTTCACAAGGGTTACTGTGAGGCCCAGAAGAGTCCTGAAGCAAAAGGTCAGACACCCCCTCCGAAGGAGTCATGGCAGTGGGGTGACTCATGGAGAGTCAGAAGGACTCATGGCAGTGTGGGGCCTCAGGGAGAGGCAACAACTTCTGAGGAGGAAATCGGCTCAGAGCCAAGAGTGAGAAGCTTTCCTCGTAGAGGTCCTTTGGTCTATCACTTAACCTGGCTTCATTCTTGAAATAGGAATAATTTTTCATATTTTCTTAGCTTGTATTATTCAACAGAGACCCTTAGAAAAATTCTACCTTGCCATAGTGCTTCTCTGCATTTATCTTCAAGCCAGAATCTTGTTTCTAGCCTGTCAACTCCCCGATGGTAGAAACCACGTATCATCCATCTGTGCCCCTGCAGTACTCAGCATGGCATGCCTGGCACACAGGATTCCTCTGCCTGGAATGCTCTTCCCTTCCATAGCCACACAGGCCTTTCCCTCCAAGTCAAGGACCTGCCTGAATGTCAGCTTTTCCACAGGCCAACTCAATCCCCATGTACCTCCATTTAAAACTGCAACTCCCCAACCCTTATCCTGCCCTTTTCCTCCTCCAGTTTGGATTGCCTTTTACATACTATATACTTACTATATTTACTGTATTTCTTGCTAGTCCTCCTTCATCAGGACAGGACTTAAGTCGGTTTGGCTTTACTGATGTTTCCAGGGCTAGCATACTGCCTTGCACAAAGTGCAAAGTTAATAAATATGCATTGAATGAATGATAATCCCAGTATAGCTTTCAAGGGTAGCAGATCACTCCTTCATTATTACTTTCTGGTCCTAGAAAAATGCACATTATATTAAGTGTCCAAAAGGAAAATAACTATCATTTCAGAGTCTACATCTCTGAGCCCAAAGTGTTGATAGTAACAAATTTTAAAGAAAATAATCTAGAATGAGTGGCATGTATGCTTCGTGCCAAAGGCTGGCTTATCTCTTTTAATCAATTGATTAGCTATTGACTAGATAACACAGACTTCTCTAGCAGAGGAAAGATAAGATTCATTAGCTGTCATTAACCTAAGTTAGTGAGATAACAAGTACTATTGGCCAGTGCAGTGGCTCACACCTGTAATCTCAACACTTCAGGAGGTCGAGGCGGGTGGATCACGAGGTCAGGAGTTGGAGACTAGCCTGACCAACATGGTGAAACGCTGTCTCTACTAAATTAGCCAGGCATGGTGGCACATGCCTGTAATCCCAGCTACTAAGGAGGCTGAGGCAGGAGAACGCTTGAACCTGGGAGGCGGAGGTTGCAGTGAGCCGAGATGGCGCCACTGCACTCCAGCCTGGGCAACAAGAGCAAAACTTCGTCTCAAAACAACAACAACAACCAAAACCAAAACCAAGTACTATTAACATCTCCTACAACTCTTGATTTCGCCAAACCAAGTGAAAAGATCGACTACCATTAAAAGCAACCAGAGACAGTGAAGGGAGAGGAATGGGGCCTCTTTGCATGCATTTCTGATTTCTCTTGTTTAAATGCCTGTAACTTTTTCTTTTCTTTTTTTTTTGCAGTTAAATGTTTAAGCTGAATACCAAAGGAAGGATGTTTCAAATAAATCATGCCACAAGTAGGCAGGCAGCTATACTTAAACTCTCCATTAGATTTTACCCTGAAGCAAATTCTTAGTCTACTTCTTTGTAACCATCCTCATGGTGCTGCAGGCAGGACAGAAGACAATAAGGGGGGGAATTCATGATACAGATTGAATATGAAAGGAGAAACTCAACCCTTAATAATTTAAAATACTATAGGCAAAAGCAGACTTCATGATATTAAAGGATATTTAATTCCAATTTGTGAAAAAGATACTGAATCATCAGATTTTACATTGGGAGCAGCTCTTAAAGATTACCTCATTCCCCCAAACCCCCTCATTCTCTGTCTCATTTTGCAGATGAGAAACCTGGGGTGAGAGGTAAAGTGATCTGTCTGAGGCTCTCATGTCCAGTGAGGGAGCTGAAACTACAGTTCAGGCCTCATTGCTATTTTCACTATGCTTTGGGGTCCACTGTTTTTATTTGTGTAATTTTAAACTAGATTTGGGGTCCACTCTTGCCAAGCCCCATATCAGCAATGGCTGATCTCTTAATTTGAGTTAGGGAGATTTATTATCTAGAAATAATGACCTCTGTGCTCTTAGGAGAAAAGGTTAAATAAATTAAGAAGATACTGAGGCGGGCAGATCACCTACGGTCAGGATTTCAAGACCAGCCTGGCCAACATGGTAAAACCCCATCTCTACTAAAAATACAAAAATTAGCTGGGCGTGGTGGTGCATGCCTGTAATTCAAGCTACTTGTGGGGCTGAGGTAGGAGAATCACTTGAACCCAGGAGGCGGAGGTTGCAGCGAGCTGAAATCGTGCCATTGCACTCCAGCCCAGGCAACAAGAGCAAAACTTGGTGTCCAAAAAAAAAAAAAAAAGATAAAGTTGCACTGACCATGCCATAGTATTCTTAATACCTTAAAGGAAGGGTTCTGTGCATGCTCTCTCATTAGAAACTTAACTAAGATGACCACACATTAACCAGCAAATCCAAACTCCCCACTCTTATATCCATAGTAGATTTTCCCTACCTATCTCAGCTTTTAGCTTGATATATCCTAAATTGACCTCTGTGTTCTAATCAGGTCAATATTCTCCTTTCTAATTTAATTTTTACCTCTGTGATTTTTATCCATAGCATTTCTGTTTATTAAAATGCTTTCTCCAGTTTTCTGCCAATTTGCAATTGTCTCTTATGTTCACAATGTTTCAAAATTTGCCTTCTCACCATACCCTGCCCTCATTTAACCCTACAGAGCCCACTTTGCTCCTTTAGGCCCCGACCTTCCAGAACATGAATTCACTATGTCCAGTAATAATGCCTTCCTTACCTGGAGGACAATCTGCTAAACAATTTCAACTACCCAGAGCACAGCCAAGAACCAGAAATAAGCAAAAATCCTCTCACTCCTAGTACTGAAAAAACAACGTGAGGTTCAAGTAACTTTAAAACTGACAGGCAAGGACAACTTACCCACTAGACACAGTGCCCAGGGCCTATGAAACTTTGAGGGACCCATGAAAGTACTATTCTAATTTCTTTTAAAATCAGGCCAGGCCTGTAATCCCAGCACTTTGGGAGGCTGAGGAGGGCGGATCACTTGAGGCCAGGAGTTTGAGACCAGTCTGGCCAGTATGGTGAAACCTCATCTCTGCTAAAAATACAAAAAATTATCTGGGTGTGGTGGTGTGCACCTGTAGTCCCAGCTACTTGGGAGGCTGAGGCATGAGAACTGCTTGAACCCGGGAGGCAGAGGTTGCAGTGAGTTGAGATCACGCCACTGCACTCCAGGAAAAAAAATATCAGAAAAAAAGAACTTTTTGGTGGAAGAAAATATTAACATAGTAATATATTCAGCTTTGTACCAACAGGTGGAAAATGTAATTTTTTTTCTTAGTAGAGGAAGGGGCCCACAGGAGTCAAAATGGGGCCCTGCTCTCTGGAAGGCCTCTCCAGCTCTCACTGCAGCCCAGTTTTACGTTTTTGTGTTTTTTTCGAGACAAGGTCTCACTCTGGTTGCCCAGGCTGGAGTGCAGTGGCATGATCTCCACTCACTGCAGCCTCGACCTCCTGGGCTCAGGTGATTCTCCCACTTCAGCCTCCCAAGTAGCTGGGATTACAGGTGTGCACCACCATGCCTGGCTTTTTTTTTTTTTTTTTTTTTTTTGAGACAGAGTCTTGCTCTGTTGCCCAGGCTGGAGTGCAGTGGCGTGATCTCGGCTCACTGCAACCTCCACCTCCCGGGTTCAAGTGATTCTCCCACCTCAGCCTCCTGAGTAGCTGGGACTACAGGCGCCTGTCACCACACCTGGCTAATTTTTGTATTTTTAGTAGAGGCAGGGTTTCACCATATTGGCCAGGCTGGTCTAGAAGTCCTGGACTCAAGTGATCCACCTACCTTGGCCTCCCAAAGTGCTGGGATTACAGGTGTGAGCCACCGTGCCCGGCCTTTTTTGTATTTTTAGTAGAGATGGGGTTTCGCCATATTGCCCAGGCTGGTCTAGAAGTCCTGGACTCAAGCGATCCTCCTGCCTTGGCCTCCCAAAGTGCTGGGATTATAGGCATGAGCCACTGCGCCCGACCACAGCTTAGTTCTCTTACTGTATGAACAGCTCATGAATCCTGGTGGTTGCCTGCCTTAATTTATAGCAGATGAAAGCAGCACACTGGAAAAAGGAGTCATCAGAGGCAGGCCAGCTGACACAACTCACTTGGATTCTGCAAGTAACAGCTGATAGCAAAACCACTAAAAAAAGAAAAGGTACAAAAAACTCAACAAACAGGGCACACTGTATCTACCTAACAGGCACCAGGACAGAATCCTGTATATTCCAACAGTTCCTGCTGAGTCCCACTCATGAAAATACTGACCCATCAATTATGGTTTGTTATGATGGTCCTTATTCATTAACATACAGTTTATTATACTTTGCTTCAGACACTAAGAATGTATGTAGCAATTTTTTTCCTCTTAAAAAAGGCTAAAGTATAATAATTGATATTTAAAGAGGTTAAGCTTCAGTCATTTAGGAAAAAATGAAGCCTATAATTTCTTATGAATTCCTATTCTTCCCTCCAGTGAAACTATGCCATATGAAGCCTAAGATAAGTACACAGAACATATCCTCAAATTCTCAAGTATCATTTTGTACGTTAATTAAAAAAACTTAGGCTGGGTGTAGTGGCTCACACCTGTAATCCCAGCACTCTGGGAAGCTGAGGTGGGTGGACTGCTTGAGCCCAGGAGTTTGAGACCAGCCTGGGTAACACGGCAAAACCCTGTCTATACAAAAAATTTAAAGATTAGTCAGGTGTGGTGGTGTGCACCTGTTGATCCAGCTACTCCAGGGGCTGAGGCGGGAGGATCAATTGAGCCCAGGAGGTAAAGGCTGCAGCGATTGAGACTGCGTCACTGCACTCCACCCTGGGCAACACAGCAAGACCCTATCTCTAATAATAATAATAATAATAATAATATGCTAATTTTGGCATAGGTAAATCCTTCACCTTCTCTCTCCATTGCTGCAGCGCTTGTATTCCTTAGCATGGCACAATGGCCCTGACTAAATCTCCCTTTTACTCATCTTTCAAGACCAGGATCAAGAACTACTATTTGTGAATGATTTGCATATCTTCTCAGGTAAAATGGACCCCACTTTCCTTTATGTTCCACTGGAACCACGTAACATATAAAACCTAACTATATGCATCATGTTTTCACATCTTTCTCCCACCCTGGATTGTGACAGGGACACCAGTTAGCTTCTGCATGGATCAGAGAACACACACACACACACACACCCATAGGTGAACAAATTAGAAAAAAGCAATCATCTGGGTGAGTGCGGCCACCCTTGCTTCCTTCCCCAAGCCCCAGCACCTCGTATGAGCTAAAAGGCACCCTCTTCCTCTTGTTCAGTGCTAGGGTTGCTAGAGAAAGACCTGAGTATAAGTCTGACCAAAATATGGGATATGCTGATGCTAAAAAATTATGTGATGTTTTTCTGAAATTTAAATTTAACTAAGTATCCTATATTCCTATCTGCTAAATCTGGTAACCTTACTCAGGGCAGATTCAGTCCCAAACCAGGGTGGACTCCCTGGTGGGCAGCATGTGGGCTGGATGTTAACCTTCATTTGCTACTTGTCCTGTGCCCACCTTGTGCACAAACTTCACAATTGAACAGTGTTCTTGGACTGTGAGCCGTCTGAGGGCACGTACAATGTCTTATTCATCTTTCTATCTCTATACTGAGAAGGATTTCTTAAATGTACATCCTGATAAAAGCAGATGTTCCTTAAAGAAATGTTTTAAACTTCTATGTCAAAAGACATATTTCTGGTGAAAAAGAAACTTCTGATCTCCTTTCAATGAAGCTTAAGACAACCATTACCATCTACCTTGGTCAACTTTAGTCACACTGGCATTCAACCATGGTAAGTTTAGATGGGAAGCACAGCACTGAGCCAAGTGCCAGGTGGGTTTCCCAGGACAACCGTGAGAGTTAGGAGGCACTTGCACACTTTTACTCCAAAACCCACAGCATATTTCAGATATTCAATTAAATCTTCAGTCATAAAAAGAACAAGGTTAAAAATATATTATACATAGACAAGCTTAGATACAAAGGTAGTCTCATTTAACCCTAGTGGTTAACAGCAAATTAGTACCAAAGCAATGGAATTAAGGAATTTTGACAGTTATACTGCTAAGTTAAAAATAATTGTATACACATTTTTTATTTTTTCCTGATTATCAAAGTAACATGTGCTTATTGTAGAAAATCTGTAAAGTACAGGAAACAATAAAGCAAAATAAAAAATAAATCACCTATAATCCTACCATCCAAGATTAACAGGGTAAGGAGTAGAGGGAGGGCCAGGGCTTCTGGCCATTGTGAGATCCCCAAGGACACAGGAAATCTCCAAAGATCTGCATTCTTGTTTCTGGGACAGAAAGGTAGGAAAGAAACTGTGAAGCACCACTTTGTTGCACCATTAGTTAGGAGAAAAGCGGAACTTCGGCCACAAGCAACAGGTGGTGGTAGGGAAAGGAAGCAGGTGGGCCAGTCCCTGGAGGCTGAGGACAAGTATGACCTGGTGGTGGCCTACTGATCTTGGCAATTCCTGTCTCCACTTCCTACTTCTTTCTACAACAGGAATCCCTAGTCCCCAGACCACAGTATTTGTCTTAGGATGTAGGAAACGTCTAAATTTCAGTGAGTGAGAGATGGGGAAGCAGGTTTCTTTTCCCAGTACTGCAAATGAGGGAAGTTGGGTTCGGGCATTCCAAAGCGGGAGCTCTGAACTCACTTCCTATGGAAACTTCCTCTATATAGCAGTTATTATACGTTCTTCAGTTTTTCTATCTTACAAGCTGAAAAGGTTCTGTGGACTATCCAAAGGCAATTCTTTTTTTGAGACAGAGTCTCACTCCATCCATCCAGGATGGAGTGCAGTGGTACAATCTCAGCTCACTGCAAACTCCGCCTCCCGGGTTCAAGCAATTCTCCTGCCTCAGCTTCCCGAGTAGCTGGGATTACAGGTGCACACCACCATGTCCAGCTAATTTTTGTATTTTTAGTAGAGATCGGGTTTCACTATGTTGGCCAGGCTGGTTTCGAACTCTTGACCTCAAATGATCCACCCGTCTCAGCCTCCCAAAGTGCTGGGATTACAGGCATGAGCCACTGCGCCTGGACAGCTCACGTAGTCCACTAGTTTACAAAGGGCTTCACTACATATTATCTTAGTTGACCCTCAACAGAGTAGGTAACACATGAGGAATTATCTCTATTTTACAGATGAAGAAATAGACACCAAGAAATTAAGGGACGTTCAAGGCTATAATGCCAGATGATATCTGAGCTAAGACACAGGTTTCGTTTTTTTTTTTTTTTTTTAAAACCTCAAGTTCAATACAAAGAGTAAGTTCTACAGAAAGGGTGCTCTTAACTAGAGTCATGGCACCCATGGAATACTATGATGCTATAATCCACACCTTTCAGAAGCTAATGTAATGCCACAGTAACTTATTTAAGGCAACGGAGCTGGAAGAATACATTCTAGCAATGAAAAAATATTTCATCTCAACACTATTAGCATTTCTCTGATGACTAAAATTTAGATATTTAATTTTGAGTTATCAGAAAATGGCATATATATCTTATAATTTATTCTGGCATTAATATCTACTATAGATGTGCTCTACCAAAACCAAAACAAAACCCTATTTTGAAAATTTGATTTTACTCAGCAGATATCTGTAGCAATGTTTTATAAAATAATTTACTTCACTGTTTTTTGTTGTTGTTTTGTTTTGTTTTTAGAGACAGAGTCTTGCTCTATCACCCAGGCCAGAGTGCGGTGGTGGGAATCGGCTTACTGCGGTCTTGAACTAATGGGCTCAAGTGATCCTCCTGCCTCAGCCTCCCGAATAGCTGGGTCTACGGATGCTCACCACCAAATTCGACTAACTTTTTTTTGTAAAGACCGGTCTCACTATGTTGCCTAGGCTGGTCTCGAACTCCTGGCCTTAAGCAATCTTCCTGCCTTGGCCTCCCAAAGTGCTAGGATTACAGGCATGAGCCACAATGTCTGGCCTATTTCACTGTTTTTGATACATTTGAAATTAATCTACATATATATGTACTATATATATATGTTCTTTAATACCGTATATCTGTGTAGTCCACAGGTTTACAAAGGGCTTCACTAGGCATTATCTTAGTTGATCACTATACATTCACTATACATTATCTTTCTGTCCAGGAAACAAGAACACAGATCTTTGGAGATTTCCTTTCGTCCTCAGAGATATGTATATATACACATACACATGTTCAATCTACAAAGGACTTTCCAAGAAAATCTACTATACTAAGCAAAGTATACCTAAAGAGAATATTATAAATACAGTAGCTATCTAATGTCACTGACTTAATAAGCAGGCCACTAAACTGTCAAGCATCATTTTTTTTTTAAATAAAAGAAATAAAGCCCAATGCAAAAGTCACCACATCAGTGGATTAAAATTAATGTGTCTGGCAAAATGACTAAGCCTCTTTCCTAAAGTGGTTATATATCTTATTGAGTCATATCATAGTCATTAGCCAGAGTTAATTTTGAACAAATAGATGGAGAGATACTCATGTTTAGGCCTGCATGATTTGGAGTCTCTTCCATTATCTGCTTATTTCACTAAAGCAACCCAAAGCCTAAAGAGTTGCTTAATATTATCAAGGTACCAAGATGTCCTAATAACCATATCTGAAGTAAGACTGCTAAGATGTTATGTAAAGACTACATGAAAGCAATATTGTCTAGAGACTGCTGATGTTAAAAACAAAACTCATGCAGAAACAAGTGTGTCTACCCAAGTCCCCATCCTGAGAATGCTGACAGTTTCTTATTGGTTCACACCTTAGGTCCTCCAAGCTTTAAGCTGTATTTCTCTCTTATTAGGTAATATTCCTAGGTGTCAGAGCAGCGAGGAAGTTACTATTCTCAACATCATCATAAAATTTAGCCAGAACACTAATAACTGTTAGGTCTGAGTTCTACATCAGTAATACTGCTATGACGTTGGAGTGGTAATTCTTCTTTTGTAAAAGTTTAAAGTTTCCAAAGAGTTTTCCAATTGTTGAGCTTCAAGTGAGTTATACCTGGACTAAGATATCAATTCCTGCCAGCTGTTGGGAAGGCTAGAGCCCTGGCCAGTTGTGAGTGGCCTCATCCACTTACCCAAGTGTATCATCAGATGTTATCATTTTGTATGCACCATGATCTAAAAAGGTTGGGAAGCACTGAACTGAGGAAGGATTGCTCCTCCATAAATTACAAGGCTACCCTGTTACATACAGATGAGGTTTTCCAGTTTGATGCACAAAAGTGTCAAATAAACCCAGCATTAAACAGTGAGGTTAATAGGCTTAACTACTCTCACACTTGTTGAGGAAACTGGGAAATCATGTCATTTTACAGCCCAAGGAGTTCCTTTTCACTCTGTCTCTCAAAAAGAAAAAAAAAAGGTGGCAGAAGAGATCTATGAGGAAAAATCAAGCCACTGGTCCTGCAGGCTGCAGGAAGAGTTACCTGGCCTTACCACTCACTACTGCTTCCTCCTTGACATTAAGACCAAGGCTTTCATCCTCCTGATCTTGAAAAGCACATTCCCCTCAACCTCCATAAATCTGCAAAACTTGAAAAGAGCCCCAGTGTCATCAAGTAAAAGAGATGGCGTTAGGAATCTCACTGGAAGGAGGGGTGTCTTCAAGCCTCTCACTGCTAAGCCGGACATTTCCTAACACTGGACAAATTGTACGTCCAGCTCAGGGAGGGTGAACTGCAGTGGTCTTTTACCCTCCAAGCCAATTGTTAGCTTTTCACAGGAATCAGCAGGGAAGCACATGTGAAACCTCTGTGTGACAGTGAGCACCCCCATGCCTTGTGTGACTCTGCATGTAGATGAAGCAGGCTGGGAGCTTTCTTAGCTGCTGCTGCTGAGTTCTCAGAGAAGCCCTTTTCTCCGGCTTGGCTCCCTGCTGGGACAGCCCTTTTCAATTTTTCTATCCCCTCTCGATCTCTTCTCCTGCAGAACACAGGGAAACTTGATTGAAATAAAGACCTAGGGAACATGTTTTATTTTCTCCTGTTCAATCCATTTTAGAAAAGCTTTTAATTGGTTTTAAAAAGATGCTAAACAAAATGTGATGATGTTTTTCAGTCTTCATGAACTGCAGATACCACTTTTTATACTTTCAAAGGGCTAATAAATCAATCATGAAATTAACTCTGCAGCTAAATTTAAAGCAAATCCACTGAATACCAGGTTCATTAAAAATCTATGCATTTACTTAGAAAAATTTAAAATTCAAAGAAAATTATCCTAGTAACTGAAATCTGACTTGAATTTTTAGTTCTACACTGAAAATCCAAGACCAAGGCAATCACAAAGGGAAAAAAGGAGGGCTTGGGAACCAGTTTTAATAAGCCAATTTACAAGAAGGGAGGGGGTGGTGGGGGAGGGGTGGAAGGAGAAAAGAGAATATCTGGATACATAACAACATAGTGCCCCTGAAGGGATTCTTTTATTTGAGCATGTGCACACATGCACACACAATTTTTCTGTGTGAAAGCTGGAAATACAACAAATGCAAAATTGAGGATTCTGTGACTGATATGATTACTGTATTGTATATAAGTATAGTTCCTCCTTTTAAAGAAAAATGCTCACAACTTTTGTTTTCTTACCAGTAATGAATATTTTTCTATCACTCTATGCATTTCTACAATATTTAGCTGAATATACCTTTAATATTTAATTAAAAACATCTGAAAAAACTATATGCTAATGGTTTGACAAAGTGAATGCTTCCATTTTACAATGACTAATATTCTTAACACTTGGATCAGCCTGAAAATTTCCCCTTATTTTCTTGAGAGAATATAAACATTTTAAAAAGCAAGGTGGTATGACAAAGCACATTTTTATTTTGTTAAATACATGCCAACTAGAAATACTACAAATATTAATTTATCCTGTCACTGATTCATGTATACTGCAGGTAATCTGGCAGTCCAGGTCAGAGTCACCAAATTCAGATTAATGACCAGATGGTATTCCCTTCAGAGAGAACCCCTGCCATTTCCAATCACTAAGGCAACCACATCTCTTACTTCTTACATATTTCTATATTCTTCCTCTTCAGTCCTTAGATAAATTCATTCCATGTTCTTTTTAAATGATCCAATTCCTCTTTCTCCCAAGCTGGGCCATGTACCTTGGATGCTTATCCCTCACTTCTAACTCTATGTCTCCTTTCATCATTTAATAGCTTCTAAACCACTTCTAAAAAATGTAATCGCTTGAGATATGGTTCACAGAGCACACAGTTTACCCATTTAAAGTGGACAATTCAGTATTTTAGTATATTCACAGATATACACAACACCATCAAAATCAATTTTAGAGCATTTCTATCACTCCAAAAAGAAACCCCATACCCATTAGCAGTGACCTCTCATTCTTCTCATTCTCCCCTCCCAGCCCTAGGCCATCCCAAATATACTTTCTGTCTTTATAGATCTGCCAGTCCTGGACATTTCACATAACTGGAATCATCCAATATGTGGTCTTTTTGACTGGCTCCTTTTGCTTAGCATGTTTTCAAAGTTCATTCATGTTGTAGTATGTAATGGTACTACTTTTTTTTTTTATTGCTGAGTAATATTCCATTATATGGCTATACCAGATTTTATCAGATAAATGTTTAGTTATGAATAATGCTGCTATGAATACTCACATACAAGCTTTTATGTGGACGTATGTTTTCATTGCTTGTAGGTGTATACCTAGTGGAATAGCTGGGTTATATGGTAACTCTATGCTTAACCTCTTGAGGAACATTCTTACCAGCAGTGCATACAGGTTCCAATTTCTCCACATCTGCGCCAGCACTTGTCATTATCTGACTTTTTGATGACAGCCATTCTAGCAGGTATGCAATGAGTGGTATCTCACTATTGGTTCTGACTTGCATTTCTCTGATGACTAATGATGTTGAGTACCTCTTCTTATACTTATTGGCCATTTGAACTTTACTTATTTTTGAATGTTTTCACTCTTATCATACCCTGTCTAAATATAAACTCCAGCAATGTGAAAACACTTGAGCCCACTAAAATGAAAAGACACTGAAAAAATTTTTTTTGTTGATAAGGTATTGGTGAAGCACGTATGTATATAAACCTCTATGCCATTGGCTGTGAGATTTAAAAGCATAAGATAATGTTCCTTCCCTCAAAAATCTTACAATAAGTTTTACAACACAGAAACAATTATTCTTAAATCTTAGTGTGGCAGATCATTCGTTAATAGTTTCTGTTTATTTCTGTTAGTATCTACTTTGGATCACAAATGCTTCTCAGCCAAGGGGGTGTACCTCTGTTTAAATCAATGTGTATAGTATTTAACAATGTAAAGAACAAGAAGTATAAGATAGCACTGAAGTTAATCTTCCTTCTCCCAAGTGACTTTTAGCATAAATTATTTTCAGCTAAAAAAGAAGAAATATTTTAAGAAATAAATTTAAATGCCTAGAAAAAGTCCCACATTCTAATAGTTTTTAAAATTAATATGCTGATATAATAAAGTTTTTTTGTGTGTGCATAATATATGTAGATGTTGGGGGTAATTATTTCTGTTTCAGCAACTTTAGATATATACATTTACTTATTTATGAAAATATTGGAGGAATCATGATATATGTAGATATTGGGGGGTAATTATTTCTGTTTCAGCAACTTTAGATATATACGTTTACTTATTTATGAAAATATTGCAGGAATCAGAGAAAGGGAAAATACACTCACCTCTCTAACTTCACCCTTAGTATAAGCTAAGACTCCAATTACTAGGAATGATGGTTTATGAAAAGCTGATTTAAAAATCCTTCCACAGTACATATATGTTGCAAATTTTCAAGACTGTTATAGGTTATGTTTCTTTTCATTATTTTAGAAGTTAAAAAAAACTCTAGAAAAACCAAGACAAGTCATTTACTTTTAAGTGCAAAATACACGCACATATATAACTGTTAAATTAAAAATTAGATTCACCAGTTTAAGAGTAAATATTTTCCTTACAGATTAGTTTCTATCTCTAACTTTAAATATGAGATTCTCATACAGACATTAAGATGCTTTTCAAGTCAGTGCTTAACTGCTTTGTACCTGCCTTTGATTGGCATTTTTCAGGGTTACAGCATGCAGAATCAATCAAGAGAACTCATGTTCTGTGACACAGCCAAACATGCTCTGGCAGCCTCTACATAATTAACATATTTAATCAACCTTCATAGGTTGGTTTTAAATTTGTTAACCCCAAAATCACAAGTCTCTAATAGCCACATCAGTAAAAATGCAACCACAGGAATCAAGATCCTGGCTATAAATTCACTCCTCAAAAGTGCCACATGACCCAGGAAAAATAACTCAAGATCATCTGTTAAAAATAGTTTTTTTTAACTGCCCAAAGAAAATAAACCTAAATATCCCCATAAACAAATTTTTAGGAAAACCCATGAAATCATAAATGAAACATATGGGAATATATTCAATGCCTTCTCTATTAATATCATAATCTCCCTTGGGAGTTGGAGGTAGTAGGGATATGTAATATGGTGGAAAACTTACAAAACAACAAAATACAATGTTAATTGTTGTATGCCACACAGAAACTGTGGGATTTTGATTTCTTCAGAAAAGGAATGGAAAAATTCTGTTGAGAAAATAATTTACCTTAAGCAGAAGTCAAGACCAGATGACCTTTCAAAATCCTTTCAACAACAGAATTTTATGTTTATGATAACCTGCTTATTTAAAGATTGCACCATTATATGCAATTTACTGAAAAACTCTTTGTTAAAATATTCCTTATTAGTAGTATTATTTTACCTGAGGAGGTGCCTTTTTCAGTAAAACGAGAAGGGCCTGTAATACAAGATTTGAAAATCGAGGGCCAATAGGGACATAATCTGGAAAAGAAACATTATTATGTTTAGGGACTTGATACACATGTACGTATTCCAAACGCTGTTTTTTTTTTTTTTTGCATCAAAAGTAAACACAGTCCCTACATAAGCAGAATATGTATAGAATAAGAAAAAAATTTTTAAAGAGTAAACAGTCTTAAATAACAATCATACAACTATTTATAATAAGAAAAAATATCTCTAATAACCTAAATGCTTAAAATATAAGAACTCTTATCTGTAACTTTTTTTTTGAGACAGGGTCTTGCTATGTTGCCCAGGCTTGTCTTGAACTCCTGGGCTCAAGCAACCCTCCTGCCTCAGCCTCCCAGGTAGCTGGGATTATAGGTTACCATAATCCCACTGTACTCGGCTCTACAAATTTTTTGAAATAGCTTCTAAATATTCACTTTGAGTTCATGTAGGTGTTTTTTCTGGGATTATTTTGGAAGGAAAAAAAAATTCCAGGTGTATTTACCAAGCATTTCTAAGAAGTTACTGCAAACCATGGCCATTCAGTACACTGATATTAAAACATGATGTTAGAAAATGGGCAAAGGGGAAAATAAGGAATTTCAATAAAATGGAAACAATGGCAGAACCACTAAGATTGGCCCTCAGATGGTAAGGAACAGATAACTTTCTAAGAGAACATCCGACCTGTTAAACATTTACCAATAATTCAAGATTCAGCGTAAATGCCACCTGCTTAGCTTTCTCTGCATACTGATATGCACCCCTGCCCTGTGCTCAGAGCTACTTGCAGGCCCCCTGAGGTCAAAACTGATCCCTCCATTTTCAGACTATCCACCTGATGAGAACAGTGGGAGGGAAAATAAAAATAAAAAAATAAAAACCAGAATATCCAAAATACATGGCACATTCTACTTTGCATTAACATTTGCCAACATATGTTATAAAGACAGGCAGCATCTTCTTTTTCTGAGACTCTAATACTTCTAATAGAGGAGGAAGGGCTCAGCAAGTGCTTATTGAATAAATGAGCAAGTATGCACAGATGATAACTATTCATACCAGTGAAATGTACTCAGAGGGCACACATTCCTGACATGGTAGTGTTGCTATGACCACACACCTCAATTGTGTTAAGATAAAGGAATTTACACAGAGCTATGAGTTTGTGCCTAAAAGCTTTTAAAGAAATCATCCCATAAACTGGGCTGAGATGTATCAAACCTAGCAGACCCAAAACCCATTATCAATTTATGGAGACCTCACAGATATACCTGCTTTGCTTTATAACAGACACTGCCAAAACTTAAAAAAATAACAGAAGACCAAAAGCAGGTCTGAAAATCATGGGAAAAATGCAGTAAGAACAGTTAGCTTGAAATCACGACTACACCATTATGGACAGCTTAAAGAAGAAGGGATTATTCAGACACTGGGTAGTATTTTCAGATGTTATTAAGTCACCAGGTGGGTTTCTATTTCAATAGAGTGTATTACCCCTTCCTGAGCCATTGTTGTAATGAATTTATGTCAGACTGATTTAATTTTACAGTGAAATAAAATTAACAACCTTCTGGCCCTTCCTTGCAGTTTATTTCTTATGACTTAAGTGCCAGGACCAAGTCTTTTTCATGTTTGTAACCTGTAGGAGTGCACTTCAACATAGGAGATATTTAATACATATTTAAAAAATTACTATAAAGCACTTTTAACTTACAAAATTTTTTCAAGATTTATTATCCCATTTTTGTCTTCACAATTACTCTGTGGGATAAGCAAGAGAGGGATTATAGTCTCTGTTTTGTAAGAGCAGAAACTGAGGTGCAGAGAGCTTACAACTTCTGCCCTTGGTGTTTTAGTGAATTTGCGGATTTCACTGTGATCCTAAACCCTTCTTTCATTAGTTCTGTCAAAGTTCACAAGTGAACTTCTGAGCTCAGAGGTCCTAAATAACAGATATACCCATCAATGAAAATTACTAATCATTTACTATGGCAAGGGCACACTGGAAGATACAAAATGAGACGTGGGCCCTTACAAGAAAGCAGTTTATAATGGTGTTATAGTCACAGGGCATATTAAAATGAATACTATCATTGATGTCAGCTATTTAAGAGAAAACGTTATATTTCTTTGTAAGACAAAGAAACGTATTTCTATTGCTTTACAGTTTATAAATACTTGTTAATTTTCTCTTGTAACTTTTGAGATATTAGCTGTAATGTGGCAAAGATAATACAACAGCAGAAGTTAGGACTCACCAAGCAATCTCTCAATGTCATCCACAACCACACAACTGAGCTGGGATTTGTATGCATCATCAAAGATCTGAAAGAAAACAAAGTCATTTATTATCTCACCGTCCTCCATAGTTATGACAATTTCCAAGAAGTTTAGTTACTTCTTGAGCAATACTAAACAAAGCACAGGAAAACACCAACACTTTGGACTATAATAAATTAGAATTGACACACTGGATCACTGCTGAACAGAGAGCAGGCTAAGGCTGTTTTCAGCACTAACAGCTGTGTGTGTCACACCTGGGCAGGCTGGGGACTAGCTGATCGTTAATCAACTGACACATCCCATCACTTCTATCACACTGGTCTCTGGTGTCTGTGTCAGGAGCAGGACTTTAGTGTAATGACTCAAGAGCTAGATGGAGCCACAAGAGATGTGTAAAATAAAACTAGATGTCATTTTATTATCTGTGAGAATTGTGGCTCTGTTAAGCAGAAGTAACACTGAAAGATCAGAATTCTGTCAACTCAAATCAGACCATAATGGTAAAAGAGTTTACAAAAGAATTAAAGGTTGAGTATGAAGGATCAGATAGATGTACGTATAAAACCAGACAAAAGATATGAATGCACCGTCTTAAGATGGTCAAGGAAATGAGAATGAATATTCAGCAGTGAAGGAACTGTTTTCGCCTGGCAAGGATGTAGTAATTTCAAATCAGACAGAAGAATTAGCTTATCTGCAAGTTGAATAGAAGTACTCAAGGCCTTGAGACTAGCGTTTTTGGAAATGAAGGTCCTATTCCAGAGACTACAGGTGGGGCTCAGGAAATCTCATCGGTGTCATGAGTAGAATTAGTTTCTGCATCCCAGCCCAGTCTCTCTGGTTGGTAACCAACCTCAGTACACCAAGATAGTAAACCCCATCCCCACCCACACCAACATCTTGCTTGGAATGGCATATATTCCTTCCTGGGTATCTTTTAACCATTGAAGATTCATAATTAGGTACAGAAATAAAGTCAAACTCATGATATTAACCATTTTTCATGTTAGGTTTAAAAACAACCTGTGTATACTTGGTTTTTAAAGTATTCCTAACAATTAAGTTACCATAATAGAGTCTCACTGTGACCATCTTGATTCAGTTCCTTCCTTACATCTTTCCTGGCACAAATACTGACAATTTCTCCAGATATTTAATCGGGTCAACCCCTCTGGTGAAAACGTTTTCCTATGCACCATCCCTTTACCCCCTAATTACCCTCCCACACTCTGTCTAAACCCCATCTAGCCTTTCGTCCTAAGCTATCTGTCTCCCCACTGGACTGTTAGGTGGATAAAAGCTTTATTCTGTTCGTGTTATGTCTAGTGCCCAGCACAGAACAGAATTCAGTAATGATGTCTGCTCTATAGTTTCAATGGTTGAAACAACACAAGTTCCAATTCCATCTTGCCATAAATCACATCTTCTCCTTTGGCACAGGATTTTGTATATTATGTATATATATTGATTCATTGTACTATTTTTGTATTATACTAGATTGCAAGCCCTCAGATGGCAAGCACTGTCTTAATTACCTCTGTATCCTCGTATCATTTAATATAATGCCTTATTAGAGAGTAATTAAGAAGTATTTACTAAAAGAATAAATTTACACATTTTAAATTCAAGTAGAAATATTAAGTGAGAAGTTGGAGATATCTGATTGAAGTCAGGGAATGGAAATCACTCTCAGGGCAGTGACTGCTGAAACCATGACAGAGGAAGCCATCTTCAAGGAGAAACGGTAGAAGAAGAAGAAAAAAGGCCTAAGGATTGAGTCTTGGGGTGCTGCCTTATTCATTCACTCACTCAACAAGTATTTTTGAATTCTTATTATGTATCAAGCATTAATGAAGGCACTGCAGAGGATAATAAATAAGACAAAAATGATCCTACTTTCACAAAAGTTAGAGTTGGGGAAGCAAGTCACATGTAATTATAACAAAACATGACATTATTAGGCTAGGGGAAATACAAGATGATATGGGGGCACAGGGCAGGCAGTATTTCCCCAGTGCCTTGGAAGTTAGGCATAACTATGGGGCTTGCTTTGGTTAATGAAATATGAGGGGAAATAGACCCCTTTCTGAAAGAAGCCTTAGGAGTCACTGCATGATTCACCATACTCCTTTCCCTGCCTTGGCTATCATGGAATCAGATGTAAGATGGGGCCTCTATTATCTATTAGCTTGAGTCTCTGAGAAAATATAATGAACAGAACTCACTGTCTGAGCCATGATGGAAATATAGTAGTGTGAATAAAAAATAAACTTTGTTGTGTTAAGCCACTGAGATTTTCATGCAGCATAACTTTCTTTCATGCAGCATAACTCAGCCTATCTTGACTCTTAAATGGACTCAGGGAGTCAGGAGAGTCTCCTAAATTTAGGAAGTGACACTTAACCTGAGACTTGAAGCATGAACAACAGTTAACCAGTGGAAAGGGTGGAAGAAAGTGTTCTAAGGAGAATATACTGAAAATTAGGAGACACAGAGAGGTGAACATTCAGCAACACTGCAGGAACGGTCAATAAGAATTAAAATAAAGTGGCGTTGGTGTCAATGTCAGTGGAGTCGTAGGTGAGATGAATTAGAAGAGGTGATGAAGGAACTTGGACATAAAAAGTCTTACAAATTTCATGAGTTAAAATTTTATTGTAAAGGCAATAAAAAGCCACTAAAGGGTTATAAGCAATGGACTGACATGTCAGGCTTATGTTTTAGAAACATTTTCCTGATTGTATAGAAAAGCATTAGAGGGGAATAATAGCTAATTGAGATAGTGGAATTCTAGGTGAGAAATGATGGTGGCCAGTGAGTGGGTGTGCTGATAAGTGGACAGAATCTAGAGATGTTCAGAAGGAGGAACTGAAAGAAGGTGAATGAATGGGTGTGTGATGAAAGAGAAAACTGCAGTCAAGGATCTGTCCTGATTTGGCAACTGAAATAAAACACAGTGGTGAAGCTGGTTTGAAAATGTATCATGAGTACATTTAAAGAGCAAGAAGAGAAGGGCCTTTTATCTTCTCCTCCCCAAACACAGAAAAAGAGAAAATGAGAATAGGATATTTATTTCTGTCTCTTGATACATAATGATGGCTCCTTTTGGCTTTGAGTTTGGTACATTCAAGACAACTGAAAAGCTCAGAAGCAGTTCTACAGCGGTTCTTTGCTACTTTTTTTGAAGACAGAACCAATAGGGCAGCCAATCTGGTATCTTATAAACTCAGGTAATTTTAAGGAATCACTGAAAATAATGCTTTGCTTTTCAAATCATTTTTCAGAATTCTACTAAAAGCTCTGATGCCAGCATATAACTCTGACCATCAGGCTGTGAGATCATGGATTAGAGCCACAGGGACCTGGGACACCACAGCCTGGCTGGTTGCAGTAGTTCTGTTTTTCCTCCTCAAAACAATGTACAGCTTATATGGCTGCAAGGACCTTACTCAGGACATTGCTTAGGCCTAAACTGATGATGACTTGCTACATGGTATGTAGTCTCACCAACTTATCTCAGACATTGTAATTCACAAAGCATTTCAAATCACTTCACAGTTGACTGCATGGCCTACACATAACATTTGAGAGGAAAAATACCTGCAGCAGTCACTTAATATCAAGTAGTGACGTTTGTTTTTTTTTTTTGCAGTCGGTCTCTGTGCTAATTACTACCAGAGGGAGAGGTGCGCTCACAGCAAGCTCTATTAACACACCGACCATGACGAAGGCTGTGCAATTCCAGTTGTAACTTGACTAGTTTCAGGTAACCAGTCAACTGAAACTCCTCCGGGTAGCTACTCTGCTCTAATTTAAATACATACACACACACACACCCCTTTCTCTTCTCACACGTATATTTTCTTCCTTATCTAGTCACTAGTGTAACCTGTGCTCATACTCTTCCCAGGATCCACGATTTCTGCCTAGTCTCCTCAGTCCCTTAGTCCCTTTCACCCTTTCTGGCCCAGGCCCCAGCAGAATTCTCACTAAGAATATACTCAGAGTTGGCTGGCAAGTACATGAGATTAGCTGCCACAGTAAAATCCAAGTGAGATATTTACATACTAAGCCGGGAAGCTGCACCACAACTTTAGGTAGATAAATCCCAGAAGGAAGAGAGGTACTGGAAAGAAAGATGTGAGAAAAGTAAAATTGTACAAACTGCCCTAGTCAGACTAGTACAACTGAAGTGCCAAACTCATCGTGAGTTATAGCACACAGCAGGTAACACAGTGCTTGCTCTAGATCCAAAGATGCCCCAACACAGAAGATACCAGGAGGGCTGAGGCTGGAGGTAAGAAGGTAAGAGCCGTATCTTACAGACTCCCCCCCAAAATTAATCTTAAGAATGTATAGTCAGCCTAGTTTTATTACGAAGTTTCCTGTAGAACAGGTAAAATTATCAACATATATACAGGGTCTTAAAGTTAGGTGGGAAGTCTGAAAGAGAAGGCTAAAGAAAAAAAAATAGGAAGAACTGAAGAAGGAAACAATGTGGGAAAGAGTGGCATCAGTCAGCCTGTGTCTCATGAAATAACGGGAGGTCTACTCTAAAGGAAGAGCAGCTCTAGAAAACAAAGAAGCCCATTATATCCACCTGTGCACATAATGAGATTGTCATATTAAACTGTAACCTCCCTTGCATGCAAAGGTGGAGGTACGACACAGGCTGGAGAGGCATGAGAGACAACCCAGAGTGTGGGGAGCCTGGGCTTAAGGCAAGAGTGTGCCACATGCACTCCGTGAGCACTGAGGGACAGGAGAAGCACAGCTCTGCCACGCAGGGATTAGGGGCAGGTCTGAATATGGTGCTCAAGGACATGGCAAGCTCTTAAGTCCCAGAGCCCACTCCTGGGATCTTGAGACAAGTGGGGAGCCACCTGTGTGTGGGACAAGGGCAGCAGCTACGGGCTCCAGCGTCTGCACAAGTGCAAACGGGAGCACACCAGCATTAGTTCCATTAATCCCAGCCTTTCGGGATCACAAGCCACAACAAGCATGCTCTCAGGAGATTCAGCCCTCCATCCTCTGGGACCTCCTTAGTACCCTTAGGTAAGCAAAGCCAAACACTCTGGTTCTTCTGGGAGCTGAAAGAGTTCATCTCAATTCTGAAGTGCTTGGCGTGAAGTACCTAGTTAGTAGAAATCTGATGACTGTAGGAATCTGATGGCTTAGAAAATCCCTAATGCAATAAATCTGTCAGCGATTAGTTAAAAGCATACTCTAATCATACTTGGTAGCATATAAAAACGTAAATGAGCAAATTCAAATGGGCACTATCAGTAATAATCTCTAGTTTCTAAAAATAACTTGGGAGTAGACCAAGCAAACATTAGCTGTCTGCTAATGAAACTGCCTCAGGAAGTGGACCTAAACTTTTGGCAAAGCTCTAAAGCTTCCTGGAATGACCTTAAAATCCTTTATTTGTTCTCCCTGCTTTTCAGGAAAAAATCTTACATTTTCACATATCGTGAGCCACAGAGAAGGGTATTCTTAATAATATAAAAAGTCACAAGGTCTGAAAGTTCTGCACCAGCCTCCTTTCTATGCCAAAGAGATACAAGTGCCAAAAGACACACTGTATTGAACAAAACAACAACAAATGCCCACCCCCCAGCCATACAGGGACCTGTAGTCACTTCCAGAGTGCCCACTTCTCTCAGCTAATACATGCAAAAACTTCAACAAATCAGCTACATTATATATTAGGATGTTAACCAAAAACATCCAAATTCTGTTGCTTAGTAACTGCTGTCAAAAGATCCAATTTCCAGCTCTGCTCTTTGTATAGACTAAACCATGAAAAGAGGAGGATTAGGCATCACGATTCTGTTCTGTGCAGACTACAATTTGCAGTGGGATTTACAGGAGGATATTCAAAGAAGATTATTTCTTTCTTGCAAAGCTAGTGGAAAGGAAAATTTCTTCCATTAATTTTCAATCCTTTGAAAATAAGACTATATCATGTTATTAATGGGTACAGTTTTATAAATCACTGGTAGTTTTACTTAATTTTGTTCAAACAATTTAGTTCTATCTGATTGTTCTACTTCATCTCTACTGATTGTATACTCAGAAAGCATCAAGATTAGGTAATTAGCTAAAATCAAATTCTGCTTTCTTCTTTTGTTCATTTAATGGCACAAATAGAACTAGTAAAATAGATTTTAAAAAAGTATTGATGCAAAAATGGATAAAGGAATTAAAATTTAAAAATAGAATGAAGTTTGGGAAGCAAACATAAAATAGGGGAGAAGGGGAAGGTCTGTGAATGCTTCAAATACCTTAATGGAACATATGGTATACCCCCCAGAACGTGAGGACAATACCTCATACATACTTCAGCAGTGTTGAGGAGTTTATCCATGGAGAAAGGATTCACTAATAAGCAAATTAAGAGAAGTACAAGGTGAATTTTAAATTAATTGAGAATAAACTACTTTCATGTATTTTAGCACCATCCATTTGTGAAAAAGAGGCAATAGTATAATTATAATAAAATCTCATGTACTCATTAAAGCAAGCCTAACAGCCCTCTCTACTAACAAAAACTCCTACCTGTTGGTTTAAGTAATAAAATGGTATGTAAAGATGCTCTACGAATTAACTAATTCAGACCACACGTCTTTAACAAAAATTAAT
Organism: Pongo abelii; assembly: GCF_028885655.2. Lineage (NCBI taxonomy): Eukaryota > Metazoa > Chordata > Mammalia > Primates > Hominidae > Pongo > Pongo abelii. The sequence goes on along the minus strand of NC_072004.2, from coordinate 76,693,830 downwards.
GTGTTACATATTTTTCAGTTTCACAGACTATTGTCATTGCAAAACATTTTGAAAAATCTTAAATTTGATCATTTAGTCATTGAACTGTAGCTAAAGAAATAACTAAATGCCAACCTTCTGCTTATCAAACTGGCAAAAAATGTTTTAATATCAAGTACAGGTGAGAATCCCAAGAAACTCATACTCTTATATGATGAAGCTACAAGTGTAAATTGGTACAACATTCTGAAGGGGTAGGCTTTATAAAACCAAGAGCATTTTTTACCTAAGAGCTTTGATAGCACTATGTATCAAAAATCTTTACAATACTAATATTTTTACCTTAGCAATCCCACTTCTGAGAATTTGTCATAAGGAAATAATAAAAAATGTATGTATAACAATAAGTAAAAATAACCACTACACTTCATTGATTTCATATTATATCCCAGGCACTGTGTGATACTTTACAGAAATTACCATCTAATTCTCATAACCCTATAATGCAGCTATTAATATTATCTTCATTTTACAGATGAGAAAACAGTGGCTTATAGGTTAAATGACATATCCAAGGTCATTCAGCCGGTCAGTGTGGAGAGCTGAGCAAGCCCAAATTCTCGGTCATGTTATACTACTCTAGTGAAGAAAAATCTAATGAGAAAATGGGGGCAGTAATTTCCTTAGTTTGGTAGTCCTATGGAATACTGTTTTTATATAAATTTTAAATTTTTAGTTATGGCTACATAATAGTTACACATATTTATGGAGTACATGCACCATTTTGATACAAGTATAAAACATGTAATGATCAAATAAGGGTAGTTGTGAAACTCATTAAGCATGTATCATTTCTTTTTGTTAGGAATATTCAATTTCCACTCTTGTAGTTATTTTCATCTATACATAATTTTTTTTTTTTAATCAGCTTTCACTGAGCTTCAGGTGGGGCTGGCCTGGCATGGCCAGTATGGCAGGGTGCCCTTGAGGGGCCAGTCTGTGGCGTGACAGGAAACGCAGGGGTGCACATGTTGGGGCTGCCCTTTGGCACTCACTGGGGTGGGTCAGGGGAGAGCAAACACCAAGGTTCTCTGAAGACCGGAACCAGCCAGTGCAGCCATTTGGCTTCTCCCTCAGGACCAGCTGAGTCAGTCCCCAAGCCCTGAGATGGTACCTGCATCCTGGGTCTGTGGGGCATTACTGGTGTCACTCTCAGGGAGAAAGATGGCCAGCTGCTCAATCAGGATGATGAGCAGGCTACCACCCATCACTAGCCCCAAGTAGATCCGGCAACAGATGTTCTCCCAGCACTTCTTCTGGGCCAGGGTCTTTGTTGTCTTGCTGAAGGCTGAGCTCATATCCAGGAGTTGGTCTGAACACTGCTCCAGTTCGGCCAGCTTCCCATCATGCTCCAGGACCTTGTCAAAGTTGTTAAGTGTGATTTCCGTCACCTTGTTCGCTTGCCGCTGGCACTGCTCCAACTCTTTCCCTGCCAACGCCGCCACCACTAGGCCCGTTCCCCGAACTACACATTATTTTATTTTTTAGACGGAGTCTTGCTCTGTTGCCCAGGCTGGAGTGCAGTGGTGTGCTCTTGGCTCACTGCAACCTCTGCCTCCTGGGTTCAAGCGATTCTCCTGCCTCAGCCTCCTGAGTAGCTGGGATTACAGGGCATGTGCCACCACGCCTGGCTAATTTTTGTATTTTTAGTAGAGACGGGGTTTCACCATGTTAGTCAGGCTGGTCTCGAACTCCTGACCTCGTGATCCCTCCCACCTCAGCCTCTCAAAGTGCTGGGATTACAGGGGTGAACCGCTGTGCCTGGCCCATGATTTTTAAGTATAGTTAATTTACTGTGCTTTCGAACACTAGATCTTATTACTTCTATTTAATGGTATTTTTGTTACTACTATCCTTCCCAGCCTCTGATAACCATCATTCTAACTCTACC